>NC_143402.1:32974258-33283301 GCF_052110815.1 Crocodylus siamensis | reverse complement strand
AATTAAATAAATATTTAAAAGAAAACTTTTTGTGTTAGTTGTCTCCAAATTCACTCTAGTGGCAGCTAGGGTGTGTTGGCTTGTTGAAGACTGGGGTGCTTGAACTATGCCAGGCACTCAGGAGCACAGTTGCATTTCTGAAAATCATGTTACAAGCCCCCCCAATTATTACAGGAGACTCCCTCAGTGGTAAAACTATGTGGTCACTCAGAAGAACACTTCAGCACCCAAACCCCAAATTCAGGCTTGGGTGGGTACTGTGTGTTATGTTCCATGCACTCCACGTATTAGCTGGACCCCAAGATTAAAATACCAATCCCAGTTTTGCAATGTCTCCTAGCATGCCCTGTTTAAAACAGATGCCCTCAGTAGTAACATCTCAGTGGTGACCTGTCAGTCATGACAGAGTGACAACATTAATTGATATTTATTGTGTCACTTTAAGAGAGACAGACTGAGACGACATGGAAAAAACCCCCATCACGTGTACAAGCACCCTGAAATAGAAATCACAGAGTAGTTGGCAAATATCACACCTACAGACTGACTGAGTGGTAGGACTTCATTTGACCCGTCATCACTGCTGAGCTGACAAAAGAAAATAAAAGAAAAAATAGATACTGCCCTAACAGCTAAGATGAGTGGCTTCATTTAAACTGGAAAGAGCATCAATTCAGATAAATGTTCAGCATTTCTCTCCACTGATCTGTGTACCCTCAACTCCCACTGACTTAATAAAGATCCAAAGAGTTCAGTGCCTTGTAAAACTGCATCCTGGAGGAACTATGGAACTAGCAAGCTGGCACATTTTTTCCTTATCTCCTTTTTTCAACACAAAATTAGAAAATGGTATCGACTTCAAGGACTCTGGCTGTTTTAGTTCCACAAAGTCATTAGCAGACAGTGACTTTTTAACGGTTGTGATTAAATGAGAGACCCATTATTTCATTAGTGTAGTCTTCACATTTTTGGCCCAGTAGCTTGCTAAATCTTCAGCTTAATTACTATAGGGCATAAATGTAAGTAAACCAATAAGCAGTATTGGAAAAAACCCCCATAAAAAGACTGTTATATATTCAATCAAATACCATAACTTAATCCTGTTCTATTTTTCTTTCTGGTGCAACTGTTTAAAGCTCAGACTTTGAACTGAGCCTCTTAAGATTTTCCCCTCAGATTTTGAAAAGAGGCAAAAGGCAAGAAAAAAAAAAATCGAAACCCTAAAAATCAGTTTTCACGCCTCAAGCTTTAGGATACCACATAGCATGAATCATGCACTACATGACACACTACAATGCACACTACAGTAGACTGCAAATTAACAAATCTTATCTATTGAGCTATCAGTCATTTGCAAGCAGCCAGCTTGCGTGTATGATTTTGTATTTCTAAACCTTTCGTGATACCAACATTGTGTAGGCTGGATCATGTGAAACTTTGAGTGCGTTTCTGTAGAACTGAGACACAATCACACAATATTCAGAGAAATACATTGCAAAAACATTACAAGGCAGTACAGTGCTATTATACAGTGGAAAGCAGCCAACTTTTTGAAAGAGCCCAACTTTATTTATGTGCAATCTCATGCATTCGATTATGAGACTGAAAATTAGCTACAAGTTTTCTGCTTAAAAGTGCTTGTACTCATTCTTATATAGACTCCTTTCCAACTCTACACTTAATTTATTCCATTACACAAAGGAACATAGTGGCAGTCTTTCACATCTGCAAATTCTCGTCACTGCTATCCAAGCCTGGATTAGTCAGATCAATATTGAGTATACCTTGCTTTTTCTAAGCAGCACTACTTGATTTATTCTTAACTTTCAGAATTTGGGAAGGGATTAGAGAAATGAGACATTCATCAATACATAAATGTCTGAAATGGTTAGTTTCCAAGTAGGTTCTTATTTAAGGATGATGTTACTCTGCATGTTTTTATTGTTTGGGGGGGGTTGAGGGGGGAGGCACTGGTGCTTAATGGTTTGGGTCAAGTTTAAAATAGTTAGAACTTTTGCTCTAGTTTGAAATCCAAACTTAAGATACGGTGAGAAATTTGTTCACACCCCGCACCTTCATTTACACACAGAACACCCCTAAGCCAATTTACAAACAAATACGGATATCCAATACATATCCCTAGGACTACTACTGAAGACTCATACTCATTTTTGCAAGTTTATGAAAGTTTTTCATGTCTTTTACAGGCAAAATAGTTATTCTCTGTTTTGAAATTTTAATTTAAGGACTAAAATAACTCGAATAAGTGAAAGCCCAGAACAGGGAGAAGCATGAGTTTCTTTAAATATTTCCACTTCTTTTATTTGAAACTTTTCAAATATGAAAAACTAAATAAGGCTGCTATCAAACTGAAGATAATTATGTTTTCATTTACTTACCAATGCAAATTTAGAGCTAAGAAACATCAACTGTTGGACTGCACCCCAGAGTCATATAGTGTGATGTTTTCCATAGCTAAACTAATGAGACCACAAGTTCTGTGACTGATTTCTTCAAACAGTTTCATTGTCATACACTTTACTATGATCTGATTGGCCCCATACCATAGTGGAAGAGACACAGCTGCATAGACTTATTAGACAGAAAAAGATAAGCATGTTAATGAAGTTGTCTATGCATTGTATATCTCATAAACTAAGCCTGTAATGGGATTATTGTTTGGAAAATTTGTAAAAGAAATGAAGTTTGCAGTGCAGCAAGCTTGGAGAAAAATTAATGAATTCACAGCTGTTCACCTTAACAAACAACAGATTGGGAATATATTATTAAATTCAAACGGAAAACTTTGCATATGTTGTCAGAAATTAGGTTTTGATCTTTACAAGTGTTGTGCTGATGTGAATAATCAATTAATAATTGATTAAAGGCTTCCTTCAGATTTATTATGTCTGAACTATTTTTTTCTTATGAGAACTCAATGCTTCAATGAATCAATGGATTCCCAAAGGGCTTTGTTCAATATATATTAGATGCTTCACAGATAGAAAAAAACTTCCCCCACATATCTAAGGGCTTGCCATATACCCACAAAATGACCCAAAATTTGACTGCCCCTCACTCCCTGGTATCACGATCAAGGCAGTTGAGCAGGCATGAAGAGAAAGCATGAGCTGCCCCTTATGCACATTAGGCAGGGGGAAAGGGCACTCCCATTAAGGGTTGTTACTGGTTACAAATTAAATCAAAAAACTTTTTTTGTGCAGTAAAAGGAGGTGGATGCTAATTATTTGACCCGCACAAGGTATTCTGGCTACAGGCTGGCAAGGGACCCTCACTCTACAAATAATTGACCAAGGAGATATTGGTCCCCTAGAACCTCAATCCACTCTACAAGCAACAGCTACTCGTCTCCCAGAACTTGTAGCTTTCAGCCATGCAGATGCTCACAACCACACCTCAGACAAATTGAATTAAGTCACACCAACATGATACAGATACTCCTCGTTCACGCCCCAATTGCACCTGGCTGCTCCTCCAGCCACACGTGATTCAAACACCACCACTCGAGCCTCATTTGAACCCACCAAGAGAACACAGACACTTGGACTTTTGGCTCTTTATATCATGCCACTTCTACCAATTATCATGAGGACCAATCATCAATCTGAAGTTCCATCAATCACTCTTTAATCCAATCAAATTCACAGAAGTGTCTATCAAAGTATTCATTACTTCAGAGAGCAAGCTGCAGCATTGTTGTGGCAAAAACTATGCTCTCTGACCACAGTGGGCATGCTCAACCACTCTGAGTAGGTCATGACATCATGCAGGGTGACAAGATCAGTGAGTCCAGAATGTTCTGGCCTTGCTCCCTACTGAGCATGCTCTGACCCAACTCAAACAACGTAACTTACACAAACTACTTAAGGCAATCAACTAAACAGGCCGGGAACACTATAGATTCTCAGCCAACATGCAGAGCTCACAATATAACTCTGTAGATCTGTCTCTTAGCCCAGGTACAGATGTTCCAGATAACAGGTATAATTGATCAGAAACCAGTAACTGAACCTATAACTGAACACAAACTCAGTGCACATAGACTGGTTTGAAAATGGTGGAACCTGGTCTAAGACAGACCTGGACTGATGCAGTATCAGACAAAATCAATTTAGGTTAGATTGGTCTATCAAAGTTCTGTACCAGATGCTCTACTGACTCAAGTTAGGTTGCTGTTTGCCAGAATCCCAGGTTGCTTTGTGGCCCCCTGCTAACCCTCCCTTGCAGGGAGGTGTGTTAGAAGTCAGTTCATGCTTGGCTCCTCTGGCCAAGTTCCTATCTGGCCCCCATGCCCAGACTGTCACAGACCTGAGGCAAAACAGAATCTCTCCCCAGCCCCATGTCCTGCCTCCAGCCAGCTGAATCACAAGCAGGTAGAGAGTAGGGGGATGGAGGCTTCTCTTGCATGGACCCAGCTCAGGCTCTCCCAGACCCAAGCCAACACAGAATCTTTCCACAGCCCTGCTTCCCGTCAGCTGTCAGGCACAACTAGGTGTTGATTTAAATATGAGACATACAATAAAGAGGCTTGCTTTAAAATATTTCATTGGTCTCTTAGGTGAAAAAAGCATCTCACCTTCTTATAATTATTGATTCAGTACAGTCAAAGATGAGAAAAACATGGATTCCTGGGCTATATCTTGGGGTGCAGTCTAGGTACAATGATGCAAATTGTTGTGTGTAAGGCTGGTAAAATTTAATCTTGCTTTTAGGCTTCCACAGTTATGACAGCTGCAAACAGCTCCAAAGGCTCAAAAGGATTAGTCTAATGCAAACATCTCTCTCTACGATTCCTTTTGGCCACATTGAAAAGGGGATTCAGACGAATAAGTGATCAGATTTCACCTACTCTGCATCTCAAAGCAGCAACACTGGATCTCAGAATCTGACCCTATATATTTAGTTAACTCTTATTATGCATCACATAACTTTTTTATACCAAATGCTTTTTAAAGCAAGAAACGGAGAATAATTTAGAAAAATCATAATTAAAATGAAACTAATTATTTATTAAGAAGTATAAAAAGTCTTTATAGGGAGCTATCATGTGTTTTGGCTGCTCACTACACTGTAACAAATCCACAATACAAGGAATGAAATAATTAAAAAATGTAATTGAATCAGACTCAAAAAGGTTGGTTTGTGTTTACTTTAAGAAAAAAAAGAATGCTAGAGTCACAGCAGAAAATAAACATAGAAAATAAATTAGGAAACAAATCACAAACTTGTAACATGTCCCCATCTATTTCCCAATACACTGTTCAGGCTTTGAATGGATGTAACACTGAGCATGGTAAAAGCTGCAAAAAAGCCAGCTCTGTAGCAAGTGAGTGGAAACATTCTGTCAGGCACCATATTGAGGATTCCCGCTCTGTTCCAGGGATGTAGGCAACATGTTGGAACAGAAGATGATCAGATACATGCTTATCTGTGGTACCTCAGTACAGTTTAGGCAGGAATATAGGTTTCAGCCTTGGGTCCCAAAGGATAAGAGTTATCTTATATGAGATGTTTCTTATATACCTCTTACTTGACTTATAACATGTTCTCAAAAACATCCCATGACTAGTGAAAACTGGAACAGTTTGACAGGAATCACTCCATGCCAACTCTGTTTCTTAAAATCTTTCTCTAAAACATCTTTTACCTGCCATGTTTGAAACAGGATTCCGAATTTTAACAGAACCTTTGGTCTGACCTTGTAAAGTAGTTCTTATGATCTGAAAAAATTAGAGAAGACATTTTCTCTTTTCTTTCATAGAACATTTATATATGCTTTCTAAGCAATGTTAGTGGGTGACTGAAAACACTGGGGATTTTTTTTTTCACCAAATACTTAAAAAGAGCACAACCAGATGTGGGAACAAGAACTATGGAAAGGCCCTCAAGAGGTCATGTAGTCAGACCCTAGAACTACATAAATGCATACCTGCATAAATTTAGGAGTTACATGCCATTAAAATTAGGAGGTGCACCGTTACATCAGTCCGATATTGGATCGCCACCAATATAAAGAAAATTGACTGCATCAGAAATTGGCCTGATATGACTGATAATTTGGCCGATAAATGCTTGTTCATGCATGCAGCCACAGCGCAGCATGCAGGCAGTGAGGAGCACAGCCCAGCAGCATAGACAGCTGCATGCAGCTGGTAAGTCTGTTGTGGTTAAAATGGAGGGGGAAGAGAAAGGATGTGTGTGGGGGGAAATCAATCCCCCTGCAGTAAGGGAGGGAGTGGGGCTGGGGCTGGGGCTGGGGCTGGGGCTGGGGCTGGGGTAAGTGCTGCCCAGCTAGGGCAGGGTAGGGCACGGGACAGAGCCATGGCTCATCTGGGGGGCATGGGGAGGAAGGAGGAAGGCGGGAGGCTCCCACTGCTGTGTGCAGCTCATCCAGCAGCTTGTCCACTGGCTTTTGCCACTCACCTGGGAGGGCATGGGAGGGGGATGTACCCATGGATCTGTGTGGGGTGGGCTGGGAGCTGTGCTGTTCTGCACTCAGGGTGGGTGGTGGCAGTACTGGGAGGGGGCTACAGTGAAATATGGGGTCACTGCATCCCTCCCATAGCCCTTCTCCCAGTGCCACCACCACCTGCCCCAAGTGCAGCGCTGCAGCCTGCCTGGGCTGCCCAGTGCAGATCCAGGGGCACACACCTCCCCTGTGCCTTCCTGGACAAGCAGCAGGAGCCGTCCCCACCCTCCCTGAGCCCACCAGATGAGCCATGGCTCCATCCCACACCAGCTGGGCAGTGCCTACCCCACCCTTGCCCTCCCCCTTTCCCTTTCACCACAATAGACTTACCAGCTGGATGCTGTATCAGAAATCAGATTGGTATTGGCTGATATGCCTCCTTAAAAATCATCTATCGGTTTCAGCCCCCAGAATCTTTATCAGTGCACCCCTAATTTAAATGGATGAAAACTGGGTAGAAATCAAATGGCCCTTGTATTTACTGGCCTCCACAGGGATCTTAAAACAGCAAGGATTACTATTTTGGTAGAAAGTGCACTACAGATGGCCCTATAATAGTCATATTACTTCAAGAGGAAAAGAAAGAAAAGTCCTTACTCTACAGAATGCAAATCCCAGAGACTACATAAAAGTTGTTTTTCCATCAGAAAAAAAAGAAAAAAAAAGATGTTCATGTCACTTTCATATCATATTCCCACATGTAAACAAATTCCAAGATCAGCCTATATACTTCAGAATAAAGCCTGTTCAAAAAGGAGCAGAGAAGACTGACAAACAAGTGTTTAGCGTAGACTACAGAAAGCACACAACATAAAACTGAGTAGTAGAATTCAGTAGCAAACAATATAAGATATATATGCTCTCATTTTCAAGAGAGTATTTGGACTAGCCAAAATATGTGATATGATTCTTATGCCTATAAATAAATTAAGAATATTTGAATTTCACAAGTCACAGGGTTTTGGGGTTAGGAAACTAAGGTAAAGAGACAGAACATATGGGAATATGATCAGGTTGTTCATTATAATGACCACAACAGCAGACAGCACAAACCAGCTCCGTGAGAATCCTGCCAAGAATCCTTTGATATTCCTTACTGAAAAATGCAAAACTAAAGAGAACTACTGATACACTGAGAGAGGAAAAAATATTTGAAGAAATCACCTTCCCCTTGCCCAACACACACACAAATACACACATTTGTTCTGTAAGGCTGCACACAGTGCCAGCTCCTTTAGTTATGGATAGTATGTTCTATACCTAACATTGCTAAAATCCCTTAAAGGCAAAAGACGGAGAGAAGATCCAAGAATGGTGACACCTACAACTTCAGCCTGCTTATAGTTAAAGAAGTTCATTACTGCAAAAAGTCACAGTCATAAATCCCTGCAACACGTCTGGCATGGCAGGAGGCACAATGTTTGAGATGCAGCATAAAATTCCTCTGATCCCAATCATGCCATTTTTTTAAACATCTGTTAGGGGCCAGAATGATAAGCCCAGTGATAATTGCTTAACGGTTATTGCATAGCATGAGGCAGGGTGCAGTCTGGCAGGGGAAGAGGAAAGCCATGTGCCCCTGCAGAAACAAGAAGGCAACAGGGCAGGCAGGAGGGAGGACAGAAGTAGCAAGGAGGAGGGGAGGGGGAAAGGGAGCAGTTAGTGGGGAACTAGTACCCAAAGCTTATGAAGTTAAAGAGGAAAACAGCAGGCAGCCTAATGACTTGTCAATTAAACCTGCTCATTCACAGATGCTCCCTCCCTTCCAGCACAAGGCTTCACATGGGCTGTGTTGTCTGACTGGTCTTGCCACCACTTCCTCTTCCTGTGCCCAACTCAAAGGGCCCTGGCAGCATCTTCTAACAGCAGCCATGTCTGAGCTGCTGTGTTATCAGTTAGCTGCTAAATTAATATAATTAAAGGAGGTTAAAGGGATAATTCTTTAAACAATATTTACATCCCTAGTCAAGAGGTCATTTAATCCAACTGTCTTCTGAGTTCAATGTCATCCCTTTCTAAAGTAGCTCCCCAAAAGTTTGCCTAATTTATTGCATATTTTTATGAAACAATTAAATCATCCATATTATCTTTATTTTACGTTTTCATCTCTACAGAACTATTAGTCCATGAAGAAACTTGGCTTTTTCTTTTAGCTGGTAAGATGGTTCCTGCCCTAGTACAGCTGGTAATTCTTCCTTGGTTCCCAGAAAGCCCCAAGTACCTCTCAACTGACAGGGAGAGAAAAGGAATTCTGCCTCTGAAGTCAAACTCTCATTTGTAGGACAATATTTACTGAGAATGCCAAAAAGTCTGATGTCAGTTTGATTCTCCAGTACATTATAGTCATGGTAAGTACAGAGAACTTTAAATGTGTATTTTCTTCTGGCCTCTTTAATAAGTCCCAAATATTTTAGAGATTTCAATGCTTATGGCACTTCTCTTATGCTATGGTAGGTAACTGCTATTCTGTAATTATTATAAAAAACACAGGACCAAGCTTTATATTAACAGAATACGTTTAGTCATGGTTGTGTCAATAGTTACTTCAGCTATTCTGATGCATAAGTAGTCCATTCATTCTTTGTGCTTACAGTTGCAAAGTACAGGATTTCTTGTTACTGTACTTCAGTATCCCAGAAATGCAAACTGAGTTGTCCATTCAGATCACCCACAAGATTCTTCAGGCCCAGTTAGGTCTTCAGCAACCACTAGTCCCAAATCATGCCCTGGATGAAATATGCATCCCCTCTGCCTTTTCTAGTTGGCACTAAATTAAGTTTAGGCTGTGTACAGTTGGTAAAGGCATTCAGCCTACAACTGTCCCTTTCCCCCTGCTCCTTCCACCTTCTGACATGATCCCAGGGTGATCCCAGTCTGGGAAAGGGGTGGGGAACAAGAGACAAAGACCCTGACTGCTCCTAGTACCTGACGTGAGGAGTTGGTGGACAGCAGCAGACAGCAGCTCCTCTATCCTCTCACAGTCTAACAGGAGTTGTGGGAGCAGCTGTCCTCCCACACTTTCTCTAGACCAGGGTAATCCCAATCTCTAGAAAGCATGGGAGCCTTTCTCTCTTCTGGTTTCTGGGAGGAGTCAAGTGGTAGGGAAGTGTACAGGCATTAGTTCTCTTGCAAGAAACTGTCCTAGGAGTGATATCTACCAAGTGAGGGATCAGTTATTTTTCTCCCAGAACAGACTTTTTGTTTGTGATATAATGTATGAACTCCTGTACACTTATCATTTCTATCCAGTGAGCTGTAGTTGTCATGGTGATGTTACACTGGAATCCGGTTTAGTTTGCCTCTTTGCCTTTTTGATACAACCATGAAAATCTTACCAGTCCCAGCAAATATAACTCTCCATATACAATGCAAAGTTCTGATAAATAAAATATGGTGATTTAAAATCACATTTCAGATTCAGACCTCATAGAAAGCAGAGTGAAGCAGGCCTGGGAGGAACCTCCATATAGGCTCAAAAAGTGATGCCAGCATCCAAAAGGTGCCATCTAGTCTAACCCCCTGCCTGAGGTTGAATCACCCCTAGCCAAAGCATTCTGTATAATCCATAATTTAAACTCTTTGTAAGACTACCATAAACCCTGAAACAACACAAGACTACACTCTAACTTGCCACAGGTAAAGGCAGGAGAACCTGGCAGCCCTGTCCTGCTTCTATAAAAAGTTGTTAATATATGCTCAAGAGATCCCAGATAGAGGGCCATGCCCTTGACTACAAAGGTAAGGGGGAAAAAAACCCATGGCCCATACCGATTTGACCATGGGGTAAAATTCCTTCCTGATTCCAAATATGATGATTAGTTTGACCCTGAATCGAGGAGCAAAACCCTCACACCAGGAACCATGGACTTTGGTCCCATCAGAAGCATTGGCCCACCCCTGTTAAAAATTCACAGCCTTGGCCAATAAAAACAGTCTTGCACATGCAGCAGAAAGGAGGGACAGGGAATGATCTATTGCCTAGATCATACTTGATCAGAGGCCATCCAACCTCTTCTTGAACATCTCTGGTAATAATGGGCACTCTGGTGACCAGGAATTCCCCCAAATCCTGATGCACACCCCTGATGTACTTATAGGCTGCCACCAGGTCACCCCTGAGCGTGTGCTTTTCCAGGCTAAAGTGTCTCATGGCTCTCAGCCTCTCTTCATAAGGCCTATTCTCTTGTCCTCTGATCATGCATGTGGCTCTTCTCTGGACTCTCTCAAGCTTACTCACATCCTTCTTGAATGGTGGAACGCAGAATTGGAAGCAGTGCTCCAGCTGTGGCCTCACCAAGGGAGAGTACAGTGGGAGGATGACATCCTGAGATTTACTTGAGAAACATCTATGGATGAAGCTAGAATTTGGTTTGCTTTACCAACTGTGACATCGTATTAGGTGGCTCATGTTCATCTTGTGGTCAGTCATGACCCCCAGGTCTTTTTTGGCCATGGTGCTAGTGAGTGTAGCACTGGTGAGCCTATAAGCGTGCTGCAGGTTTTGTTTTTTTCCCTCAAGATGGAGTACCTTGCATTTGTCAGTCTTGAATGTCATCAGGTTTTTATCTAGCCACTTTTTGAGCCAAGTCAGCCTGGATCAGAAAGCCCCAAGTCAGCCGGGATCACCAGCCTACCCTCAGGTGTGGACACTCTACCCAAAGTTTAGTGTCATCGGCAAATTTGGCGAGTCCTCTTCCAATGCCAGTGTCCACATCATTGATAAAGACATTAATGAGAACAGGTCCAAGGACAGAGTCTTGGAGGACACTACTTGTCACGGAGCACCATGTTGATTTACTTCCATCAACCACCACTCTCTGGGTCTGGTCTCGGAGCCAATTCCCCAGCCATCAGATTGTGACAACTGTAGCCCAGGCTACAGTTGTCCAATTTATCCATGAGGAGATCATGGAATACCAGATCAAAGGCTTTTGTAAAGTCCAGATATATTATGTCAATTTCTTCTCCCTTGTCCAGGTAATATAGCACCTGGCCATAGAAGGAGATGAGATTGATCAGGTAAGACCTATCCACAACAAACATGTACTGACTATCCCTCAGGATGTTGCCATCAGCCCACTTGTCGAGAATGGTCTTTTTGATAATTTTTTCCAGAAACTTTCCAGGGATTGAGGTCAAGCTGATTGGCCTGTAGTTCCCCAGATCTACTTTCCTCCCTTTCTTGAAGATGGGCACCACATTGGCCTTCTCCCAATCTTCAAGTAGTTCACCTGCACACTTTTTCAATATCTCTGTCAGTGGCTGGGCTATGACTCCTGCCAGGTCCTTAAGTACTTTGGAGTGCAATCTGTCAGGACCAGCTGACTTGAAGGTGCCCAGTTTCTCGAGGTGTTCCTTTACAAGGTCTACACTGATGCTGGGTATAAATTCAACCTCACCCTGGCTGTCCCACATCATGCTAGGTCCCTTTGTGTTGATGAAAAATGATGTGGATTACCTATTAAGCAGGTTGGCTTTTTCCTGTGTGTCGGTTCTCAATTTTCCCATTTGGTTTAACAGGGGGCCAATGTTCCCCTTGCTTTTCTTACAATTCCTCACATATCTGAAAAAGATCTTTTTATTGTCCTTGATACATGTAACCAGGTGGAGTTCGGTTGCAGCTTTGGCTTTCCTGGTTCACTCCCTACAAGTAGGGACCAGTGCAGAATACTCCTCCTTTGTGGTGACTCCTATCTTCCATCCTTTATAAGCCTCTCTTTTTTGGCGTAGGAAGCCCATGAGTTTCCTGCTGAGCCAAGGGGGCTGCTGTACCTGGCAAATTCCTGGTCTTGCTCTTGTTCCTGGTTAGGAGGTCTGTAGTAGACTCCTACTATTGTAGCCTACATGGCTACTGTGCCATGTTCCCCATGAATTTTAACTCAGAGGGTCTCTAATCATCCTCCCTGGGTGCCACTGTTGGCTTGCAGGGATGTGTAGCTTTCCTTCACATAGAGAGCTACATCCCCACCCCTTTTCTCTGCACAATCTCTCCTGTACAGGGTATGGCCCAGTCATAGGTGGAATCCCACCAGGTCTCCATTATTCCTATGAGATCATAGTCATTCTTGTTTAATATGAGGATCCTGTTTGTTCCCCAAACTCCTGGCATTGGTGTACAGACACATAAGTGTCCCATTGGAAGCCCTAGGCTTCCTTCGATTCCCAGGAGGACACTATTTCAGGGCTGGGGTAGAAGTGAATTCCCTTGGGTGCCTTAACTAGTTGGTTTTGTAGTTGTTGCCTAGTGGGCTTGCTTTGGTGGTTGTCCAACCATCCCCTGGCAGTTTAAAACCTGGTTGAGCAGGTCAGTCATTCTGGCTGAGAAGAGCTTCTGTGAAGTGAGGTGGAGGCCATCTTCCCAGCCTGTCTCACCAAAGAGCGGACTGTGATTGTTGAAGATGAAGCCTTTACAATGACACCAGCACCATAGTCTTCGGTTGACTACCTCGATCTATCTCTCCCTCCTTTGCCCATGGCCTGTAACTGGGAGGAAAAAACCACCTGCACTCCCAGCCCCCTAAGCTCCACTCCCACTTCTGGGACTTCAGTTGAAACCTCCTACCATTCAGACATGAACTCATTAATAATTACCCTTTGATTGTAGCTGGCTGCAGCTTAATTTTATTGTGAAGTCTTTAGCAAAGTAGCTGTTGAATAACTCTACTTTGTTTGAATCTTTTGTTAAGAGTTCCCCCTGGCAAGTTAACAATGGACCCACTACTTCCTTGGTCCTTCTTTTCTGGCCAACATATTTATATGACCTCTTTTTGTTTTTAACCTCGTTTCCCACCTATGGCTCATTCTTTATCTTGTCTTCCTAATTTTCCAGATTCTTGCTATTTCCTGATATGCTTCCTTAGTGACATGCCCATTCTTCTATTGCCTACATGCTTTCCTTTTGAATTTGAGGCAGTTCTTTGTGCAGCCACACTGGTCTCTTGCCATTCTTCTTGTGCTCCATTGTGTCAGGACAGTTTTTTGTTTGACTTCCAATACTGTGTCCTTTGAAGTTACGAGTCTTCCTGGGCACCTTTGACCTTCAATTTGTCTTCACAAGTCACCATACCAATTAACTCCTTAAGTTGAATGAAATGTGCCTTTTTGAAATACAGCATCCTAATTTTGCTGACCTCATGCTTTCCCTGTCTCAGCATCTGGAAATCTGTCATATTTTAATTGCTACTTCCCAAATTCCCCATCACCTTCACATCTTCCACCAGTTCTTCCCTATTGGGCAGGACAAGGTCCAAGATAGACAATCCCCTAGTTGTATCCTCCATCTTCTGAAACAGAAAGTTGTCCTCCACACAAATTAAGAACTGGCTCAACATTTTATGTTTGGTGGCATTGTTTTTCCAGCAGAAATCCAGAAAGTTGAAGACTCCTATCAGTACCTTCCCATAGCTTTTGAATAGGTTTGTCACCTGCTTGAAGACTCATTCACCTCCTCTTCCTAATACACCTGTGAAGAACCTCAGTCACCTTTGATCTTCTTAGTGTCATTCCTGGCAGTATCATTGCAGCTCAGCTGCAACCTCACTAAAGGTTGAAGCCGAACTGCTATTACAAACCATAATTTTCTCAAAGAAATTCAAAGTTTTAATGTTTTGTCTCAGTCCAAGTAATAGCAAATCGTGAGTTGAATGAATAAGAAAATGTTTAAGATGTGTTGCAAATAAGCAAGAGCAGCTTGTAGTTCCAGAGGCTTTATCCAGGGAGAGTAAAATTAAAGAAATTATAAGGCCACTCTTGTACTGTGTACCTTGAAGTGGTAATTTATAGGTGTGTGCGAAGTGGGCAGTATTTGACTTGGATTCAGCCTGATTCAAGGGACACTGATTCAATTTGTTGATTTGGATCACTGTCCTGATTCAATTTGGCTGAATCTGAAGATTCAATACTGTTTTGGAGAATCGGCGATTCAGCCATAGACAAAGCTTTATACGTTTTTTCTATGTACCTTGAGGTACCAGTCGGGGTTCGTGAATGCTGAGATAGCAGGATGGTTACAGCATCCCACAGGAGGTCCCCCTCACACTTAGTGGCAGACCCAGAAGTGGACCAGAAGTACTTCCAGTCCACTTCCAGGTCCGCCACTAAGCATGCAGGGGATTCCTCCCATGCCTCCCTGGCTCAGCTGTTGGCCACAGGGGGACCCTGGGTGCCCCCCCAGACCCAGAATGCACCAGTCACTGAGCCAGGGGGAGATGGAAGGGTCCCCTGTGTGCACCACAGCGGACTGGGAAATGGACTGGAAGTACTTCTGGCCCAGTTCCGGGCCTGCCACTGTGTGCATGGGGGACTCCCCTCCCCTGCACTCCCATGGGACATTCCATCCAACCCACCATCTCAGCATTCACAAGCCATGCCTGGTATCTCGAGGTACATAGAAAAAACATAAAGCTCTGTCTACAGCTGAATTGTCGAATCTCTCCAAATCTCTCTGGATTGAATCAGAGGTTTCTGATTCAGTTTAGAGGGATTAATGGGTTTCCTGATTCAATTCTGATTTGGAGATCTGGCCACCAAATCAGGCCAAATCTCCTCCAAATCAAATCACTGACTGAAGGTTTGCACAGCGCTAATAATTTACTGTATAACTTCAGTAATAATTTACAGAAGGGCTTTCCGAATTCTAAGCAAATGGGGGTTGCATGCCTCATGGGTTTGCACCAAAAGGGGCCACAGACTGATGTGCCTGTGCTAGCAGGTCATGGGTCTCCCCCCAGGCTACACATCATGTGTGCAAAAATGTGGGCATCACACCTACTTTGCCACATCTGGGAGAGCAGATAGAAGATCCCCTATCCTGTATTGTGCTCATCATGTGTAGGCAGGTGTGTGCCCCATAATCCTCTGGATCACACACTATGGGGCAAGTGATTCCTCACCCCTCCGAGGGTGGGTGTGTGCATGGGTCTTCCCCTATCTGCTGCCCCTGCACAACACAACACTAAAGTGCTCTGCACCTCACCCACAGTTTCCTATGGGCTCTCTTGTGGCACCACACTTCAGAGGCATTCTGGGCTGCCAGCGTCTCTGGTACCAGAGTCTGTGCTGTGCTGTGCTACCCCACAACAACCCTCTGGGACTGCGTCAGGCAACAGAAGCTAGGGGAGGGAGAAGCAGGAGCACCAAGACTATGGTTTCTGCTGCACCTGTGCTAGGGGCAGCAATAGCCCTGTGGGAGCCTGGGAGTTGGACAGCCCTGTCTAATTCCTGTCTGATTTTCTCAGTGTTGAACAGCATTTGGTTCTGGTCTGCCCATCTAATGTTATAAGGACTGTAAACACACCCTGAAAAAATGTTCTTTTCTATATCTTGCTGATCTTCTTTTCCTGAAAATCCTAGTTTTCACTGTTCTTAAGATTTTACAATTATTAAAAAGTTTATTTTATTAGAATAATTTTTAAGATGAAAAGCAATTTATGTTAAGGCTGGAGAAAACTCAAAATCTACACAATAATTTCTGTCAATATTTGAAATCAAACTGTGCTTTTACATACCTTTAAATAATAATTTCAATTAAATTTGGCAAGAGAAATTCATAATCTGGCCAGAAAGAAAGCATTCCAATATTTTGAACAAATAGAAAACAAATTAACACAGCTACACAGGATAGCTAATGGGGCTTAGAACTAAACTGTTTTTACCTTAACTGTGAAACTGCTACAGTGTATAGTACACTCTTTTTTATATTTAGAAACTTATGATGCTAAACACCCACAAACTGCAAAAAGACTCAGTGGGTGTCTCTATATGTGAAATGAATTCAACTAAGTAAATTTTGGTGTATTTTGCACCAGATTTCATTGCTCCTGGATGCAGTGTTTACACATGTACCCACGACCACAGCAAATTGAGTCAGGGTGGCACAGCCCTGACTGGCAGGAGACCCTGAAACTGGGTCTCCTCTGACCCAGCTCAAACAGCAGGGAGGCCCTGCACTAAAGCACCCTTGTGCCCCAGCCAACATTGTCAGTGTCCACATGTGCATTGTAGTGGAGTAAATAACTCTGTTATAGACAGTGGAAGGCTGGGGCTAATAGGGCTTAGTCCCCAACACCCTGCTAATATGAGGCAGTGGTGGCAGTACAGAGGGCCACAGGCCAGCCCAGGTGAGGGCTTGGGGCAGCTGCAGTGGGGGTGGGAGGCTGTGCACAGAAATAGATATGCAGCCACAGCCTGCAGCAGCTTGGCAGCATATACAGCACTGCTCACCACAGCAGGAAAGTCTGTCATGGGGAAGAGGTGTGTGTAGGGGGGGCAGATCAAGGCCCCTGCAGTGAGGGAGGGAGTAGGGCAGATGCAGGGGCAGGGGCTGGGGTGAATAGGGCCCCAGAGTTGGGGTGGGTCATGGGATGGTTGGAGCCTGGGTGGCTCATCCAGAGGTACAAGGGGGCTCCTGACATAGTACATACCCCAGGAGAGGTTTGGGGAGCACATGCCCCCCTCCCAAGATTTGTGTGCAGGGTGAAAGCAGCTGCCACTGTGGGCTGGGCTATACTCCCTGCTGACACTGCCCCGGGATCAGTGCGATGCTATGTGCCTGTCGCATGTTGACTGAGGCATGTCCTCCTACCTGTCTGGCAGCAGCAAGCACATAGTTTCATGTGGCTCATGGGGCAGTGGCTGCAGGATGCAGAGTCCAGCCTGCAATGGCAGCTATCTCCACCTCATGCACAAATCCAGGGGACACATGTCACCTGGGCCTCTGCTGGGGGTGGGCATAGTGGCAGTAGCTCCCCCTCCATGCCCCTGAATGAGCCACCTGGGCTCCAAGCATCCCATGACCCTCCCTGGCCCCAGGGTCCCATTCGCCCCAGTCTCTGCCTCTGCCCCACTCCCTTCCTCTGTGCGGGCATCAATCTGCCACCCATGCCCCTTCCCTATAACAGACTTACCTGCTGGGGGAGGGTGCCCATGCATTCAGTCCCCCCAAATAATATTTCCTCCCTCTGCCTATGAACTCCACCATAGGTTAGTACTTGTATCTAGCAATACTAACCTACATCTGCGTTTATTAGTTTACTCCATCCTAATCGGGCCATAAATATAGACACTGATGTTTTACTGTGGAGCTAATTAGGCAACTCTGCAGTAAAGGTTTGTGTATATGTGCCCAGTCTAAACAAGAAAAAATTAGAGCTGTTCCAAACTTTAAAAGCACACAGAGGGCACTTGTATTGCTTGGGCTATTGCTATATATTCTATGATTTGATATTAGGGAATGGGTTAGAATCATTGCTGATGTAAAGAAACTGGTCAACTGAGACATTTGTTCAATAACTTTGTTAATTCACTTTGAGTGCATCTACATGTGACACCATGTCACCATAGTGATGTGCTATGGCAAAGTAGCTCATCACTAGTGATGTAGCATCTGCTAGCACAAACCATGGCGTCGATGCTACATTGCTATAGCAATGAGCTACCGCACTATAGTGCATCACTATGGTGATGTAAGTACTAAAAATAATTGTACCACCAAGATGGTGCCGTAATGGCTGTTACTGTACCATCATTTACTACTTCCTAAAGCAAGTACTATTTGATAGCACAGGAACAACTGCACCATGGGGGGCACGTGGAGATGCACTTACATCTAATTAGAACATGCTAATTACATGTTCTCAATTGCACTGAATATTAATGCTATTTTTGCAAGACCTTCCAGTGAAGCTGAAAAGTAGATGTCAAAAAGCACAGGGGCTAAGACATACCCCTGTTTCACCCTGTTGATGATGTCAAAAGCATTTGATTCTTTGTTTTCAGATACAATAGTTGCCTTCATACTTTCATGTATTGAGAAAAGATGTTCAGTGGTGGGGGGACAGCCCATTTTCTTCAGAACAGTAAAAAAATCCCATTCTGTTAATTGTATTGAAGCACTTCATCAGATTGATGAAGGCTATATACAGTGGTATTCATTTTTTTCTATACTTTGCTTGCAGCTGGTTGACTGAAAATATATCAATGGAGGAGCATCCTGAGTGAGAACTGCACTGACTTTCAAGATAGATTCTTTAACCTTAAGCATTTCACCCTAGGGAGCTTGATGTGAGTGACAATTTTTCCAAAAGGGAGATATCTCTATAGTTGTCACAGTCATTTCTAGACTCTTTGTTTTTATATAATTGTACAAACCAAGTATCTTGAAATCTTGTGGTACTGCTTCCTCTTTCTAACAGAGCAATATAATTTCATGAAGCTGAAGCTTTCAAAGTAACTTGTCTTTGACACTTTTGTAGATTTCAGCATGAATTTGTAGATTCCTGCCTTGTTCACAGGAATGTATTTAATGGCTTTCTGCAAATCTTATAATGTAGGCTCATTGTCTAAATCCATCATAACGTCAAACTGTGGTAATCCTTCGTGTTCTTTGTGTTTGATTTCACTCTCACTGGAGTATATAATTCCATAGTATTCAATCCAATGCTCAACTTGTTTTTGTCTGACGTTTCCACTTAAGTCTTTCAGCGGAGCTGTTTTCTTCTTGACTGGACCAATTGCTTGTTTGATGCCTTCATACATTCCATTCATCTGTGTCAGCTGCTTTCTGAATATTATCAGTGTTTCAGCCAAAAATCTTGGGCACACTTCTTAGCCTCCTTTTGCATTTCTCTTCAAGCCTTTCTCAGATTTTCTAAAGTTATTGTGTTAGGAGATTTCTTATAGTTGGTTAGCGCTGTTCTTTTGTTCTCAGCCATTTGAGAGAAGGGTTTCAAGAGTGCTCCTCAAGCCAGCCTGCATTTTTCTTGCATTTTTGCCCTAGTTTTACACTATTATAGCAGCATTGTATGTGTTGCTTTTTAAGCTTTCCCAAGCCTCAGTGGCTGAGTTGTTAGGTAAACTTGCTTTCAAAAGTTCTTCATTGAATAGTCTGCATTTTTCTCTGTCTTAGTTTGGCTGATGTCTATCTGAGGGCGACTGGTAATTTTGCTACATTGAATCTTTTTTTACATTGATTCTGACTTTGTAGCAAACCAATGCACAGTCAGTGTCATAGTCAGCACTGTGATAAAATCTCATATACAGGATTTCTTTCATGTGGTTATGCCTGGTCAGTACAAGATCTAATTGGTGCCAGTACCCTGATTGTGGATGTTTCCATGATGTCTTTCTTGTGATTTTCCCAGAAAAGTAGGCGTTGGTAATACACAGACTTTGACTTGCACAATGTTCTAAAACTTGCTGGCCATTTTCATTCATATTACTAATTCCATATTTGCCCAGAATACCAAACCAATCCTTAAAACTACCTCCAACTCTTACATTGAATTAACCATCACCAAGTTTTGTAATGGTACTATTTCTATGAGTTTTCTGTCTTTTCTTCAAATTATTGGTAGAAAATATTCATATCTTCATCACTAGCTCGAATGGTAGGAGCATAGACACTAAGCAACATGAAGAAGCCATTCTATGTACGCACTGGGAATACCATGAGTCAAATGAATGGAGATTCTTGGAATACTGGCACATTGCAAGACACTGTAGGCAGCTTTGTCACACCAAGAAATTCCTAGAATGCAGTGAAGACAATGAAAGTGAAAGCTATTGAGGTGCTTTGCTCAAGTAGAGTGTGTGGTTCAGGATTTCCTCCCATGTAAAAGGGAGTTGAAGACACAAGAATGATATATTTTGACCTTGGTCTTAACAGTCAGTATGTTGTTGTTCCATACTCATTTGCTCAGCATGTTCATGATACTTGATGCTTTGCTAATACAGGTATTCGGTTCAGCTGCAAGTGACTAGTTGTTGGTAATAATGGAGTCAAGGTATGTAAATTTACTTACAACATCCAATACATTTTCACCTACTGTGATTGGTGATGGTGAATCAATGTTGTGGCCCATAACATTGGTCTTCTTGATGCTGATTGTGGGTGTGTCTACGTGAGATGCTTACTGCACATTAGCTTAATAACACTTCACAGTAGTGTGTCACAGCAAAAACCATGCTAACACTGTGCAGTGTTATTAAGCTAATGTGCGGTAAACATCACTACATAACCATGAACCAGCATTACTGTGTACTTTAAGGAAGTACTAAACTATATGCACAGTATCTAAGGCACATTAATGAACATGCATGTAGATGCACCCTGTAAGATCAAACTCTTGGCAGGCACAAGCAAAGCAACTGATGAAGCTTCAAAGTCACTCTCTGAGTGGTCTATCAGTACAGCATCATTAGCAAGCAGTAGCTCATGGATTAAAACTTTCTATACTTTACTTTCTGCTTTAAAGTATGTGAGGTTGAATAATTTTCCATCTAAGCACATATGTAGATAAATTCCTTTGGTAGTAATCCCAAAAGCATATGCCAGAACAAGAAAAAATAAAATCCCAAACAAGGTTGGGGCAAGGACACAGGCCTGCTTGACTTCTTTTTGAAACTTAAAAGCCTCAGATATTGATTCATCAAAACTGACTGTTCCCTTTGTTTCATGATGGAAAAAGTGGGTTATGCTGAAGAGCTTTGGTGGACAGACAATCTTTTCTAAATAGTTTACATAGATTAAGAAAAACAGCAACAACAAAAACCTGTATTGATCATTCTTCTTCTTTCCTTGTTATAAATTATATGTTTTTCCAGAATTATGCACAAGTGATGACTCTCCATTGCTGCAGTGAGGCCTTTCGTACAGGTCTCACCAAGGAGACAGCAAGAAGCAGGTGCTCCATTGTTTTCACTTTACTGCACTTGCATATATTTGTGTCATTAGAGTAGCCTCATTTGATCATGTTTGTTTTTGATCTTCCAGTTTGCATGCACAGGTGATTCAGGCATTGCCATGTTGGCCAGTCTAGATCAGCCCCTCTGGAAAGGTCCTCCTGGGCTTCTGGGTCCATTCCAGAGTACCTATTTGAATGTAATTTTTCCTTCCATGATCTAAGTCATGCCTTGTCAGCTATTGTGTCCAAGAGCACCACACCGGTCACTAAACTTTTTTATGATTTAAGCCCTTTAGCTACTTCAGTGTGATCACAGAGTAGATGCTTGGGGTCTTCCATCTGCCTTGATCTTCCTTTTTGGCTCACTACCTTTCTTCTGATATCTAGAGGTACAATGCCAGCCAGTAAGTGTAGTCTATCATTTATTGTTGGCTTTAGATATCCTGTAGGGGTGTGAGAAGCAGGCCGTATTTGATTCAGATTCAGATTTGGCCTAATTCAAGGGACAGTGATTTGATTCATTGATTTTGATCACTGTCCTTATTCGACTTGGCCGAATCTGACAATTCGATTCTGATTCGGAGCATCAGCAATTTGGCCATAGACACAGCTTTATATGTTTTTTCTACATACCTTGAGGTACCAGGAACGCTGAGATGGTGGGTAGTTCTGGTCCACTTCTGGGTTCACCGCCAAGCATGCAGGGGACCCCCCTGTCCCCCCAACCCTGTTCTCAACAATGGTGAAGTCCTTCTCTTGTGATGTGATACATAGATTATGAAAATATATGGAGTTCCTCACATTACTCTGTACAGGTTGGTCATTGGTATATATGTTAAAAAAAGATTGGTAATAACATACTACCCTGTGAGAGGCTGTTTCACTGTCATCTCCAATGGCTCTGTTTCTTGTACAGTTCTACATACAATCTTCTACTGTCCAAAAGAGATCACTGAAGCTGCACTAGGTGGTAGTTATGCATCATATTGTAGACTTTGACAAGCAGATTTTGGCGGCTGACTGTGTAACCTCTTTTCCCTTCCTCTAATCCATCTTCTATATGCTGGGTGATGTTTAGTATTGGCAATAAATAGCATTCATATAAATAAATAGTTTACAAGACTCTGAAGAGTAAAGTAAAATTGATTAATGGAAAATGAAGGCTACAGATCAGGAAAAACTCACTTTACATAAATATATACTTATCTACCACTTTCATCATCATCTTTAGCTTACTATGTCATTATTTTCAAAGAGAAGGGTAAAAAATGTATATTATATGAAGAACTGAACTTCACATAATGGTCTCTCCCAAGCTGGCATGCCCACATCATGAAAAACAAATATGTACTGGCTGATCACTGAATCCCACTGAAGATTGAACTAGTGTGAAGAATGAACTATCCTCTGTGACCAAGAAGAAGTCTCTCTATTATCACACAATGGAAAACTTGTAGTTTCACTGTTTGTGCTGTTTTCTTGATGAAAAAGGATTTTGGTCTTTCCTGATATCAAGCTAGAAGTTGTCACAAAAATGACCTTCTCATGATCACATACTGCATCAATCACATTCTAAAACTTCCTTTTCTTTTTGAAATGCTTGTATCATTATGTCCAAATAATTTAACTATCAAAAACATCAGCAAACTGAGTAAGCTATCCTCCTACATCCAAGACAATAAAAACTATGACAGAATAAATCCAGAAAATATTTCCTTAGCTTTCTAAAGCATTTTGCCTTAAACCTTCAGTTTTTGAACCAAAGACTAAACTCGTGGGTTAAGATTTTTTTCCTACTCCTGATTTTAGGAATTCATATTTATTTTTCAGTAGCCAGCATATTATTAATATTCACCTATTCAAGGCGGGGGGCAGAGGAGGTGCTTTTTTACTCTTGCAGGGTTCTGATAGTACATTGTTTCTTTGTCAAATGGACTAATGGCATATTGTGTGCTTAGAGAACCAGGTACAAGCTATATGTAGCTGAACTTCACATTCAGTTTTAGTTTCAATCTGATATCAAGATGGGCAATGTCTTCCCCCTCTTCCCTTATATACACACTGTAGTTCCATGGTAGAAATAAGCATCATAATAGATTTAACCCCCCCCACAGAATTAATGGTGGGGAAAAAACAAGTGATGCTTTAGTTTAAACTTGGTCTGTTCTTATGCTGAGCCCAGTACATGACCAAGAAAGGTCATGTCCCATCACATATGGAAGCTAGGGCTTTCCATGGCAAACTCAACTGCCTGTACACAAATGCCAGGAGCTTGGGTAACAAGCAAGAAGAGCTGGCCCTTCTCCTGGCAATAATGATTATGACCTTGTAGGGGGAATGGGGACCTGGTGAGACTCCTCCTACAACTGGTCAGTAGGTATAGAAGGCTATATCCTCTACAGGAGAGACTGTGTTGGGAAGAGGGGTTAGGGTATAGCTCTCTATGTCAAGGAGCAGGACACTTCCCTTCATACCAAATTCATTGACCATGGAAGGCATCCTGAGACCCTCTGGGTTATAATATGGGTGGAACACGGGGAAGGGGATATACTTATAGAAGTCTATTACAGACCTGCTAACCAAGAAAAGGAACTGGATCTCAAATTCAATAGGGACCTGGCTGAGGCCACACATTCCCGATGTATGAACATCATGGGAGACTTCAACCTTCCTGACATCTTGTGGGAAGAGCACACAGCTAGGTCTGACTGGTCGCATAACTTCCTCACCTACATTGATGACCTGTACCTAACACAAAAAGGTCTATTGGCCAACTAGGGGAGAGGCACTCCTGGATCTGATTCTGGCTAAAGGGGATGATCTGGTGAGTGATCTGAGGATTGAGGGCAAGCTTGGTGACAGCGACCATGATCTGATTACTTTATCTGTCCAATGCAGGGTGAGAAAATCCCTCAGTAAAACAGAAATCCTCTACTTTGGGAGGGCTGACTTGCACAAACACAGGAGACTGGTCAGTCAGGCACTAAGGGACCATGGATCCCTAGGAAGTGGAGTCCATGAGGATTGGTTGTTCCTAAAGTACTCAATCCTCAAAGTGCAATGGAAGTCCATCCTGTCCCACAAGAATTGCAGTCAGAGGGCAGGGAAGCCCCCTTGGCTCAACAGGGAACTTCTGGGTCTCCTGAAACAAAGAAGAGAAGCCTACATCACGTGGAAAACTGGAATCATCACCAAGGAGGACTACTCAGCACTAGCTCGTGCCCATAGGGAGCAGTCCAGAAAAGCCAAGGCAGCAACCAAACTCAAGCTAGCCACCACAATGAAGGACAACCAAAAATCGTTTTTCTGATATGTGGGAAGTCAGAGGAAGAATAAAAGCAACATTGGCTCCCTGCAAGATCAAATGGGGCAGCTGACATCTGATGTCCAAGAAAAGACCAATCTCCTAAACAATTACTTTGCATCAGTTTTCCACCTGCCCAAGGGGGTCATCCTATCAGACAAGATGCAAAGCAATCAGGACTCGGGAGATGGGCACACAATTGACACAGATCAAGTGAAAGAACACCTCAAGAGGCTTGACATTCATAAGTCTGTGGGCCCAGATGGACTTTGCCCAAAAGTCTTAAAAGAGCTGGCGGACATTATAGCATGACAAATGGCCAAGATATTTGAAAGCTTGGGGCACTTGGGTGGTGTACTGGAAGACTGGAAAAGAGCCAATGTGGTCCCAATCTTCAAGAAAATGAAGAAAGAAGATCCACGGAATTACAAATCTATCAGTTTGATGTCCATCCCTGGAAAGATCTTTGAGAAAATGATCAAGGGATCCATCTGCAACAGGCTAATGGAACCTACTGAATGGCATCCAACATGGTTTTATTATTGAAAAATCTTGCCTGAGCAACATTCCTTCTATGACCAGGTAATGCATTGCCTGGACAAGGTAGATGAGGTTGATGTCATTTACCTGGACTTCAAGAAAGCCTTTGACTTGGTCTCCCATGATATCCTCACAATCAAGGTGGGACACTGTGGTTTTGACCGTCTCATGGTTCAATGGCTGGAGAACAGGCTCCAAGGTCAGACCCAAAGGGTCCTAGTTGATAGGAAAAATCAGTGTGATGCAGGGTTACCAGTGGGATCCCCCAGGGCTCAGTGCTTAGGCTAGTAATCTACAATATCTTCATTAATTACCTGGATTTGGGCATCAGATGCAGACTGGCAAAAGTCGCAGTTGACACTAAACTATGGGGGAAGGCGGTCATGCTGAAGGACAGGCTGGGGATACAAGCCAACCTGGACATGCTTGTGAAGTGGGCGAACCAAAACCTGATGGCATTCAATGTAAAGAAATGCAGGGCATCAGATGCACTCCACCTTGGGACAAAGTCCAGCATCATACGTATAGGCTCAGCAGTGCTATGCTCACTGAAATGGACTTGGGGGTCTTGATTGACTACGAGATGAACATGAGCTCCCAATGTGATGCCATGGCCAGCAGAGCAAACCAAACTCTGGCATTCATCCATCAATGCATCTCAAGCAAAACCAGGGACATCATCCTCCCACTTTACTTGTCCTTACTGAAGCTGCAGCTGGAGTACTGGATCCAATTTTGGGCCCCCCACTTCAGGGGGATGTGGATAAGCTTGAGAGAGTCCAAAGTAGAGCCACCCATACGATCAAAGGCCAAGGAAGCAAGCCTTATGAGGAGAAGGTGAGGGACATGGGGCTCTTCAGCCTGGCAAAGAGAAGGCTCAAGGAAGACATGGTGGCTGCCTATAAGTATATTAGGGATCTGAGAGAACAGTTGTTCACCAGGGCTCCTCAAGGGATAACTAGGTCTAATGGCCACAAACTTTTAGAATGCCAATTAAGACTCGATATAAGGAGAAACTTCCTTACAGTCTGAGTGTCCAAGGTCTGGAACAAACTCTTCCAAGAGATGGTGAAAGCACTGGATTCATTCAAGAGGCATTTGGATGTTTATCTTGCTGGGATCATCTGATCCCTGCAGACGTCCTGCCTCTGGCAGGGGGGCTGGACTTAATAATCTCATGAGGTCCCGTCCAGTCCCTAATGTCTATGAAATCTATGAAAAGGCAGCATGTTAGTTGCACCCAGCTTTCTCAACATCTATATGGATAGTGTACTTCAATGGGGACTTTTTTGGTGTTTTTAGCTAATAACTGATTGAATAAGCTTTAGCTAAAAGCACCAAAAAGCCCCAACTGAAGCACCTGATCTCTACAGATGCTGCAAATCTGGGTCAAAGTAATGCACTGCTGCTTCTGGTAAAGCACATTATTTTTTTTCCAATGTTTGTCAGCACCCTATATGACTTGGTTTGCATCCAGTCAGAGCTCACAAATTTAGAAACTTCAGACCTGATCAGGAGGTTACCACTTGCAAGGTACTTTCCAGTCCTAATGTCTATGAAATCTATGAGGTAGATGAAATATGCTCAATGAAGTGTGGATGCTAAAAGAAGTGATGGTGAATTCACATCCTCTCTCTAAGTCAGCAATGAATGAGTCACCCAAAAATGTTTTATGTGGAATTGTGCAACTACAGTTCTTTTAAGCTAAAAGCAAAAACATGGCTCTTCTTAGGCATCTTTTTTGAAAATAGTGCTATTGATTATTTAACCAAGAGTAAAGGTGTCAGCTTGGGTGACCAGGCCAAACTGCAAACAAAGATGTTACAGATGCCTTGAAATCTGATAGTGCAGTAAATAATGGACACATGGGGCACCTACATATGAGCACTGAGGCTGCTCCGACATGCTGGAATTCCAGCACATCAAAGCGGACTCAATTCATTCAGACTTAATTAATCCCCACTCCAGCAGCCTCCTGCATCCCATGTAGCAACATCCCCGAACTTAAAAATGGAGGCAGGGATGCTTGAACTAAAGCTCATCAAAGGAGCTTTAGTTCAAATGCCCCCACCGTCATTTT
The DNA here is from genome assembly GCF_052110815.1 of Crocodylus siamensis. Taxonomy (NCBI): domain Eukaryota; kingdom Metazoa; phylum Chordata; order Crocodylia; family Crocodylidae; genus Crocodylus; species Crocodylus siamensis. The sequence goes on along the minus strand of NC_143402.1, from coordinate 33,256,206 downwards.
TAACCACAAGGATGCTGATTCAAGAGATGCAGCTTTAGAGCGGATCCCAGAGATGTTATAACTGAAGTGCCAGCCCCCCAAGCATGTGTAAAAGTGCCCATGATTTCTGAAAGGCATGTCACCTTTTCTCTACTTCACAGGCAGTTTTGGCCTGGGAAGTTTAAAGTTTTCAGGGTCTCCAGCTGTACATTCCTATCTATCTAGCTGTACTATCAAGTTCATATATGGATGGTATACAGGCAGTACTCATTATTCTGCTGTATTGGTGATCAGATTATTCACTTAAGCTGAAACTGCCTTGACTGAAAAGAAAAAGGAAGAAGAAATCCAAAATATTTTCTTTACAGGACTCTAAACTTCAGCCCTCTTTTGCTCCAAATCTGAACCCATTTCCTTTCTAGCTCTTAGGTATGATGACTGAGCATACCTCTTAGTCTTTTTGCTGACCATTTTGTTTAGAAGAATCAAATGCTCATAAACTATACTTTAAAATTATATCAAAGTTATAAAACACTCCAGAAGCATTATATTTTAAGGAAAAAAATTCTTGCTTGTAACTACAAGAAAAAAAACAACAGAAAAAGCAAAATAAAACAAGCTCTCAACCCTTTTGTGTCTAATTTTATTATTGCCTCAAAAACCAAGAATATAACTTATGTTACTGGCAGTCTGTATTTTATCCCAGGAAGAGGATTAGAATAAGGCTGAAAGTATATGTCTGATGCACTGTGGGTTTCTTTGAACCAGAGATCTGATTAGAGAATAGAGGCCAACACCCTGATAAGTTTATTTTGCACATCCTTGTGTTCAGTACATTTGATATGTGCCATACATGGAACTGTGTTTCACTGGAGGATAGAAACTTCCCAAATCTTAACCTAACTTAATTTATTCACACCTTTTAAAGTGTAATAAATACAAAATCTAGACAAAAAGAAGAACTTATTCCACAAATAAGAAGCACATGGGAACATTGCAGGTGATATAAAACGAGCCCTTTAAGATGTTTTGAACCAGTGTGCGTACATGCTTTCTACTGCAGCTGAATGTGCAGTGGACTGCAACAACACAGGTGAGATATTTTGAGGGCAATTGAACACAATGAATTTTCATTAGTACAAAGGGATTTAGCACAGGTATTTCTGAAAAAATTAATACCGTGAAGAGATTTGCAGTGTTCAGTGGCCCTAAAAACTCACCCTTTTAACTACATGACTTAGACATCTAGTGTAAATAATTCATGGCGTTTTTTAATTATAGACCTAGATAAATAGACACACACACACACACACATGCACGTTTGCATAGACACACACATTTTCAGTGTACCGAACAAAATTCTCAATACCTTATACAAAATAGAGACAAAATTTGTAGACATTGGGGGGAAACAAACAAATAAACAAACAAAAATTTTTAAACTTCTCAAGTGCAAAATAAGCAACAGAAAAATAGCTCAGCATTATTGTTATGTTCTGAAGACTGAAAGACCAATAATAAAGTTCATACCAGAAACACAAACTCCATACAGAAACCAAACTATTATTAATGCCTTCAGGTATCTTGTAGGTTTGTAAACACTACAATATCACTCAAGGTCCAAGAAGGTCACCAATTCTACCAAGTCCTGATTCATCACTAAATTGAAGAACCTTCCACATCACCTGGAATCCATTGGCACTGAGTGAAAATTATGAAAGATATAGGCAAAAGGCTCACTCTCTATTATTGCCCTCAAAATAGCTCATCTGTACCTTAGGCCTGCTTTAGGACTCTGGTATCAAACAGACACTTTGGCTTACCTAATTTGGAGTAGGGATTGCCCCCCCCCCCACTGGGCAGGAACTGGTGAGTCAGGGTTTTTTTTCAAAGTGCCAGGGGCTGAGGTGGGTGGGGCAGCCATTGCCGGGCTGGGAAAGCGGACAGTGGATGGGCCTGGTCTGGGTAATCTGGCGATTCAAATCACCAAATCGAATCACTGTCCCCTAAATTGGTCAAATCTGAATCTGAAGCAAAAGTAGCTGCTTCACATAGGCCTAGTAAACAGCATGGAGGCATCTAGGCAACATCCTTTAGACAAAATGTGTTGTGTCACATGTGGAGTGCACAGCAAGGCTTGAAACATGCTGGGGCACAGTACTTTTAAAAGCCTTGCTCTGCAGCTGCACTTGGGACTTCAGGGCAAGGCTTAATAAGTCATATGTTCAGATTAAAGCACTGTATGAACCTGCCACAAAAATGGACTGGATTGTATGATGCGATAAATTTAATGAACATGTGGCATGTAGCAATTTAGTATGTGATACATGTAAGGTCTACTAGGGGCACCCATAATTCTGATATGCAACCCCAATCATAGACAGTGAGAGTTACTGTATATTCCTTATTCTTGTGTCCTCATGAATTCAGTCCATTGTAAATGTTAAGGCATGACACTTACCATAACAGATTTCACTACACTTTACTGGGACTTTGAGTACTAACCAACTGCAAACTGGATGCCAGCTACTTTAGCTCACCCAATAACTCATTTGTAATTTGTCAGTATTGTTTTTTGTGTCCAAACTGTTTTTCTATCAAAAGCTTGTTAATCAATAAGTAGTTATTATGTTTCTCAGGGCAAAAAAGCTTACACAAAGCAATAGACTTGTGGCTGATGCCCCAGTATTATTCTGCACAATCCATATCTCCTTCTTAAAGACTTAAAAATAACACAAAAAAAAAATCAGTTACCATACCAGTAAACAGATAACATTTAGTTTACTAATTGTTAAGTAAAAACAAACATTTAACATATACCATGTTACTTTTCTGTGCCTTAGCTATAGAATGGATTTGTCACATTCCTCTATCTTAGTACTCAGTCCAGCCAAACTAGCCTTGTGCCTTCTAGCAACAAGTTGTCAGTTTTTCACACATGACTGCATGGCAGAGTTGGTTTTCCTGCCAGCACCTGAGAGCTATGGTCAATAAGGTATAACACAGAGGTGCCACTGCTCTGTGCCTTTAGCACCACTTGTCAAAACAGTTAAACATGCTAGAAATGTCAAGCTCTCAAGCAGCACTTAGAAGTTATATGTAGCTTCAGCACACCATCTGCCATTTGTAAGAAAGAAGTTTTTTTTTCCTTAGCAAGGCAGCATACCATACATTGTATGAGTTTCCATTTAAAGACAGGAAAAGGAAGAATGCAGCATTTGTGTTAACATTTTCTGGTGCAGATGGGAGGGAAGACTAGGTCTATGTAATATTAATAGACTTTGTAAATATTAGAAATCTAATAGAAGGTTACAATGAATCTTTCACATTGTCCATCAAAATGTAGCACTCTTGCTAGTGTGGCAACATTGCTGATGACTGGCAGTATACAAAGGGATCTTTCAAAATAAAGCCATATATTTAATTCCTAAATGACATGAATAACAATTTTACCACCACTATACCCTGGTACTCAGAAGGCCAAGTATCTAACCAGCTTCCCTATGCACAAGATTAACATGAATCCAAAGTCCAGCATAATCAAAGCTGGGATAATTAGAAGGAAATCCTGTGTGTTATAGTAGCCAACTCAGAATCACTTCCTACCTATGGTAGGAATCTCTTGGATCTAAGTCTTAAGGGCTGGAAAACATCTAGCAACAAGTTGTCAGTTTTTCACACATGACTGCATGGCAGAGTTGGTTTTGCTGCCAGCACCTGAGAGCTGTGGTCAATAAGGTATAACACATAGGTGTCACTGCTCTGTGCCTTAAGGGCCGGAAAAAATCAGATCTTAAACCTCACATACCCATGGCTTACCACACATGAAAGCCCTCTGTGAAAATGAACTAGTAACCATATCCACTGAGGCTCCTTTCAAATAAATCAGTATAGCCACTTTAAAACAATACCCAATATTGCCAGGTAGGGCTGTGTGAAGCTTTGGGTGCTGATTTAATTCAAAGGAGATTCAGCCCAATTCAGCAGCTGAATCTCCAAATCCAAATTGAATCATGAGATCAATAAAAAGGTCCAAATCAATTCCATGCCTCCAAATTGATTCAAAAAAGATTCAGAGAAAGATACAGAGATTCAGAGATTTGCGCAGTCCCCACTTGCCATTACAGGGAGCTGGACCTGAACTTCATGCCAGTAAGTATGGGGTGGGGGCTAGAAGAGAAGGGAGGGGATGGGGGTGCCCTTCCAGGCTCCATCCCCTGCCTGCTCCCCCAGCCCCCTTGACTGCCCCCCGACCCCTGCCTGCTCTCCCAGCCCCATCAATGGCTGCCCCACCTGGCCCCAGCATCCCGGGACTTCAACAACAAAAAAAGAAAAAGTCCTGCAGTCACTGGCTGCTGCAGCAGCCCTCAGGTCCCCTCGGGGGTTTGTGGCAGAGCCCCCCCATGCAATGCAAGACAGAGGGGATTGTCCCCCTTCCCCCCCTGGAAGGAGCTGGTGAGTGCAGGGCTACTTTTGTTTTATTTATATTTTATTTATTTACTTATTTATTTTTAAGAGCCGGGACGCTAGGGCCGGGAAGGGCAGCCATTGACGGGGCTGAGAGAGCAGGCGGAGGATGAGGCCTGTTCAATTTGGAGATTCAACGGTGGCTGAATCTATGAATCAGACTCGGCCAAATTGATTTGGGACAGTGATTTGAACCACCAAATTGAATCACTGTCCTCTGAATTGGCTGAATCTGAATCCAAAGTGAATACTAGCCACTTCACACTGGCCTATGTCATGGAAAAATATCAAGTATATGCTGCCAACACAAAAGTGACATGCGCAGTAAACTCTGTGAGTGGAAGATTCTAGGGCTCACCCAGCACGTACCCCCTGGGTGACCTCAGGAGCTGTCAATCACCTGCGACCTATTTTTCAGCCTTGCTCATGCCCAGTTACACCACAGACTAAAATTAGACACATGCTCAGGGAACAAGAGCATGACTTCATCTGACTAGAAAGTTCTTTTGAATAAGCGCCCTGATTGCCCACAAAATTCTTATAAAAAGGCTTGTGAGCCCCCACCATGGGGTTGGCGTTAGGAGAGTGGGTGTTTTGTTGGTGTTGTGAGAGAGAGAGCTGCTCAACCTGCAAGCAGAGGCTGCTATTAGCAGGGACTGCGAGGCAGGGAGAGATGGGTCTCGGACCCCAGTTCTTCTCACAACTCTACACTTCGTATTTGCTTCCTCGATTCCGTTCGTTCTCGTATTGATCTTTGGCTTTGACTGACTATTGGCACCAACACTTGACTACGATTTGGATCACCTCAACCTCGGTTTCTTCTTCCACTTACCTGGCTTCTGACCTCGGCTTTCATCTCCGATCATTCGTTTGTCCTGTTGGACTGGCATCACGACTTCTTTCTTCATTCCGATGTGTTACAGTTCTGTTTGTTTGTTGTTCTTTACATGAGCTGTTGACCAGCCCTGGGACTTATGGAGTGGGCAGCCGCCCCTATCCCTCGTGGGGTAGAATGCAAGGGCTCACTCTGGAACCCCGTGGGCCAATAGACCCCTTTGTTGTACTTGTGTTTCACTGTAACTGAAGAAAGAATTGTGCCTCCACTTCAAAGCATGAGTAAATAAAATCCATCTTATTTTGAAACCATACACTTCAGTGCCACTCAGACTCCATCACCGCTAATCCCACCTGTTCGTGTTCCAATTGCCACCCCGGCCCACTGTGACCTTGGGGCCCGATTCATTTGGTTACCCCGACAGCTTACTGCCAGGTTTTGCTTGTGAATCAGCAACATTTTACACTTCATGCTGCTGAAGACTGCTAATAGATCTTACAATATCATGGTGGGGATTTCTGGCCCTTGGGAAGCACCAGCCAACATGATTAAAACAGTCTCTGTGCTATATCCAAATCTCAAACCCAATATACTAATGACCAACAAACTGGATTGGATTTTCATTACTATCTTAATAACCTTTACCAAAATGTCGTATTAAAGATTGGGCATTGAAGTCAACACTGTCAAACTACAGCTACAACTCTTTCTTTGTATAACTTCTATCTCAATATTTATATCTGATAATCACAATGTGTTTCCTATACATACAATGCCAGTTACAAGTGTTATTATTGAAGGAAACAGCAATAAGGAGTATCCCTGGAGTTTTCATTAAGATTTCACAGATATAGGTGGAATTAATTAGCACCTATATTTTATTATTTGAAATCCCGTTTCAGTTTGTAAAGCTGAAGTTGTAGTTGCCAGGTCCAGCTAACTGAGGTATCTCCCTATCTTCACTTGTCTCTGCAGAGTCCCTAAAGGCTCTCAAGACCCAAAGTATCTTCAGGATGTTGATAGGCATTTACTCACTGTGTCCTTGTATATTTAATACTCTGATGCAGGACCTCAGTGCCAAGATGGAAATTAATCTGTGAGAACCTCAGAGACAGCCAAACATGGACTGTCAGAAGCAACTGCAGTCAAGAGTGGGAAAGCAGAACTTCATCTGTAAAGCTGTTAGCTTTTCAGCTTTAGAGTTCAACAGCTGAAATATGATAGGGAGCAGAATATATTGGAGAAATCTAAAGTGGATAGAACTAGATGTTGTCATTTGTAGCAAATGCAGCATTCGCCTCCCTCACAGGGGAATAATTGAAGTGAGTTTGTTCTTAGAGATCTTTGAAGAAAGGGCTAAGATTCAGAGCCTTCTTTTATGTCTTTTTATGTCTTTTCTCATTTTTCCAATCACACTTTTTTCTCACTTTTTTAATCTCACTTTTTTAATCACATCTCATCCCATCTATTTCTCCTCCCAATACTAGCAAATACTTTCTGAGTAACATCAGCAGCTCTGCTTGAACAAGGGATTAAAAATCCAGAACATTCAAATGGATTCAGTAAGCAATGACAAATTTTATACCAGCTCTAAAATTCTAAATAAGCTAACTTCAACATGGACGATTTTATTTTATTTTTTTGGAAGCTACTTATTAGGCCTGTGCAAAGCAGCAAGTATTTGCATCAGATTTAGCCAATTCAGAGGGACAGTGATTATATTCGGTGATTCAAATCACTGTCCCAATTTGATTCATCCGATTCAGATTTGGAGATTTGGCCATAGACTATAAAAGTGAATCACTAACATAACTATAACTTTGTCATTTATTTGCAGATTTGAATGAAAACAGTAGGGATGGTAGCCCCTTCTGAGGGCATGAAGCCTGCCAAGCTTCAAGGAGATAGGTGCAGGGATTTCTGTGAACATGCACCTCAAACTACTGAAAGCAACACACACAAATGATATGAGTTTTAAGGCAGAGTGCAGCAGAGATGGCAGCCCCTCATGGGCATGAGGCCTGCCAAGTTTCAGGCAGAGTGGTACAGGAGTTTCTTTGAAAGTGCACCACAAGGTTCTGAAAGCAAATAAAAAAAGCAAGCACATGGAGCTTGGGGAACCCCAGAAGTGGGAGGTTCACCTTCAGGAACACCACCTCGTCCACCAAACCAGGATCCAAGGAGTTGCAGTGGGGTGTCACAACATCACCAGAAATGCTGAACACCCTCTCTCTTGGACACTGGTCAGTGGACAGGACAGGTGTCCCAAGCAACCATGGCCAGATCCTGCAACAGCTGGCTGCAGGTTGCCCAATAGGTCAAGGGGCTGCAGTGCAGCGGCTCCACATCCTCAGTGAGAGAGGTAGCCACTGAGGCTTCTGAGCTTCCTGCCTGATGGTGGGGTCTGTTGCCTCTGGACCCCACTGTTGAAGCCATGCCCTTGGTCCACATTGGCAGTGACTGTGGTGGAGGAGGTTGGCTTGTGGTTGGAGTGCTGGCATGGGAAAGTGGATCCCCCTCTTCCAAGTGCCCCTGCTTCTGCCCTTCTGCCTCCCTGACTCTGTACATCAGCACCTCCATCCAGTGCTTGAAGGTTTTGCTACTGCAGATGCTCCCCTTCACCCTCATGGCACAGATGCCCACCAGCACATAGATCGTACTGTATCACAATGGATTCAGCCATTTTTTGATGCCCTCCTTCAGCTGCTTCAAGAGTGCCTGCACCTCTGGTGAAAGCAGCTTGTCTCAGCCAAGAACACTGATCCCCTGGAACTTCTCCATTTCATTCTCAAGCTCCTTCACTATGGGGATCACCTGGCTAAGGAGGGCATCACAGTGCTGAGACTCTTGGTAGCCTTAAGGAATGGCTTGAGGACCACCAAGATCTGTGAGATGGTATCCCACTCAGTTTTGTTAAGGGAGCTGCTGATCCCAATCTCCCAGAGCAAGGCCATTTCATGGATGGCCTTCTTTTGCTTCACCAGCTTTTCCAGCATTAGGTATGTGGAGTTCCATTGAGTCTCCACATCCTGCATGATTTTGTGCTGCAGGATGCTCAACTCTGCCTCTTTGTCCTGCAGCATCTTGCCCGCTTTGATGCTCTGGTGGAAGTAGCCCATCACCTTATTGGATTTTGCAATAGCAGGATGATAGTGATGGTGCCATTATTGGGAGCCCTGTCCTCCTCCAAGGCATCCCTGACTACAAGGTGGAACTTGTGTGCTACACAGAAGATGCCAACGAAGTTAGCATCACGCACTGCCTTGACCATATTGGCCCCATTGTCGGTGACCATGAACCTGTGGGTGAGCTTGCTTTGCCCAATGAACCACCCCTGCACCATGAGGTTCATGGCCCTCATGATCTTGGTTACTGTGTGGGACTCATGCATCACCTCAGCTTGAAGGAGAGCCCACTGATGCCCTGATTGCTCACACCAGTGTCCTGTGAGAGAGAGGTAGGCATGATCTCCACCCCAGCTGCTATAGATGTCTAATGTGAAGTTCAAGGCTACCTGTGGACCTGCTTTCTGCAGCTCCTCCCTCAAGTACTCCCTGCATGTCTCATACAGGGAGGGCACCACTGTCCTACTAAAGGTGGTGTGTGTGGGCACTTAGTATGATGGGGCCACAAGTTCCATGAGCTGTCAGAACCCTAGATGCTCAATAAAGGAGAAGAGCTGGCCACCCACAGCAACCATCTCCCAAATGCTCTGGGTGACCTTGCTCACCTTAGGAATGTGCCCCTCTTTGTCTATACCTTTCCCCTACTGGTCCAGGGTGGCCTGCCTCTGATTCTTGGGGACAGGGGCTTTGGAGCAAGAGGGGGACTTGTTTTTGGGCATGGTCCCACTGATGCCAGATTGAGGAGGAACAAGGGCAAGGGGATACTGCCTCCTGAGATGCAGCAGCATCTCCATGGTGGTGAAGTGTTACAAGTCTTTGCTTCAGCTGATTTGCGTTCAGCAGTGCTGGCAGGTAGCATACTTGGGATCATCTGCCACCACAAAATAATCCCATGCCACAGTACTCCCCTGCTTCTGGGTTATCCCCCTCCTCAGCAGGCAGAGGCACAACAACAGGAGGAGCTGAGCCACCTGCCCCCACAACCTCCTCCAAAGTGCCTTCTAGTGAAGGAGACCTGCTTCTAGGGGAACTTTGTGGAGCAAAAATTCAGATCCTCCATCCTTCCTCAGAATTTCATTTGCTATGGACCTCAGCTCCTTTACTTCCAGATCCAGCTCCTCCTTTGGCACTGGAAGGCTCAAGCTGGGAACTGAAATTGTGGTGGAGAATGTCATGCTGCTTCTTGTTAGTGGTGCTAGAGGTGGTGGTGCAGGTGCAGGTGCTGCTACCACCTCCTTGCTCCCACTAGCAGCAGAAGATTCATCACTGCCAGGATACAGGGTAAATCTATGGTTGGGGGGGTGGGACTTGCAGCTATCCCTCTGCCCCCTCTCCCTCCCCTGCCAGAAGAACTGGCACCTGCCTTTCCAGCACACTTCATAATGTTTGGTGTGCTGCAAAATGTGTGTGTATGTGTAATATATATTGTGCTTTCCTGCACAGTGATGACACACTGTCAGGGGAAACACAGATTTCTTTTTGTGGGGGGGAAAGAATCAAGACAGACTAACAAGAACAAATAAGAGGATTTTGGGGGAAGAATAAGTTGAAAGGAATGGATAGGGATAACAATAAGGATTTTAGGCAAGGGTAAGTAGGAAAGGATTGGATACAACTTACAAGATGAGATACTAGCTACTAGCAAGAGACTAAGCCTTTCAGATGCTGCTGCTGCAAGAGAGAGACAGCTTACAAAAGGCATAGGTCACTTCAGACACAGCTTTATATGTTGTTTCTACATCCCTCCCCTGCAGCACTGTGATTGGAAGGGGACTCAGAGAAAGATCAGTCATTGACCAGCTACAGATGTCCATAGTAGAGCAAACTTTCCCCGCCCTTCAGCATTTTCCATATATGGAAGATCATCCCATCCCCCTCCCTCTTCTCAGTTTCTGTTTTGTGCAAGCCTTCCAAATATCCCCAAATTGCTTCAGAGGCTTCCAATTCAATTTGGACCTTTTAATAGGTTTCCTGATTTGATTTGGATTCAGAGATTTGGCCACCAAATTGGGCTGAAACTCCTCTGAATTGAATCAGCTACTGAAGCTTCACACAACCCTGCTACTTATTAGTCTCCCATTCTTAACTGATCCAGAAACATTCAGATCTTACATAGTTCTATTGGTGTTAACAACTGGTAGCAGAGTTCTGTAAAAACTTATGCATCACTTACAAAACTAACATATTTTAGGCATTTTGCCAGCCATGGTCAGGTTCAAAAGAACCTACCATTACTTCTGAAAGGGTTGAATTACTACACATTAGTGAAAGGAAGCATTTTGCAACTGAAAATCATTTTAATCATTCCCCAGAGAAATTTCATTTTGGTATAAAAACATACAAAGCTCAAATATGTTCAGCACCAAGAGAACAGCCTGGGAAAATTGTTTATAAAAATTATATCAAACATCAAATGACATGCCTCCAAAAGGGGAATCTGCTGAAAATAGGATTGGACTATGGTGTGCAGTCATTTTAACAAGTTGCTTGTTCAGCTATCAATAGCATAACCTTAATTAAATCTAACAAACAAGTCCACAAATGCTTGTTTAAATTGGAGATGCTCCTAAACTATTAAAGTTCAAGCTCTGTAGTTTAAGCCCTTTGTTGTAAAGAACACTGAACATGAAGTTCTTTGAACTTTGGAGCATTTGGGGCTCAATATCTGAACTTCAGAGCTGAGACAGCATCTGGGATATAGCAGTATTTCTCTATAGAAAGTATAGATAATAACACCAATTTTCAGATCCTGTTGTTGGTGACACTGGCATAACCCTGGGTAACTCAGAGGGATGGAAGACCACGAGTGTCGAGGAAGTCCTTCTGCTCCAGGCTCAGAAGAGCCAAAGCCCCCCCTTGCCCAACCTTTGCAACCCTTTCTCTGGCATCTGCAATCTCCTGTCCTTCTGGAAAGCAGGCGAGCTAAAACTGTTATCTGTGGAATGCAAGGGCACCGCTCGGAGAGAGAAAGGAGGAGGGAGGAGGGAGAGGGGGGGCTAGCGGGGGGAAAATCACTGACAGTGAAACGGACCGGGGTATAAAGATCTCGCTGTTGCAGGGTTAGGTGTGCAGGATTTGAGACAATACAGTCTCCCTGTGCCTTTTACTTGAGCTCAAATAAACTCTGTCTGCTTCTCCCCCATTGTGTTTATTTGGTGTGACGCACACCGGGCAACGAACCCAATTGTTGCCTCCCTCGGGCACCTTGTGCCGGCAACACTGTGATGTGGTAACTCTTGCTAAATGCCGACAATCTACTGGGAACCAAGACTGCTATCTTAAATACATTGGGCATTCATTTTCTTGTGCTTTTTAAAGGTATATAGAAGTAGAAAGGACCTTCCAAGCCACTGAGTGGTGTGTACAGGCCACCACTTATCAAAAGATTTCTAAAAAAAATCAACCTAGCTACACACAACTACAAGCACAGCACAACAACACGAAAAACAGGAAGTACCAGGAACTCCTTTCAATTTTTGACAGGTAAAAGTAGGGAGGAAGGCGGGGGGGGGGGGGGCACTGACAATACCTTGTCACCACAATGACAGAGAAGTCTCAAAGTACCAGCAGTACCACCAGCACACTCCAGCCATAACTGAAGGAGGGCACACAGGGCCAGAGGCAGGGAATGGTGAAGGGGGTGCATGAGGCCAGAAGCAGAGTGGCAGCACTGTGGGGCACTGGGTGGCAGAGCTCCCTCCCTTGCCATCCCCCCCATCATTCATGAGGGGCAATTTTCTAATTTTGAATATAGCCACTATGAGTACCTATAAATGAATGGGAAGGCTCTTCTGACATGTTGGAATTACAGCACATTAGAGCATATTCGATTAATTGAGTCGATTAATTGAGCATCCTGCATCAGTGTTCCCATGCTTTAAAAAGGTGCCAGGGGCACTTAAATTAAAGCTTGTCAATTGAGCTTTAGTTCAAGCACCTCTGTTGCCATTTTTAAGCATGGGGATGCTGATACACAACATGCTGTGTCACTTTAATTAGAATGGTTTAGCGAGCCACTCTAATTAAAGCACCACGCCCCCCACCCCAGAAACACATGTAAAACACATTTGCTATTCCTGGTCATAGGGTATTATCCACAACTTGACAGATTTGTTGAAGATTCATGCTAAAGGAGTTGCTATTTCATTCACCAGTTATTTCAGCAGTCTGGGATAGAAAATATCAGATCTGTTAATTTTGTGATAATAAATGTCACAGATTTTCCCGTAAGAACACTTGACTAGCCCCCCCACCCCAAACCTGCCTTTGTGTGATCTCTCTGAGCACCCCCTGAAGCCATCTCAAATGTGGTTTCTACAGTATGGGGAAACTACCTATGAGAACCTGAATTCCTCAGACTCTGAGAACCTGGCTTTTTAGTCCCTTTACCCTCTCTCACTATCCACTGTCCTTCTTCAGGGAGCTACCTTCTGGTTAACTCCAAAGAGAATAGCTTAACCTACTTTTCAGGCTGCTCTGTCTATTGTGATGCTTATCTCAAACACCTGTGCACAGATTCTAGGGCTAGGGGAGAGCAGGTGGGGAGAGAAGGGATGCATGGCAACATCATTTGCTTGTGACCTCCCTCTGTCTGCTCTAATTTCTCTGGTTAACTCCTGAAGCAGCCCAGAAAATCAATTTCCTGCATGTAGGAAGATCCTTGAGTGGAAAAGTAATCCATTCCACCCCTCCAGAATACAGGCATATAGACTGAGACCGAAGTGAGGAGGTGCTGCTCCCCTGTGCCCTTGACTGGTATGAAAATCACTTGCAGCTAGGGATAACCCATCATAGAACAGGAAAAAAAGACCTCTGATCTTCATGAACCCCAAAATGTACTATGACTCCCCCAGTTGCAGCTGAAGAATGGGTGCCTTATCCATTTTGCCATCACTCATCTTTGGACATCATATTTTACAGTTAAATCAACATTCCATGGCTCTCAGCCTGCTGTCGTAAGGTCTGTTTTCCTGATCTCTGATCATGTGGTGGCTCTTCTCTGGACTCTCTCAAGCTTCTCCACATCCTGTCGGAATTGTGGAGCCCAAAACTGGAAGCAATATTCAGCTGTGGCCTCATCAAGGCCAAGTACAAAGGGCCTTGTACTCGGAGATTTGCTTGAGAAGCATCTATGGATGCAAGCCAGCGTTTTGGTCACTTTACTAGCTGCAGCATCACATTGGAGGCTCATGTTCATCTTGTGGGCAATGATGACCCCCAAGTCTCTCTCCTCCATGGTGCTAGCCAGCGTAGCACTGCCGAGCCTATAAGGATGCTGCAGGTTTTTCTTCCCAAGGTGGAGAACCTTGCATTTTTTGGTGTTAAACACCATCAGGGTCTCGTCTGCCCATTTGCTCAGCCTGTCCAGGTCAGCCTGGATCACCCACCTGTCTTCTGGTGTGGATGCTTTGCCCCAAAGTTTGGTGTCATTGGTGAACTTGGCCAGTCCACTTCTGACTCCAGTGTCCACATCATTAATGAAGATGTTGAACAATATGGGTCCAAGAACAGAGCCATGGGGGACCCCACTGGTCACAGGATGCCATGATGAGTGACTTCCATCAATTACGACCCTCTGGGTCTGACCACGGAGCCAATTTTCCAGCCAGTGGATCGTGGTGGCCCCAAGGTCACAATTGGCCAGTTTCACCAAGAGGTGATCATGGGATACCAGAGTGAAGGCTTTTTTGAAGTCAAGATATATGACATCAATCTCTTCTCCTTGGTCCAGGTGATAGGTCCCCTGGTTGTAGATCTTCCCTGGGATAGAAGTCAGGATGATGGGCCTATAGTTAGCTGGATCTACTTTCCTCCCTTTCTTGAAGATAGGCACCACATTGGCCTTTTTCCAGTCTTCAGGCACTTCACCAGAGCCCCAGTAGTTTTCAAAGATCCATGCCAGGGGCAGGGCTATGATGCTTGCCAGCTCCTTGAGTACCCTGGGGTGCAGATTGTCAGGGCTGGCTGACTTGAAGGTATCCAGCTTCTTGAGATGTTCCTTCACGAGGTCAGCATTAATGGAGGGCATTTGAACAGAGCATATGAGGGAAATGGGGAAAAAAGAGAGCATAAAAATCCTCCATTTCCTAAGAGGGCAGTTGGTCCTTCATAGTTGTTTGTGCTTATCTCTGCCCATGCCCATGTGCTGGGTGTCTCTGCCCTCTGGTGCCTGTGTGTGCAGGGGGATGCTGCATGCATGGATCTGGTGTGTCCATCTGCACCACACCATGTGGAAGTGGACTCATCTGGTCTCTGGAATAGGTGAAGGGCCAGGTCCATCAAGGATATATCCTGCCATGCACAGATCCCAAGCTGGAGGAGGGCACCAAACCCTGGGTGCCTATATCTTTTGCCTCCTGTAGAAAACCTGAGTGGCTCAGAGTGGTTAAACCCTTGAAGCCTAATCCTACACAGCTGCATAAAGCCCCATCCCCTGGGTGTTTTGAGGTCTACTGGAGTAGTTCAGGCTTCCCAGGACTTTCCCCCTCTACCTGCAGGGTATGGGTCATGGCGCAACTGCCTTTGAGTGCTGCATGATTGGGAGAGCACATGCCCACTCCTTAATTGTTTAAATGCTTCATAATGTTCCTAGAATGTAAATCATATTTACTTTATTGGCCTCTACAGATAGTATGTTACCATGTCAGGGGCTTTCTAGAAATACAACGCTCACTGCTCAAAGATTGAAGTAATGCACAACAGTGAACTCCTTACACGGTCTACTACTAGGTCATATGTTTTATATTTAAAGAAATTTTATTTTTCTTTAGTGAATATTCTAATAAACTGTTTTGTGAAAAATTACTCAGGGCATAAATACATGGGGGGAGAGGAAGACTACATAAAAAGAATAAAATGAAAAAAAGAAAAAATGTCTAATGAGATCTTCCTATTGTATTATGCTGAGCCATTGTGGGCACTGTCACCTTTCCCATTTCTCCAGTGTGAATCCAGTTAACCTTCAGTTGATCACTAAAACAATTAATATTGTGATTATAATTGTTGGCTTTATTCACTACTTCAGATCAAAAGGAGATTCACAAAAGCTTTCTCAATTTGACATAAAGTCTACAATTGAGCACAAGGGCCTTGGAAAGGAGGGAGGGAAAAAGACAAAAGCACTGTTTAAAATATCTCATTACACATGGCAATATTTCTTGTCAGTGCTGTGTTTCCTGCCTCTCTCCAATTCTGTTATGAAGGTTGAAAGTTTGTGTCTGCCTATCCTCTGCTGCACCTCTTATGGCTTATGTTATATACAGAGGAAATGGACAAGCTCAGCAGTCTGCATGCCAGTAGGGTAGCAACAGGCAACAAATAAACCATTATAGTTTTCTTTATACTGCTATACTGGCAGAGGACAATATAAAAGCAGTACTATGCCAGCCAAACTTACACAGTTGACAGGTATATGGATTGAAAATATGATAGCAATTAGAGACCCCGACTAAAAAAAAAAACTTTCACACACAGAAACCACTACTGCTATTTCCTTCTTAAATAATTCAGAAATACTCTGGTTTCAGCATTCAATTAGGAGCTAACAACTGCTAAGTAGGAGCCATACTGTGCCAAATAGATCCCAACTAGGGCACCCCATGTGGCAGATCTCTCTCCTTCAGTGTAGAGACACAGTCATCACCTTTTCCTTTTAGACCCTGCAGAGGCCTTTGAGTGCAGTTCTGGGTTTAGGCTTAGGCAGGGCAGGTCCTTTTTCTGTTCAGTTATTCCTGGACTATAACATCCTGTCTCTGATATTATGCAAATAGTGTGGAAGAGAGACTAACTTTACACAATTGTGCAGCCATAACCAGGTGCTGGATCTATGCTAGCAGAGAAAACAGAAGCACTGCTGGAGTCCTGAATTGATAAAGAGGCACATGGTTTCCATTTCAAAGCCTCATCAGGCACAGAAACCCGAGGAAGTAACTGGTAGGGAACCCTGGGTCCCACGGTGGATATTTTTCTTTTTAAACAGGAGAGGATGATATGGGACTAACCTTTGCAAAAAAATGTCCAGTTGATATTTACCCCAAATAGGCAGATATTTTTGTGAAGAGAAGACAAGTCTGAAGCAAAGCAAACAACTGATGCAGGGCCAAGTGGGTATTCTGTATGTTGTTAGTTTTAGGTTTTCTCTCTCTAAGTTGTAGCAATTTGTCAAGTATATTGCCATAAAGAGTTACAATATCAGAAAATGTCAGACAAATGCAACAAAAAAGCACTGAAAACCTTTTCTGATAAAGCAAAAGTAGCAAATACAGTTACAACAGCTGCATGCACAGCTGTGTTTCCAGGGCAACACCTCACAATTCATATGGCTACAAAAAACACACTACTCCATGGGGGAGTTGTGAAATTAGGGGGGATATCTGGCTAAACTGGAATATAGAAAAAATGGACTAAAGCAGAAAAGCAGCAGGAACACTGAAATTATGAAGCCCATGCTGATTTTGAGTGTTGTAGGCTGATAAAGTGTGGGTTGTGCTTTGGTGAAGTCATGGCCTTTAGATCTGTCACACAGGTTTCCCTTTGTCTCTTAAGTTCCAGATCGCCCATTGACTGAAGCCACAGGGAAAGACTGTTAGCTTGAAATTGATAGTGCATTTACTGCCACTTCATTTAGTTTCAGAATAATGGCACAATCCTTTCCATGTTATTTGCTTGCTTAAGCAAGTAACTAAGCAATTAACAAGTCAGTACACTGTGATAAATAAATAGTTCATAAACATTTCATAGGGAGAAAAATCCCATTACTTTGCTTCTAATATTATTGTTGTGCTTATGTAAAGAGAAAGTAATAAAGCTCATGATTTAAAAAGAATATAAAAAAAAGGTTTCCCTTGTATGGACTAAGTTATAAATGTACTAAATTATTCAAAAATAATTTGTACAGTTAGCAAGCCAAACTTCTTCAGACTTTGTCAAACTATGAGTTATGTATGATTCATACCCCTGGAATCTGTTACAAAAAGAAAAGAAAAGGAAAGAAGTCTCAGTATGGATGAATCAAATCTGTATAAATCTTTATCCATCCTAATGTTTCTATGGTATTAAAAAGGCTTATAGATAATACACAGTAGAACGTGATTTGAAATGTCATGAACAAGCTTAAGGGACATTTATAAAGATTTTCTTTTTAACACTTAAAAAAGTAGAGTCTCTTCTTTGCAAGGTTTCTAATATCATATTTAGCTGGAGTCGGTCACAATTTCAAGTAATATATTTAACAATACAGTTGATAAATTATGACTGTTAAATGATATATTTAATCTTGTATCTATACAACTGATTTTGTATATTTATTTTCAGCATGAATCAACAAATGGAAAGAAGTATTGTTACTTAATAAAAATGATCCATTTCCATTACAACAGGGTTTTCATTTTTGCTATGTATTATATTAATTTGGATATTTACATTCATATGTTGGTTAATGAATTATATTATTATACAGTTGTTACCAGTCACCGTTACTGATGAACTCTCCATAACAGTCATATAACACTATTTGTATGATCATCTGTCAAGAAGAATGTGCATGAAGAACAAAAGCAGGAAGTGTAATACAAGATGTACATGGACAGTAAACAAGAATTGTGCTTGCATAGGCTAGGTTGGTTTTTACATATGCTTATTTTGCATCTTCACTGTTCAGTTCTGTATGGGATGAATGTGTGCAGTAAGCATGTAAACACTGAGGCACAGATTTTGTAATAAGTAAGGCCGGTTTAATGTGCTGTTAATAATTCCTTATAGTTTTAAGAAATGATCTCTCTTCCACTCTTTACTGGGGAAACTGATGTCATTAATAACTCATACAAATTGTGGCTATTAAGTATATTAACAGACAGTGAAGATTATGGAATCATGAGTTTCAGTGAGATGTCAGGTTATGGTGACAATTTAAGTAGGAAGAGTGAGAAAGAGAAAATTAATCTAAAAAGTTTTGGACACAGCCATCAACTTTCGAAGATGGAATCATATGCAAATATACTACTTTTCTTTATATAAAATAGCTCATATGTATACATTGTTATGAAGTGAGTGAGCTGGATGTTAAGTTCTAAGAAACAGGCACAAGCACAGATACATGCACAGGTACAGGCACAAATTATATATTTCATGTGTAGATGCATGTTTCTTTATACACACACACTTGAAAGAGTATATTTACCATATATCAAGTTATTTAGCCTCTTACCTCTGTAAGGTTAAGAACTTTACTAATAAGGTTAGAGAATTAGGCCAATTTAAGTGAAGAGAAGTATAATGAAAAAAATACCAGATTTAGATAGTCTGAAGAACTTTGAAGAACTTTGCCATCTAAAAATCACATGAAGATGAGGTTTAGCCAAAATACATTTTTGTCCTAGAACATAACATACAAATAAAATTAAATATTTGCAAAAGTCATAAAATGGGGGTTTTTTAAAATTTAAAGTCTTCCTTTTTTACTTCTTCCTCCCTTCCCCAGTGCTTTTCCCCCTTCAGACACAAAAGTGGCAGAACAGAAATGTCATCATGAAAAATAGCAGAGCCATACAATAGTACAGGAATATAGAGGTAAAGCAGAAGGTAGAAATGGGTACCTCTAGTACGCACATAATTAAAAAAAAAAGTATTATTAAATTACATGGTTAGCTGGCAAGTTGCTACCATATTTTTGATACTACAACAGGGCTGGGCGATTAGTTCAGCTGCAGGGACATTTAATGAGTTCTGGTGAGCTGTCAAGGGCTGCAAGGATATCCCCACCCCTTGCCAGGTGCCCTGTCCCCTGGTTGCCATCTTGGGACTAGAAGTCTTGCCCTGACTCCTGACTTCTGCCACTGGAAATCCCTCCTCTTGTCCTTGAAATACTCTTTTTTGAGGGGGTGCCATCTTGAAAAACCCCCAACCCCCCAAATCATATACTAAAAATGAAACATCTACCATATTTTAATTTTATTTTAAAAAAAAGTTTGTCCTGATTTGTGTGTTTGTGTAGTGTATATAGAGGCTAATGCATAATAGCTCAAAATAAAGTCTTACTCTTGTATATTGTGTGGGGGGCCAGAGGAATGTATGTGGGGGATATGTTGGTTGTGTGTGGTTGGGGGAAGATGTGGTTGGGGTGTGTGCATGGATGTGTGTGAGTGTGGGATGTGGGGGTATGAGGTGTGTGTCTGGAGTGTGGGGCAATAGTGCGGGGGTGTGGGTATGTCTGGGATGAGTGTGGAAGTAGAATGAGTGGGGGGTGTCTGGGTATAGTGGAGTGTGTGGTTGGAGTGTGGGGTATGTGGGAGGGTGTTGTGTGTATGTATAGGTATGATGGGGTGGGATGTGTGGGAGACATGGGGTGTGGATGTAGGTGTGGATGCATGTGGGATGTGTGACGGGTATGGTGTGTATGTGTGGGTATGCTATTGTGTGAGGGAGGATGTTGGATGTGTGCCAGTGCAGTGAGGGTGGAGTGTGTGAGGTGGTGTAAGTATGTGCATGGGGTGTGTGGTTGGGTGTGGGTGGGTTGGGTATGAGCATGTGGAGGGCTTCCCTCTGCCTGGCTTTCCCCACCCATTCTTTCTGACAAGGTTGAGCCCAGACCCTCCACAGGCAGGGGGAATAAATCAGGGCTGCCTGCCTGGCTCACAGTGCACCACAAAGGGGTGAGAAAGCAGTTGCTGATGGTGGGCAGCAAGGAGAGCCCTGAGCAGAGAAGAGGGGAGGGAAGTGGAGCCTAGTCAAGTCTGGTGTTGCCAGCTCTCTTGGCCTCTGTCCCATGCCTACCTGTGGAGCTACTCCTAAGTGGGGCTTAGGGGGGCTAAGTGGGGGAGCACACGGATGGAGGGACAAGGCTTGAAGGAGCTTAGCTGCTCACAAAGCCCAACTAAGCAGGAGTGGGACAGGCAGGTGGGGCAGGAGCAGCAGGAGCCAGCACAGGACCAAAGGGAGGTGTAGGCAGAGCCCATCCCCTTCCCCATTTCTTTCAGTGCTGCAGCTTCCCCTCCCTACCTGCTGCTCAGAGCACTGCAGCAGGAACATGAGGAGGATTTGCTGAAGGCTGGGGGAACTCAGCCATTCCCCAGGCAACTGCAGCCCATCCAGGCCTGGAAGCTGTACCTGTTGGTTAGGGCTGGGGTCCTCCACCAGACAGGCTGGGACTGCAGCACATGTGCCCCAGTCAGGAGCAAACAGGACTTGACTCCATGCAAAGCACAGCAAGGGCAGCCTTTAGCCAGGCCACACACAATTAATTGGTGGGTGCCCATCTGCAGACTATATCCAATCAGTGGGCAGGCCAGATCTGGCCTGTGCATTGTACTTTGCCCACCCCGTACTATGTTATCATGAGTAAAATTAAATTATCACATTCAGTTTTGTATTATGCAATTCTTATCTCACCCTAAAAATTTTTTTACTAATAATCACACTATTGTACTTTGCATTAGATCTAGCAGAGTTGTGACTAAGCAGTCCCATGCCCTGGGCAGCCATGCAAAGCCTTGGGCAGCATCAGCTGCTGTGGTGCCAATTGCAGTGGTGCAATCAGCTACTGCCCTGGTCACCTCTCCACCCATTAGTTATGCTTCTGAAATCTAGCATAGCTATGCTAGATTTATGGAGAGAGCTAACAGAATCACAGAATTAAGACTTGGCTCCATTTTGCTATTCCAGCAAGAATACAACAAAGACCTCCACAACTCACTGCACTTAGCTTTTGTGTACAGGATGAACTTTTGTACAGTTTCAGGGGAAACCTATTAATTATTTGAAGATCTAAGACTAATTAAAGACTAGTCCTTTAAGGAACTTATCTTATGTAGGTAGATCCATATTCTATTTTTGGCACAGTTGGGAACTAGGGGTGTGCAAAATGGGCCCTATTTGATTCAGATTCAGCCCAAATTGGGGACAGTGATTTGATCTGTTGATTCGGATCACTGTCCCCAGTTCAATTCAGCATTGAATCATCAGATTCAATGAATCAGCAATTTGGACACAGGCACAGCTTTAAACATTTTTTTCTATATACCCTGAGATAATAGCACAGCTTGTGATCGCTGCAGTGCTGGGGCACATAAAGCATCCCACAGTAGTGCGGGGGCTCTCCAGCATGCTCAGCAGTGAACCCAGAAGTGGACCGGAAGTACTGTATCAGAGGCATACATAAGGAGCTTGGTGAACAACTGTTCACCAGGGCACCCTGGGGGAAAACTAGAAACAACAGCCACAAACTCCTGGAACATACTTTCAGGCTAAACATTAGGAAAAACTTCTTCACAGCTAGGGTGTCCACACTATGGAACAAGCTACCCACAGAGGTGGTGCAATCATCTACCCTAGACATCTTCAAGAGAAGACTGGACAGCGTCACCTGACCCAAGATCTTTTCTGCTCATGTAGATCTGATGATTTTTTGGGGTCCCTTCCAGCCCTATGATTCTACTTCCAGTCCACTTCTGGGTCTGCTGGGGACCACACTGTGCCCCTCCCAGTCCAGCGATTGGCTGCAGGGGGACCCCAGGTGCCTCCCCAGACCCAGAAGGCACCAATCAACAACTCAGAGGGATGCAGGTTCCCCCTGCAGCACACTCCCTGGTGGACCGGGGTGACTTCTGGTCAACTTCTGGGTCTGCTGCCAAGCGCAATCGGGAGCCGCCCTGTGCTTCTGTGGGACACTGCATCTAGCCCCAGCACTGCAGCATTCAGAGTCCCTGCTACCTAGAGGTATGTAGAAAAAAACATTTAAAGCTGTATCTATGTCCAAATCACCAAAACTGTCTGAATCTCTCCAAATTGATTTGTAGGGTTCCAAATCGATTTGAAGAGATTAAAGGGTCCCGATTCAATTCATATTCGGAGATTCATCCACTGAATCAGGCCGAATCTCCTTTGAATCAAATCACAGGCTGAAGCTTTGCACAGCCCTAGTGGGAACCTTTTTTTCTCTAGGATGCCCTGACCACTGACTCCCATTCCCAAGCACCAAACCCAAAAATACAGCGGTGAAGCCAGTCACATGGCCATTTCTGGGATTTTGTCCCCAGTATACTTAGAGGAGCTGTAGGGGAAGCACACCAGGACCAGCTTGACTAATGCATTGCTGGATTTAGAACATTCAAATGAGAGTCCCACAGCACCAGGAAAGTAGTGTACACAACCTGTAAATCAGTTTTTTCTTTGCCCCAAATGATTCTAAATAAAAGAATTATTCAGATTCTTCTATCTTCTTATTATTATTTTGTGTTGTATCTAACTGTTATACCTGTCCTCTATATAAGCAAATTCTGGTCAGTAATCCAGGTATCTAACTGGCTGGAGGGCCGCTCCCAGAGAGTGGTGGTGAACAGGTCTTATTCGATCTGGAGGGATGTGGGCAGTGAGGTTCCGCAGGGCTCAGTCCTCGGGCCTGCACTGTTCAACATCTTCATCAACGACTTGGACGAGGGGGTAAAAAGCACCCTGTTCAAATTCGCAGATGACACTAAGATGTGGGGGAAGTAGGCACACTAGAAGGGAGGAATAGGCTGCAATTAGACCTAGACAGGTTACAGGGATAGGCAGATGAGAACAGGATGGGTTTCAACACTGACAAATGTAAGGTACTACACTGGGTGGGGGGCGGGAGAACCAGCAGCATACCTACAGGATGGGGAACTCCCTTCTCATCAGTGCAGAGGCAGAAAAGGATCTTGGAATCATTATTGATGCCAAGATGAACAGGGGCCGAAAGTGCGGGGATGCGGTCAGGAAGGCCAACTGCACCTTGTCATGCATCCACAGATGCATCTTGAGCAGGTCCAAGGAGGTGATCCTCCCCCTCTATGTGGCACTGGTCAGGCTGCAGCTGGAGTACTGCATCCAGTTCTGGGCGCTGCATTTCAGGAGGGATGTGGACAACATGGAGCTGGTCCAGAGGAGGGCCACTCGCATGATGGGGGCAGCAGGGCAGGCCCTACAAGGAGAGGCTCAGAGACCTGAACCTGTTCAGCCTCCACAAGAGAAGGCTGAGGGGGGATCTAGTGGCCTGTTACAAACTAGTCAGGGGGGACCAGCAGGCATTTGGGAAGTCTCTGTTCCCCCAAGCATTGCCAGGAGTGACCAGGAATAACAGTCACAAACTGGCAGAGGGTAGATTTAGGCTAGATATCAGGAGGCACTACTTACTTTACTGTCAGGGCGGCTAGGATCTGGAACCAACTTCCAGGCGAAGTGGTGCTGGCTCCTACCCTGGGGGTCTTTAAGAGGAGGCTAGATGTACACCTTGCTGGGGTCGTTTGACCCCAGTACTCTTTCCTGCCATGGCAGGGGGTTGAAATGCTCAGGTCCATTCCAACCCTACCAACTATGAAATCTATGAAATTTTTTAAATGACAGTGATATCAACCAATCAACATACTACTTTCATGTTCAGTTTATAAGAAGTATTTTGTAAACACCCTGTCTTCCTGTTGCTTGACTTTCTAATGTTTATTTCTTTTAATCTCCTAAAAAATTGAGATTTGCAGGAGTCTTAAAGTAGCAGCTTCTAGATGCCATCTGAATTATACAAGAATACAAGGTGATTTTGTTAGTTGGCATAACTTCTACGGGCATCAGCACATTTTAAAATGCTTTAGTATTATCCATTTCACTGTGGAAAGATTGGAGGGGCCAGCTTGATAGTACAGGAGGTGGACTCTCTTGTTACAGGGAGTAGGATGTGGAACAATGGCTTGATGTTGCAGCAAAATAGGCTTAAATTGAGCAACAAGAGGTAAGAACTTCTTGAACTGTTAGAACAGTGAGCTGAGTCTGAAGCAAATACTAGCTGCTTCTCATAGGCTTAGTATGTATGTATGTATGTATGTAGTTCAGGTTGACAACTAAATACAGCTACAAAGAAGTAGGAAAAGAAGAAAGATAAGCGTGTGAGGAATAATAATTGAATTACTGAACTTTTCTAAAAATTCTTTCCTAATTACACCAAACTTTTTAAAGCAATTAATCTTTCTAAAAAAGACTCCCTACCTAAATTCCAGATGTGGCATCTCACCATACCAAATTTCAACTTTGGAAATGACCTTATTTTCTGATGCAGAAATATCAATTTGCATGTTACTGTTAGACCTGCTGTAAGTGTGCAATCTTGGAAAGATTTGGTTTGAATTTTTTAGGTATATACCTACAAACACATGTGTGGCAAGGGTATCAGTGCTGTGTTGAAAATAATTTTAATTCTAATGATAATTTATTTCCAAAAAGAACGCATAATAGGGCATGACAAAAAAGCTTAAATACCAAGTGTATTTATTTTTAAATTTAGAGAGAGCCCAATGTAGACCAAAAGTGTTCTTTTGTTGCACAAAATGAAGTCTAAGATCAATTGTTGATGTTTCAATACTGCAAATTGCTGATTTCCATGGGGATTCTGTCATCTACACAGAGTGCAAGCATTTACAGAAAAAAGCTGGCAGTAGAAGTAGGCTTTAATAAGAAACTTTATTTGCATACTCTTTCCCACCTATAATGAACCTGTTGGTAAAAAAAATGGAAACTCCAGTTTTGTACCTTTCATTTTTAAGATATTTGCCACACCTTAAAATAATGGGAAAAGATAATAGAAGCCAAGTATTGCCACCCGAGCAGTTCAGTTAAGTACGAAATCCTTTCTTGCAGATCTTTTGCAGTCTTTGAGATGCCCAAGATACCAACCAATTATACTTAAAAGTGTGCAAAACACCTTTGCTTTGTTTGCTTTGTGTAGCAGGAAAATTAACAGCTTTTCATATTGTATGAAATGTGCGTGTATTGTGTTACTTTTGTCTTGAACTAGATTACTGTATATATCCAAATCCAAGATGATCCCCCAATAATTAGATTCTATATGTGGAAAATGTATAAATTTGTTATACTTTTCCAGGTACAGAATCTAATTATTGGAGGGTCATCTTAAATCTGTTCCCTCAACACTGTGATGGGGAAAGCAGCAGCAGGGGGACAGGTGGTGGTGGGGCAGGCATCGGAGGAGTCAGGTGGCCTGACCCCTGCTCACTTCCCCTCATCATGGCATCCCACACTAGTTACCTATCCACCACCTGCCATCTCTCTGCTGCCTACCTTTCCCCCTTTCAGCTCCATCTGGGACCTTGCTCCATCTATTATTTCTGCAAGCCTTTCATATTTTTATGCCTGACAATTTTATTTCTTGATACCAGATAAAATAAGATACCAACTCAGATAAAATAAGAAATGAGCTGGGCTAGTCAAATAAACACAAACTAAAATTGAACACAGGCAAAGACTAAGTATTTTAAATACTTTATTTAGTATTTCATTCATTCATAGATTTAGAGATCAATATATAATAGTTAATATATCCTCAAGGTTTTCTATATGGGGGGAACATAAGCATCCCTATTAACTAAAGCTATACTAACAATGAACACTGCAGTGCCATCTGGAGGTACTCACGTTAACTTTAAACATGCAGTGTAGTCACATCAGGCATTTATATGTGTGCTCTGGGAGACAGGAAAGGGGGACCTTTAATTAGAGTGACTCCAGGAGCCACTCTAATTAAAACATTTGAAGCATCATGTGTATCAACATCCCCATCCTGAAAAATGGTGGTGGTGGTGCGGGCTTACCTAAAACTTGTTAAACAAGATTTAATTAAAGTGCCCCTCCTCCCACCATTTTTTCAGCACAAGTACATTGATACCCATGATGCTGGAATCTGAAGGAGCATGGTGATTAATCATGTCTATTCTGGCACACTGTAATTATAGTACATCAGAGCAGCCTTGATGCATGTGTATAGGCATCCATCAACATGAAGCTGTGCCAGGGCTAATGCAGGGGTGGCCAATCTGCAGCTTGAGTACCACAAATGATATGAGCAGTTTCTGTGTGTGGCATGCAACAAAGCAGGAAGTTAACAAAGCACAGCAATAGATTGGGCAAGAGGCAGAAGGAAATGCTTGGATGCTTATCTTGCTGGGGTCCTTTTACTCTAGTTACCCCCTGGGGCAAGGAGCTGGACTTGATCTTTGAGGTCCCTTCCAGGCCTAATGTCTATGAAATCTAAGCATTTGTGCCACTACTTTTGACTACTGCAGATGCCCCTGTACATGTGGTTTGGTGTAGGGCAAACTGCCCCACTTCAGGGAAACTCCCATTTCCCCTCTTCTTCAGGCTCCAGTCATGCTGGAGGAGCCAAGGGAAAACTAGAGAAGGGGAGACGTTGTGGCCAGCAGCCAGAGCCACTAGACTCCAGCAAAAAGAAAAAAAATGCTATCAAGTCAGATGTGCAGCAGGCCATAGAAGAACGCAGCACCCACCAACGGTCCCCATATCCCAAGATGGGGCAAGTGGATGTTCGAGTGTTAAAGCCCGGAAAAAAATGGCAAATAGATTTTATAAATCCACTGAAACCCAGTGAGGGAAAAAAATATATTTTAATGACAGTGGACGTAGCCGAAGATGTGGCCTATAGCCGAGGCTACCAAAGAAGTGGTGCTGTGGGCTCTAAGAAATTTGAAAGCTCATTCTGGGAAACCACACTGTTTAAAAACAGACCATAAGTCTCACTTCAAAAAGGTCGTGCAGTAGTGTAAAAAGGAAAATGTGGAACACCACTTCGGTATTCCTTACCATCCAGAAGGTCAAAAAAAGGTAGAGCACTTAAATGAGAAAATAAAAAGAAAGTTGAGTATTGCCCAAAAGGTTTTTAAGAAAGAGTGGATTCAGCAGGTCCCTTGAGTGTTATGAGCTCTACAGACATGAAGGAGAAAATGGAGAATAAGCCCTTTTGCCCAGATGATGGGCCAACCCCCCAAGTACCAGTAGGAAGAAGAAGTGGAATTAAGCCTAAAACAAGAAAATCTGAACCAATCCCGCCAGCCCCCAGTAGGGGCCCAAGTGAAATTTCATGTCCGTCCAAGACAAAAGAGAGAACTAGAGAGTCTAGTTCTGACCTAAGGGCAAAAAAAATTGGTATTAGTAGGAACCCCCACCAGTAAATATTAAATTCTGACTGTGGCTGCCAGACTTCAAATATCCATTCTTGAATGACCTTCACCCTGGTGATAAACCTAGGGCATCCTACAGGCTCGCGTCATTGACCTAGCAGGTGTCTCCTCTTCGAGTCACCTCCCTCGTTCTATCCTGCCATGACTTGTTGTTCCTCAATGGACGCAGTTGGTCATCCGGTTTGCTCGATGGCCTGTCATTCGCCCAACAGTAATTCACAGGGCTCCGCCACCCCTACACCAGAGCCTCATGCCCCCTTGTGTATATTCTTCTTTCGTCAGCCTTGTCCTCTGGCATGGAATTGTGTCCCATGGCTTGTTGCCCATGGCCAGGTTCGCCCATGCGGGTCTGCTCCATCTGCCTTCCCTGACTCCACCCCTTTTTCCATGGAAACACAAAGAAAGTCTCTGAGGCTCTCCCTTGGCCCCATTCCTCGGGGATACTTACTATACCCTCTACTCCTCCCCTTCACACGAGGCAAGAAAACAGAAAATCATCAACAGAACACTGAAGTGATGGGCCACTTCCTGACATGGCTACACCCTGTCCTCTTACTACTCTTTCCCTTACTCTAGCGGGGATGCTTCTCTTACTGTCCGTCACCTCTGGAATTCCTTCCCATTCTTTCATTGACCCAGCTGAGACTGGCAACGATACCTGCCCTGATTGTATCTTCGGGGCTCTCCTCGGGGTCCTCCCCTTTGGTGTGGCTCCCTTCTTGCCCTGGTCATCCCAATACTCCCACCTGGAACCTGTTTGAGAGTTGACTGTGTCTCTGGCTCCTTCTTTGAGTCTGGAGTGCCTGCTGCTCACCCGCCTTTCTGACTGTGCTCCTGACAGGGTACTCTGCCCCACACTGTTTGGCTCTGCCCCTGGCTCATTGGGCTCTCTGGGTTCCATGGGAAAGGTCCTCTTCCCTCCCGAAAGTGGCTGCAGCCCCCTTCCTTTGCTGCTCTCTCCTAGTGCAGCAGATAGGCAAAACCCATCCTTCCGCGGCACTGGCCACCTTTTTTATCCCTGCCGGCCAGTGCTCATGGCTGACATTAATTACCAGCCGGCCTTAACTGAATAAAGAGGCGGCTGATGAGACACATGGGCTCTTCTTTCCACCCCTGCTGTGCTGCGTTTCCTGTTGCTGGTAAGTGTTTATTGTTATTTCTTCCCTCTCTTTCCCTGGGACACTGCCTAATCAAACAGTTATCTTTCAAAAATCACCATGAAAATCAAAATACTAATGCTGATAATGAAATTAATGAGACTTGACGTGTTAAATTTACCCACCTAAATGGACCGCTCAGATTACCCTCCCTATTCCAATTAAACTCAAATACGGAATTAAAAAGAGTATTGAATGTCGTAAACCAAGATGTGACCGCTACAGATTACCTGGCCCAATGTTTCTTGTCCCCCCCATAGCCCGTCAAAGATTTGTATCCAAATTATTCCTGATGAAAATTTGAAATGTGAGTGTTTACCCCAATGACACCAATTAAAATAGAGTTTGGTGACCGGCTAATCTTATTTGGAGCCCCTATGGAGCACAGTAGTGCATATAGATTAATGCCACTAAAACTAAAAGACGCCAATATGGGGAGACACCCACCATGGGGTACATGTCTCCAACTCTCATGAGATTATCACATTCCATTACAAAATCTCAGCGGCTCCAAAAACTAACTAGTCATTATTAACCCATAATGATAATTATGTCACCAAACTTAAAAAATTTCAACTCACCAAAACAGAAAACACACATGATTTTGCCAAAGGCAGCTATGAACATATTGCGCACAATGAGTTCCGAGTGTGTTGTTTTCTAAAATCACAAAGTCTATAAAAGATTGTACACCCAGAAAGCGCCCCATCCCAACAGGTATGGGATGTCTTGTGCAGAGAAAGAGAAAAGGGGAATCTACTAAATGAACAAAAACAGGAGTTAACAAACAGAATAGTAATCTCCTTTTGGATTTTGGTGGGTCCCACCTATCTGGAGGTGATCCCCACCGCCATTAAGTCTAAAGTCCTAAAAACTTTTGTAGTATTCCTTTTGGTATTCGTAGAGAAATTTGTAACTTTACAATAAAAAGTGAATGTCACCAAAATACACCCCTAGTGCAGCAGATAGGCAAAACCCATCCTCTCTGCTTGGCAAAAAGTCTCCAGTTCATATCACAAGTTCCACTGTTCTGAGAATGCTAGAAATGGCCAAAGCGGCACTCAACCAAATAAATATTGAAGTTGTAAAAAATAAGCTTGCCAAAATGAGACAGCTTATCTGGCAAGCACTAGAAAGTCAAATTATAGCCAATGCAGAATACCAAAAGAACCACATCAAATCACTAACCACAGCAGTACAACCCCTCAAACAAATGCAATCCATTCTAAGTGCAATGGTAAGGAGAGAAAAAAACCTTGCAATTTAAACAAGCTCAGCTATAGTTTGTGTCACAGTGAAAACCTTCGTATTGCACCAGTATAAAAAGCAAATGCTTTGAGTTAAATCCAGAAATCCAGTAGTCATCTCAAATTCTTATGTAAAATGGTACCCAGACTGTAACCCCTTTTTGCTAAAGGTATATCGTCAGAGATAAAAGCACCATTGAGAAAATACATCCGCGTTAAATCTGTAAGAATAAAAACAAAGGTCTAACCTTTGTATAAGTATGTTCCCGTCCCCATAGTTTTAGCAGAAAAAATTTAAACCCCTTGGTCCCCTGCCAGTGGCTGACTCAATCTGAAAAGCTTCTAGACCCTAAAAAATGTAAGCAGTGAAGACAAAATGAGTAGATGTACTACCGAAAAAGCTTCTTGATAAACCCTTGTCATTTGCATCAAAAAAGTGTTAGTAATTGCATGTTAAATGGTATTTTTAATCAAAATACCATGGTGATCAATAACACTATTGAGTGCCTGTGTGTAGCTTCAGTAGTCCCCGTAACATAAGATGATGAAACCATCTCCTGGACTCCCATTAAGAAATGCTGCTGTAATGCTATGGCAGTTAAAAGTGAGAAGCATATTTATACAAAACCAACTTACTCCCAGTCACAAGCATTGACAAAAATGTTTCCAATAAATTGAACAATATCATTAAGTCCTTCTTGGAAAGCCGTGTACCAGCAATTAAAAACGTTAGAAAAGATAATTAAAGCTTATAGTAATACTTTAAATAGAGAAAAACAAACAAGTTTGCATATCATTCATCAAAAAAATAAACTCCTAAAGTTAACAGCAAAGTTAAAGTCAATGTCTGGACAACACTAGTATAATATCTTCTTAAAATATAGTCCTACATAGACAAAATTGATGAACCTAATGATACATCCTATAATGATTGTGTTATTGTATATCATTGTTTTATGTTTCTTAATGTGTATAATACCTGCTATGTTCAAAGGCTATATTAAAAGGTCAAAAGCTAACAAATTATGTAAATAAGTATGTTACCTTGCAAAATTTTAATCAACATGAGTATATGCAAATGTGACCAGTCACGAAAAGATTGTAAGGCCCAAACCAGGCCTAGCCCAGAGAAGCCTCTGGGAGGAGGCCAACCTAACCCTAAAGGGAGGGTCAGTTTTGCAAAGCCCAAAGGCTATAACCAAATGCATCTGTTGCCACTTGCTAACACAAAAAAAAGAGAACTACCCTAAACCAACCCTCTGCCCTAGAAAGTCATAGGCCTAGCAGAATGCTAAAATAGCAATTCTAAAATTGAAAAATAACTGTTTGCAAAAACGAAATAACAGCTTGACTCTAATCCCAAAAAAGGCAGTAAAGCTAAAAGTGAACACCCCCCCCCCCAAAAAAAGATAATGGGGAGAAGAAAACTACTTAAGATGAGAACAGTCAGGTCTCAAGTGAAACTACTTCAAAGAAGACAAAACTGAAGACCCAATAAAGAAGACAGTCTCGCCACCCTGGACGCAGGGTGGGATTCCCGAAACCTATCAAATAATAACAAAAAATAGAGTGTAGAGTGCCTTTCCTCCAGCCCGACGTGGTTGCAGTTCAAAAGCTTGTTGTAATCATTTTTGTATATATTATTAATTTTTCTTCATAATAAAGAATGGCACTTGAGTTTTACCTAGCATGTAACTTATGGGTTACTCACCTACCTCTGTAGAAAAGGGAGAGAACCCCTAACAGGCCTCCACTTTAAAAACTCCTTTAGTGGCAGCTAGAGAGTTTCCTATATATCATTTTTCAGCCAGTTCTAGCCAGACAATATAAAGTTTTCTAGAGTTGCAATCAATAAACAAACGTATTAAAGAGTTTATTTGCAGTCATTGTAATGCAACACAGTAGACTAGTACAAGGTGAGGGGTTGATATTGTTTGCTTTGTTTTTAAAACCATGGGTCATTAGTTCATGGTATATTTTTGTTATTCTTTCCCCCAATACTACCCAGTAGAATTACATGTGGTAAAGACCAACAGTTTCTACCAATGTCTTTTCCTTACTAAAGGAGAGAAATAGCTGTTCCTCTAGCTCTGATATAACTCAAGCCAAACAAGACAAAGAATATACCAAAGAACTCTGATATACTCAAGCCAAATTTAGGTCAAAGAACTTAAGTAAAGTGGCAGGGGACAAACTTCAATCCACATGACCCAAATAAAGACAGAAGTTGACCTGGAACTCAACAAAAGCAGCATTTCATACCATGGAAGTTATCTTCAGGTCCTTCTGAAGGTAGAAAACTCAGAGACCTGACTCCTTCAGGTCTCCTCACATACTTTATTTGCTAAAGGATTTCCACTTTTTGCTTACTGTTTTACATTGCAACAGTGTTGACAGGAGACAAAATATGCAATTATTTAATCTGAGTATTTAAATATTGCATAGTCATTTAAACACTGTTCTTACTGTGAACAATTTGAAAATTTCAAAATGTATACATGGAATGCCAATGGAATACGACTTTGAAATACCAAAGACAAGTACATTCGATGAAATACCAAAAATCGGGGAGCCTCATCAATAGAACAAAGAAAAGCTCTCAAGATAAAAATAATATTACATAAAATGATGTTGGCTAGAAAAGATTTTTCTTCCAACATTTGAAACAAATCACTTAAACATCTGCAAACTGGTTTTCTTTACGAAAAAAACCAAACACGTTCACAGGTGCCAAACAGATGCAAGACTATTTATAGCACAGAAAACAGAACCTGCAGACAATGTGCACTGGCACTAAAAATGGTGTTTACCAAATATTGTGCATCTGAGGAACACAAGTTCTGGGGGGGGTTTGTTTGTTTGTTTTAAAGGAAAATGTTTCATGTTCCAATCCAAACCAGCCAAACCAGTTCCAAAGCTCTGAGTCATTCAAGAACCATATGTGGCCCTACTACCGGCAAAAATCTTCCACCCCTGCCTGGGGCTTCAGATGCTTCCAATTCATTCAGTGGGCATCCTACACATAGGCCCAAGCCTGGAGGCCTGGGGTTTGGATGCCCCCAAGTTTTGTTTGCCCTTAGCTGTATGGCCCCCAGAACAAGCAAGGGAGGAGTCTCCCATTCCCATAAAGTGAGTGTAAAGCCAAGATCTTCCTACTGGAAGAGAAAGTGGGAGGTTAACTGTATATTACCTCCACCTGAGTACTACGTCTTACCAAAAAAGTGGGTATCCTCAGCAACTAGGAAACCTACCTTTGTAGTCATGGCATTTCCCCTGCCAGTAAAACTGAGATCTGCCAGAAATCCACCCCCTTCCCCACCCCGGCATTTAGATTTTTCTTGCAAAGAGTTATTGCTAGTAGGTACAAACCCAATCCTGTTGAAGATTATGGTAAATCACCCATTAATTTCTATGGCATAGCCCAAAAAGAACAGTGGAGAATGCATTTTGAAAAGGGGTGACTTGTATGTGTACTGGATTGCCACATACAGGTATGGCTAGAAGGTTGGAGGATTCCTAGAATGCCTGAACTTCTACCCTTCATGATGTCATAGCCTCATTATGTATGCTGTGACCCAGTTCCATCTTATTAAGAGGCTTGGAGCATGTCCAGTTCTGGTAAAATATGAGTGAGACACTGAATAGAATTGACTATCAGGTGCAAAAGAGAGACGTGAGAGATAAATGTGTTGTGTGCATAAGGTTTTCATTGGCTTATAGCATGATTGACAGAATAAGTGATGAGTGACAAGTAGATGTATAAATAAAAGTGATGCACTGCATCACTGCATCACTGCATGGTATCCTATGGTGCGTATGTTGTAATCTCGTGCTTTGACCTGTTCTGTGGTTTAAGTGCATCCTTTAACTACTGTGTGAGTGCCCCTCTGCAGTGTGAGTGGCTTCTGAAGTGTCAGTGTCTCTTGTGAGATTATTATAGTGACTGCGTGTGTATGACGTGAGAGTGTTTGGATGCTCTGAAGTGCCTCGCCTGCAGCATAAAGGTCTGGAATCTCCACTTCTCCCGCAACATTGAGGAAGGGTAACGTATAACCCTCCCTGGGCCCTAGGCATGTTCTGTCACTGAGAACTGTCAGGGCCTCACAGTGATAGGGCCTGTGCATGCGGTATACTGATACTCAGTGTCAGTAGTGTATATAGTGCTGTGTATATAGTTGCTCATTTTGTTTGTTGCTTCTGTAGCTTAACCTATTCTGTAGTTGTGACACTCCTGTAACCCATTGTGATTTATTCAGTAGTCTAATACAGTTTTGAAACTTCATAGTTTCATAGTTGGCAGGGTTGGAAGGGACCTGAGCAAATCATCAAGTCCGACCCCCCGCCAAGGCAGGGAAAAGTACTGGGGTCAAATGACCCCAGCAAGGTATTCATCCAGCCTCCTCTTAAAGACACCCAGGTTAGGAGTCAGCACCATTTAACTTGGAAGTCGGTTCCAGATCTTAGCTGCCCTGACAGTGAAGTAGTGCCTCCTGATGTCTAGTCTGAAATTACCCTCTGCCAGCTTGTGATCATTATTTCTAGTCACTCCTGGTAGTGCTTGGGGGAACAGGGACTCCCCCAGTGCTTGCTGGTCCCATCTGACTAGTTTGTAACAGGCCACTAGATCCCCCTTCAGCCTTCTTTTGTGGAGGCTGAACAGGTTTAGGTCCCTGAGCCTCTCCTTGTACGGCCTGCCCTGCTGCCCCCTAATCATATGAGTGGCCCTCCTCTGGACCCTCTCCATGTTGTCCACATCCCTCTTGAAGTGCAGTGCCCAGAACTGGATGCAGAACTCCAACTTCGGCCTGACCAGTGTCACATAGAGGGGGAGGATCACCTCCTTGGACCTGCTCAAGATGCATCTGTGGATGCATGACAAGGTACGGTTGACCTTCCTGACTGCATCCCCACACTGCCGGCCCATGTTCATCTTGGCATCAACGATGACTCCAAGATCCTTTTCTGCTTCTCCACTGACAACAAGGGAGTTCCCCAGCCTGTAGGTATGCTGCTGGTTCTACCTCCCCAGGTGCATCACCTTGCACTTGTCAGTGTTGAAACCCATCCTGTTCTCATCCTCCCACCCCTGTAACCTGTCTAGGTCTGATTGCAGCCTATTCCTCCCTTCTAGCATGCTCACATCCCCCCACATCTTAGTGTCATCTGCGAATTTGAACAAGGTGCATTTTACCCCCTTGTCCAAGTCACTGATGAAGATGTTGAACAGTGCGGACTTGAGAACCTAGCCCTGCGGAACCCCACTACCCACATCCCTCCAGGTTGAAAATGACCCATCCACTACCACTTTCTGGGTGCGGCCCTCCAGCCAGTTAGTGACCCATCTGACTGTGTAGGTGTCGGAGCCACAGTCTCCCAGATTTTTAATGAGAATGGGGTGAGAGACAATGTCAAAGGCCTTCCTAAAGTCCAGAAAGACTACGTCCACTGCTACCCCAGCATCTAAGGTTTTGGTGACCTGGTCATAGAAGGCCACCAAGTTGGTCTGACAGTACCTGCCTCTAATAAATCCGTGTTGGTTGCCCCTAAGTATAATCTCCCCTGCTGGCCCCTCGTGGACATGTGCCAGGATAATTCTCTCAAAAAGCTTACCCAGGATTGAGATAAGACTAACTGGCCTATAGTTTCCTGGGTCCTCCTTCCTCCCGTTTTTGAAGTTGGGAACCATATTGGTCCTCTTCCAGTCCTCTGGCACCACACCAGAGCACCACGAGTGCTTGTAAAGCCATGCCAGGGGTCTCCCAATGACCTCTGCTAATTCCTTCAGCACTCTGAGGTGGAGATCGTCAGGACCAGATGATTTAAATATGTCCAGTTCCTCCATAACAATTTAACCTATTGTTGTCTGTCACATTTAATCCAAAGCCTTCAGGTGTAGGCTAGGCAGTAGGTCAGCCTTCAGTTTTTAAATCTTTTGCCCACATGCATTTAATTTTAAGCAGGCCCAAGGTTGTTTAAAGAGGTGTAAAGACCCTCCATCCCCCTTGCTGTTTAGGTGACGTACAGAGAGAGAAAAAGCCAAAGGCTTAATTGATTCAGTCTTTGCAGGTTAATCTAAACTCCATAGATTAAATTCAAACATAAGTGAATAGACATTTACCTTTGATTTATGAATTGCAACCACATGCCTGCAGTGTCTCAGTCCAGAAGCTGGGGGGCACTAGAACACAGCTCTCTGGCTGTGTGTTCATTTCCTCTTTCTGCTGTCCTAGAGGGATTTGCAGTCCAGACTTATAACAGCAGGACTCTGGAGAATTCCTCAGCACTCTCTTCCTGCTTCCAGGTGCCTTGGCATTTGTAGTGCATGGTTGCACCTAGCAGTAAGTTTGATCAGTGTAAGGGGTGTTTAAACCCCCTTCCTGGCCTTAAATCCCAGCCAGGGTTCATTCAGGGGACGGGGGAAAAGGAGGAGAAGGCTGTCCCCCTCCTGCAAACTGGCCTGCATTCTCAGCCAGGCTTGCCCCCAACACTTATCAGCCAGCACTCACTGCTCTACCTGGGGAACAGAGGGGCAGGGCTAGCCCTGCTCTCTGGAGCAGACAGAACAGCCCAGCCCAGGGCTGGAAAGCATGCTGGGATTCTGGGGGACTGTGATTTAACTTGAACCAGGAAGGGTTTTGGGACAGAAGTTGCATAAACTAGTTTCACCCAAATCAGTTAAGTATGATACTGCATTCAACCAGGTTTATCTTAAACCAGTTTTAGCCATTTCGAAACTGGGTCATGTGCACTGAGCTGCTGTTCTGTTTAAACCAGTTTCTGATCACTTAAACCAATTTATGTGTAACTTCTGTCCCTAGCCTTAGAGACTCTCAGTTGCTCATGCTTCAGGGGGCTGCAGTCATGGTTGAGCCTTTGACCTTTGGGGCCATCAGACAAGCAGACACTGCTGGCTGGCTGCCTGCTTTGCTCTGGAAAGGGGGCTAGGCAGCCCTGCTCTGACATGATCAAGTGCTCAGTTTCCACAGACAGCAAGATGAAGTTGGAATAGAAAGAGGATGAGACTCACCACTGCCCCTGAATGCAATTAAACCTATCAACAACACAGACTAAATGTTAAAAACCCTGCAAAATGGGTGAAACTATGTATGATGTATATGTACATAGGCTTGAGTCCCTTGGGAGTCCTTTCCTGGGGGCCACTGATCCTCTCAGCTTCAGTAAGAACTGAAGTCATTCAGTGTTTGGCAAAAGGACTTTTGCCACATAAAAGTCATTAATCTAATGTTTTCTAGCAAATAACTATCTGAACAGAAAACAACCATTTGCACATAGAAAGCCCCCTCTAGAGATGTTCTTAAAATTCCATAGCAAACAGTTAAAGGATACTTTTATTTAAAAACAAACAAACAAGCAACTTCATTGGGCTTTGGATCAGGCCCTTGACATATGTAAATGATAATGTCAATGTAAAGATGCTGGTGCTGGAAACAAGCTGCTCTAAGAGTTCACATATATTTGACATGCACATCAATTGCACAAAAAAAAATCTTTTCTTCCTTTTTATGAAAGAAAATACAGCCAAAATATGTAAAGCCAACATATCTTGGCTAATGAGTGCTCTTGGTAGCTCAGTTTCTGTTCTCATTAGATCAGAATATTTTTGTTCCAGACAAGCAAGAATCAAAATACTGATCATGCAGACTTAGGCCTGATTGCTTAATTAAAGACATCTTCCCCAAGCAGATAATGCTGGGTCAAAGACAAGGAATGTGAATGAGGGGCAAGCAGAGAATCAGGGAAAGACAGTATAAGAAGGAATGAGACAGATCTGTAATTTAGAGAAATATCCAGATCCCAATCTACTAAAGAGAACTAGGTATCTTGTTCCACCAAGGTACTAAGAATGGAATGATTTATTGTATATAC
The DNA here is from genome assembly GCF_052110815.1 of Crocodylus siamensis. Classification (NCBI taxonomy): domain Eukaryota; kingdom Metazoa; phylum Chordata; order Crocodylia; family Crocodylidae; genus Crocodylus; species Crocodylus siamensis. The sequence goes on along the minus strand of NC_143402.1, from coordinate 33,218,514 downwards.
TATGTAATGGCAAGAGGAAAAAAGGAACAACTTAGAAGACATGTTGTGAAACCTTATAAAATACTGTGTTCCAGAAGAGACTCCCTAAACAACTGATCTACTCCCATCTTAGTTGTGTCCTGAGATTTCGTGGTGGTCAGAGGAAATGCTAGAAGGATAATTGAAGGCATACCTCAAGAAAAAAGATGCCAGTATCATTAACCAAGAGACACTGGATGCTAACCAACTTCAGTGGCACTGCAACCTAAACCAAAAGGCAGCCCATTATGAAGTAAAATGTCTGGCCCTCAAAGCACAGAAGAGGGAACAGCGGAAATAAAAGGAGAGGAATCCCAGCCCACAGCCTACTCTCCCCTGCTGAAAGACTTGCAACTTCTGTGGATGGATCTGTGGCTCAAGGATTGGACTCTGAAGTCATCTCAAGAACCAGGGTAGATATCATCCGTGAATCGAGGAATTTCTGACAATGCAAATATTGGGAGGGAGATGCAGTGGGAATCATAATTATAAAAGTATTTATATTTTAATATAGTAATAATAGAATTAAGGTTCACTGAAAATATAACTGTCTAGATCAGATGGGTACCTAAAATCACAAGCCCATATTAATAATGATTGTTTGTCCAACATTTGCATTTGCATGCAAAAAATTATACAACTGTTTAATGAGCATGATAATGTTTCCACAGTACACTGATACCTCCTTGAAATTTTAATTACACAGTATTTTCTTCTAAATATCCCAGAAAAAACCCTCAACAATTCTCAACATGTATTTTGAGGATTTTTCTGTTGCCTAAGAAAGACTGCATAAGAAACTACCATTGTCAAATCAAATATGCCAATACTTAAACTGATATCCCAAAACAGTAATGATTTCTTGATTAAAACTGAAATTGTCTTGATTTATGGCTAAGAGAGCTCAAGAAGGTACCTTATATATTTCCCAGTGCTCAGGAGATTGTGGTGACAATATAGCCCCTGCATCACTCAGTTCTGAAACTAGGTAATACCTGTCTAGGACAAATGCTCAGCAACAAAAATATAATTATACTAGATAAATATCACAGTTGAGCTCAGTTAGAAGTGAAATCATCAAATGTATTAGTGATTATGGACCCAATGCAGTAAAGTATATGAGACTTCAAACATGTAACCAGATGCACTGATTTCCAAGTTAAGCACATGCTTATTTTTCATTTTGACACCTATTTCTCTACTGTGCTACTAAAACAATCAACAAAGTATTTCAGAAAAATATAGACTCTTTGGGAAGAAATAAAAAATTAACAAAGTCCAATGAAAACTGTGGACTACTTGCTTTCACAATAGAATGAATTACCTATCACATTACTTTTCATAGTCTGTTGTAGCTCTAGCTCAGCTTGCTATTCACACCCCCCTAATCACCCCCAACTTTACTTACATGTATAAGTTGCCTAACATGCTTTTCTCTTATCTAGTCTTCCCCCATAACAACTACCTATGGAACAAAGCTTCTTAGCTGGATGTGCTAAGACCTGAAAGTTCATCTATAATTATTCTAGTAGTAATTGCTAACTCAACTGGTGGCAATCTAGCTACTTTCTCTGGAGGGCCTGAGAGACCATCAAGAAAGTATCTTTCTTTCAACAGGTTTCTTTTTTCCGTAATGGGAATGCAATCCTGTGCTGCTACAGTATTATTATTGTTGGTGGTGGTGTTGATGTTGTTTTGTTGTTGTTGTTATCATTATTACAATTATTCTTGCTCCCGTCCTAAAAACACAATTTACGACAGCCAAAATATGAAGAAAAACTGCGCAATGAACTGTATAACCCTCTAAAAGAAAGAACACTTTAATTAGATTATGCCCCTAAAATTGGTTTGTAATAACTATTGAAAGCACAGAAGAGGAATGCTACAGCTGTAATTATAGTATTTGACAGACTGACTAACAAATTAAATACTACATTCCTCCAATTTTTTCAAGCCTTTCCCCTTTCCTGTCTTTCTACTGATGCAACATTTAAAATGCTTCACACAGATTCATGCATGTACAGCATGACAATTGATTGGCACAAGGTGATTTGTTTTCCTGAATGATGCCAGTATGATCTTCACTCACAGCCTTTTATCGACCCCTGAAACAAATATCATCCTGTACTGGTTTCATTAGGAAGGCTTTCTCTTGTTAATTACCACTCATTCAAACCTTTTGGTGTTTCATTAAGGTGAACAAATTGGAGGAATTAAATAAACAATCCATATTGGCTTGCTGCTGCAGCTTTCTCATCCCTACTCTTTAATTCTTCAGGATGCCAATAATGAAAACTTTTTCTCCTCTTTTTCTAATGTTTCTGACACTGAGTCATAACAAAGTGGTGCAATGCACCATTGACTAAATCAAGTTGGAAAATAGTCTGAAAGGCTAGACAGACTACCTTACACATCCTTGGCACTTGAAAGATAGCATTCTAACTAGCTTCAGATGTATGTTTTGTCAGCCTCTTTGCATTAAATTAAAATGGGTCAGTTTCTCTATACTTAAAAGAAAGACTGATGGACATCTATGACATCATACTGTGAATGAGAGAGATTAAAAAAAAACAAAACCCTTAGAGCGTTTTTTAAAATTTCTTAATGAAATGCAATGAAAAATTCACAAGAGGAAAGTGCTCCTAAATTTCCTTTAAGATTAATGCAACATGAGCCTGCCTTTTACTAGATAAGTGACATGTGGTGGGGGAATGGGAGAATGGGAAAGGGTAAAGAAGATAATCCACTTTGGAATGCAATAGATGTGGTAGCTAGAACAAATTATGGTCTAAAATCAGAAAATTGATTTATCAGGCAGGTTGCCTGAGCAGGAGATAGGGATTTTTAAAAACTTGAATGAACACTTGGAACATGTCATGGTGCATTCACATGCTTTGGGAAACCCCAAGTTTTCAATGCTATGGGAAACGCCAGGTTTTCACTGGACATTCTCAGCAGTTTTAACCGATATTAGTGCAATTGCTCTTGAATTAGCATCACATCACTTTATTTTCATAGCCATCCCAAGACTACTGACATTCCTTACAGCCTGCAGTGAATCACTGCACCTATATGCAGCACACAACATTATGATAGGAAGACTTCTATTTTTAGATTTTTACTAAGAGTAGGACACCGACTGCAAATGAACTTGCTCTCAGTTGCTTTTCCTTTCCTTTTTAAGCCCTCCCTCCCTTTTCTCTCCTGAGTTGCCCTCTAAAGGTACACATTTACCTTTACTTTTATAAAAACAAAATACAGAAACAAATACTGCCAGTCTCCAATACTGTATTACAATCAAGTCTGGTTTTGGATGCACTGGGCAAAACTACACTCCTCTCCCTGCCGCTTCCCCTCCATGCAGGAGATTGCCATATTTTACACAATGTGACAATAAGATTTATTAAGACTAGACTTCCTTTTTCTACATTTTAAACAGATGAAGATTACCTGTACCAATGCCTTATTATTTTTCACTGACTCTGAAACTATGTCCTTGATCTCCATTTTGTAGCTGTTCAAAGATTAAGTGCGTTATTGCATAATGAGTACTATTAATTTGTTGTATTTGAAGGATATAATCATATGCACATAGTTTGGTTGAAAGATGTGGAAATTTCAATTTGTAATTACTCCCTCCCTAGTTCTCCTTCTAATTCCCCCCATCAACCTCTTTCCCTTTCATTTTCTATCTACTACTTGTCTTCATCTGAAAAGTACCTATCAGCTATTATGCCACTGACTGGTAGTGATGAGACTGCCAAAAGGTGACAGCCTTATCTACTGTACAGCCCTGCAAATTGCCAAACATTGATCCAGCAGTATGTGCCAGTTGATCACTGTAAAGCTGCTTTGATTTCTTTTCCTTTGGGGAAAAAAGTAAACTTTCGTTGGCATCTATAGAAAATCATTCATCAGTTCAGTTCTCCCCTTTCCCCTGTGCTCCACTCAAAGAAAATAAGAATGAGGCATAGGTAAATTAATTAAGATCTTACACCTCTCTCACCTCATGTACATTGGGTATATCCAACCAGTAGACTCTCTGCCATGAAATACAGAAAAAACCCCCTCCAAACCAAAATAAAAATGCATCCCCAAATTTGATCTGCATTTCTGTTCAGACTAGATTTACATAAAGGTTTCACAAATACATATCCATAATACTCCAGTCTTATATTTTAATTCAACCTCTATTTTAGATAGCTAAAACAATTCCTAACAATTAATTTTCTAAATCTCTGGAAAAATGATTGTCGGTTCAAAATTCCAGAAAAGGAAAAGCACCTAACTGTGCTTCATTGTGCAAAGCAACAACTTTCTTCCAGTAGTACTTTGTCTAGCATAACAATGAACAGTTTTTGTGAGACTTGGTAAGCAAATCCTGGGATTGATTGGAAAAGCTCACACATTTGAAGCTTCTCTCTTTTGTCAAGGAAAAGCAAATTTAGAACTATCAGTAATCGCTACCATGACTGGGGAGGATGGGGGGAGCCACACAGGCCCCAGCTCCAGGCACCAACTCAAAGAAGGTGCCAAAACAATGCTGTTGCCACCACCAGTCTTAGCCATGGCAGTATTGCATTGCCCAGCCAGAGGGGCAACATGCTGGGCAGGTAAAATCACTTCTTCTTTCCCTCCTTCGTTGTGTGTCTAGGTCCTCCTGGCCTCAACTGCAAGGGAGTTTTATTCAGGCACAAAACTCATTAGTTACGCATCTGCCAATACTGTATTTCTATTCAAGTCCATATTCCCTTTATATATATACAGTATCTGATATTAGGTTATGTAATGGATGATAAAAGGACAGGGTACAGTAAAAACACCAAAGCAAGCTTGGGTTCTGGGAGCAGTGCACCAGTTAGTTTGGAACCTCCATACTGGCTGATCTAGCTTTGGTTCTGGTATTTCTTAACTTTTGAATATTCAGCTTTGCAAAAATATTTTCGAGTAACTTGAACAACTTAATCTTGCTCCTTTCTGTAATATGCCATTTACTCTGAAGGAAGTTAGGCCAAGACCAAAGGGTTTTGCACTTTGCAATTTTGTTAGCTTTGTACTTATATTTTCACACCAAGCTGTTTGCTTTTTCCTCTCTACTTGTCAGCTTTCAAGATTTATTTTAATTCTTTTTTTTTGCAAACATTTTCCCCATGCCCTCCTCAAAAAAATTCCCTCAGGTTACTGCCGTTCCATATTCTATTATCTTCCCCAAATGTCTGATACCTTATCTCATATTCCTATGAACATGTTTTTTATGGTTTTTTACCTGCTTATGGTTTTTTACCTGCTTAGATTCTTTTCTGATTTACCTCCCGGGTTTCTCCTAAATTCCTTGAATTTTTTCTGAAGTCTCTGATAGTTTTCAGTGTTAAATGGAGCTGTTTCTTAATTTACACAGTATTTAAAGAAACTAAGCTAGCAAATATTAGTTACAGTCCATCAAAAAAACTCAAGAGAGTGTCTTCTGAGGTCAGTGTGAGTGTACCAGGAAATCCATTTTCCCTTTGCTGGCTGCGACAAACACATTGCCCTTACCACACAACACTTTGTTTTATATAGATAGATGTTCTCTGGCTTCAGGCAAGACTGAGTCTGTGTAGTCATCTAACAGCTGCAACAATTTGCATAAGAAAGGAACTCAGCCCAACTTATTATATAATGAAAAATATGTGAAACATGCTTTATGGCAGATGAACACCCTTGAGGAAATAGGGTGTGTTATAACGGGTCCGTCTTATTTGCTGCTTACCTTTAACTTCAACATGCAAAAAATAAATCAAAGAAGGCACAGACAACAGTCCACAGGCAACTGTTAGTACTATTCTTTAGCTAGGGACAGAAATTGCATATAATCTGGTAGGAGTGATTGGGAACTGGTTGAAATCTGTAACACAACAGAAGTTCAGTGCACATAAAATACTTTAAAAATGGCTGAAACCAGTTTAAGATAAATCTGGATGGCTGTACTATCAGACTTAACTGAGTTAGGTTAAGTAGGCTTATTGAACATTTGGCCTACATCCTATCCAGATTCAAGCTAATTCACAGTCCCCCAGCATCCTAGGATGCTTTTAACTCTCCCATAAGCTGCCCTGCACAGGGTGGGTGGCCAAGCCTTGGCCCAAGCTATCTGTTCCAACTAAGCAGGAAGGCCTGCTCTAGCACCCACCGGCTTCTGGCCTGTGCCACTGCAGACATGTGGTTGCATTCCCAGAATCAAAAGTGAATGTCTGTTCACTTGCTTATTGGTTCAATCTACACAGTTTAGACTAACTTGCAAAGAATGAATCGATTCAGCCTTGGGCTTTTTGACTATATAGCCTTTGTAAATACAAAGAGCTATTCAACTCTAAGTAATATTAATAAACTTTTCATTCTGATGTCTCCTACGCAAACGTAAAGAAGTGTATTTTTGGGTCCTTGGGAAGACAGGACTTGGAATTACTGCTGTTTTTAATTCCTCATTAGGATGTTACTCATGCTTTATCCCTTTGAGCTTTCAGTCTTAATTACACTAGAAAACACACAAGAATAAAGATCTGTAACACCACAAAATTAACACTGCACGAAGGAAAAGATACACAGAGAAACAAGTGAATTACTAACAGATTTTTGTACTAATTAGTAAACATGAGCATTTTCAGCTATAGATACTGTCAAATAAACAAGTGAAAAAGACATTGCCTCCTGACTCTTGTGAGTGTAAAATACTCATTCATAAAGTGTACTGTTTTTCTATTAATTATACTTTCTTTCCAGGATATTAATTCATATATACTTCATTTATGGTATCAAGTACAATCCTTCTTCTGGGCACCAGTTGACAGTAACAAGGACCAGGTTCAATTTTGGAGTATATCATTAATTTTTAACTGTTACTTGATCCCCCACCCAAAAATGTGGGTTCAGTGAATTTGGTTGGGGTGTGCCCCATAAACAAAACCCCCTTCTCACAACCAGTGCAAACACAAAGGACAGACACAGAAAGCAACAGCAATGGAAACAAAGGAAAACAAATTTACAACACTGTCAACTAAAAAGTACAGTTTCTGGTTTGCACCCCTTCTGGGGAGATTCCACCCATTCCCAGGCAGTCTGAGACATGGGAGCTCTCCCAGGGGTTATTCCCAGTGGTCTGCACCCCTATACCTGCTACTCAGCAGGAGAGTCCTATAAACTGCTCCTTAGATTTTGATGCATCTTGGGAGCTGCTAATAAGCATAGGTGGATTTGAGGGGTTATTGGTGGCTTTCATCAGCATATCACAGCCCCAAATTCCTAGTCCCAATCTCCAACTCTGCTGGGGCAGAAACTGCAAAAGGCCTCAAAGAAGGGGCCAGGCCATTCTGTGTTGGGCCTGGACTAGGACACAAAGACAGCCAAACCTATTTGGCTGCAGCCTGGACATCTAGTTTCAGCTACACACCTGTGCTGAGACACAACACCTGTGAAACAACAAAGGGGGGGGGGGCGCAGGTCTATTCTGGCCAGTAACTGCCAAGACTCCATTCCTGGTCAGTCTGCTCCAGGAAATAACTCCGCCACCCTGCATGGTATTATCCCACTCAAGGCCTTAAGCATGCCTTAAATCTGCCAGGTCTTTAATTCTGGCCAAAACTGCCAGCAAGACAAATGTCTGGAGTTTAGCCACAGAGCTATGTTGCAACAGCAACTAAAACATGCCAGGTTCTCAGCCCTGGCCTAAAGCATGCCAGGCTTTTAATCTTGGCCCAGCTCTGGCAGCAAACTACCGCTGGGGTTCAGCCATTAAGCAAAGCTGAAACCAAAAGCTTTCCAGGTCTCACCCTGGCCCAAAGTGTACCAGCAAAACTTGCAGACTCTATCCCTAGTCAGTGGGCTCTAGAGATTACCCCATGGTATTATCCCACTTAAGACCCAGAAAAATAAAAGGGGAAAGAAGAGGAAGAGAAGAGGGGTCTTAAGCCCTGGACTGATTTTCTTTCCCTGTACCTGAGGCTTTTTCTTCATATAGCTTCAGCTTGCTTCTCCAGTGATGAATGGGGGGGAGGACCGCCCATAGGGAGTAGCTTCTCTGGCTCCCAATTCAGATTATCAGGTCTCAGAAGCCCCAAGGGAAAGACAGACCTGAGTCCCAGCTAAGAAAAATAACAACACTGCCCAGTTAGCCAATTATACTAAGGGTCTGAGTTCCCCTTCTTACCTGACTTAAATCCATGTTATTTTGTTTACAGTAAGCAAAAGGATGTATCCATAGACAAAAGGCCTAAATAAAAGCCACAAGTATTTGCCTACACCATATCTCCTGCTTCTTTTCAGCTTATCCAAGCAGGGGAGAGAAAAAAAGATACTCAAATATAGAAAGAATGGGTACATACAGCACAGCAAAAAAAAAAATATATTTAAAACCATACACAACACTCTTTGCAATACAAAACGGCTTGTACATTTGGTGTGGGTTACAAGCAAAACATTTATATATGTATGGGGGCATCTACATAAGACACTACTGCGCAGTTGTTACTGTGTATTTATTTAGTACTTGTATCAGTAAGCACTAAATAAATGTTCATTAACTGGCAACACTTCACCACCACGGCGATGCTGCTGCATCTGAGGAGGCAACACGCCCTTGCCCTTGCTCCTCCTCAGCCTGGCACCAGTGGGAGCGTGCTCAAAGGGAAGTCCCCCACTTGCTCCAAAGCCCCCATCCACCCAAAGCAGAGGCGGGCCACCCTGGACCAGTGGGGGAAAGCCACAGGCAAAGGGAGAAATGTTGCAAGGGTGAGCGGGGTCACCCAGAGCACTGGGGAGATGCTTGCTCTGGATGGCCAGCCCTTCTCCTTAGTTCAGCAGCCAGGGTTCAGGCAGCTCATGGTACTTGTGGCTCCATCCTACCAAGTGCCCACACGCACCACCTTTAGGAGGATGGTGGTGCCCTCCCTGTAGGAGACATGCAGGGAGTACTTGAGGTGAGCTGCATAAGGCAGGTCTGCAGGTGGCCTTACACTTCACCTTGGACATCTGGAGCAGCTAGTTTGGAGATCATGCCTACCCCTCCCTCACAGGGCACTGGTGTGAACAGTTAGGGTGTCAGAGGGCCCTCCTTCAAACTGAGGTGATGGTTGAGTCCCACACAGCAAGGGAGATCATGGTGGCCATGAACCGCTAGGTGCAGGTGTGGTTCATTCGGCAGGGCGAGCTCACCTGGGGGTTTATAGTCACCAACAACAGGGCGAATATGTTCAAGGTGGTGCGTGATGTTAACTTTGTTGGCATCTGCTGTGTGGCACACAACCTCGTAGTCAGGGATGCCTTGGAGGGGGACAGGGCTGCCAGTGACGGTGCTGTCATTATCACCCAGCTGATTTCAGAATACAGGAAGGTGGTGGGCTACTTCCAAGGCAGCATCAAGAGGCAGAGCTGAGCATCCCACAGCACAAAATCATGAAGGATGTGGAGACTCAGTGAAACACCCCAAACCTAATACTGGAAAGGCTGGTGGAGCAACAAAAAGTCATCCATGAGATGGCCTTGCTCAGGGAGATCAGGATCAGTGGCCCCCTTAACAAAGTGGAGTGGGATACCATCTCCCAGATCTTGGTGGCCCTCAAGTCTTTCCTCGAAGGCACCAAGACCTTCAGTGCTGGTGATGGCCTCCTTATCCAGGTAATCCTTGTAGTCAAGGAGTTTGAGAATGAAATGGAGAAGTTCCAGGGGATCAATGTTCCTGGCTGGGGCAAGCTGCTTTCACCAGATGTCCAGGCACTGGTGACGCGTCTGAAGGAGGGCATCAAAAAATGGCTGGATCTGTTGCGGTCCAGTCTGGTCCACATCGTGGAGAGCATGTGTAACCCAAAAGTGAAGGGAAGCATCTGCAGCACCAAAACCCTCAATCACTGGAAAGGAGGTGCTTGTGAACAGAGTCAGGGAGGTAGAAAGGCAGAGATGAGGGGACATGGAAGAGGGGGATCCACTTTCCTGCGCCAGTACTAGCCAGTCTCCTCCATTCGAGCCACTGCCAAAGTAGGCCAAGGACATAGCTTCAATGTTGGGGTCCAGACGCACCAAACCCCAGCCTTGGGCAGATAGGACTGAGGCTTCAGTGGCTACCTGTCTAGCTGAGGACGTGGAGCTCCTGGACTGTGACCCCTTGGCCTGTTAAGCAACCTGCAGGATCTGGCTGCAGTTGCCCAGGACACCTGTCCTGTCTACCAATTGGTTAACTAGTTAATTGTGCAATATCTGTAAAATGTAGAGCGGTCCTGAGTTGTTTTGCTTGGTCAGTTTACCAAATTTCCATCCTGATGTCTTCTCCAGAAGATTAGAAGAGAGATGGTTTATGGTTCCACAGAGACACAGATCTTGGGATTGAACTAAAAAAGAGTTCTTAATTTTTTCATTAGGGTACTATTTACTGGTGGCAAAACAGATCACCTTTGGACTGCAAAATATTCGAAAGTTTTTTGTTCAACAGTCAATTGCAATTAAAATGATCAATTTTCTCTCTCCATATGCCTCACCGAAACACCCATAAAAATAAAAATTCATGAATTGACTACAAGCAAGTAATTTAAAGGCTAATCCCTTAGAACCATTGGCAGAAAAGAGAATGGCATTAAAACACAAGGCAAAATTTTACAAGCTGAAAATCTAAGAGCCTATTAACAAAATCAGACAATTCCAATTAGCAGCAGCTTATGTAGACAGATGAATGTTCACTTCTAACTTCAAGGTTATGCTTACCAACTGTCTACTTAAAAACAAAGGCTTGATATCTATCTGAATCAGGATCTTACTAGGATTTTATCACAAAACCAAAACATATTATTGTAAACTGCATGTCAAGTTTGTCTGTAAAGCATCATCACAGCCCACTTCTTATCATTATTAATAAAATAATGACAGTAAAACTTATAGAGCAATCAAGAGAAAGAAGAATGGAGGCCTAAATTCAAATCTAGGATAAGAATGAACAGTACAAATTAATCTCGAACATTACAAAAACAGAAAAAAGAAAAACGTAAGTTGTAGTTTAGGCTAATTTTATATTTAGGTAGTTATGAAAAAAACAGAATGTAGAAGGAGAGTATAGAAGAAACAAATAATGAAATATGATAAAGTGTGAATAGACCCTACTATGTCCTATAGCTTCTCACCTGTTGCTATATTTTTTTCTTTTTGTCTTCATAGAAATCTAAGCTGGTTTCATTCTGCACAGCTACTGAATATCAATTTGGTGAATACTATACTAGATGTATATCTATTTTGTAATATTTATTTTTATTTGACTCACTAACCTAAGCCTGAAATCATCCACAAGAAAATAACTAATATAGCTTAGTATTTACGCTATGTTTCATTGGTAGCTCTCAAAACTCATTACATAAACAGATATGCATCATTATTCTTATTACAACATTCATGGGAGAAACCAGATATAAATTTGATCCTCTATTTCCAGATGACTGAGCTCATATAAGATGCAGAACATGATCAAGGAGGTAGCCCTTAGATGCATGGCCTTTGGTCTCTTTGGGCTTCCCTGGAGTGGAAAGGTATACAGAGCAGAGCTATAGCATTCATGCTACATTCTTTCTATGTAAGCTGAATACATTTCTACATGGTATGCTGGCTTCAGGTCTCTAATAACCTTCAAAATCTGTTCCAATTTAAATAAACAAGTGACTTAAATTAACTGCAATTCTAGAAAGTCAAGTTTGAAACTACTTGCAAAAATTACAGACTAAATCCATCAGTGCTTGATACTACCATTTACTAAAGCGTTACTCTGTCCAGGAAACAAAACAAAATGTGTAAGTTTTGGGGAGGGTGTATTTCTGAAGGAAATGGGTGATATTATGAAACTATGCATCTCACAATATGTATATATGAGTTTGTCAGATTGAACCCACAAAGACTTTTGTATTCAACAAAGAACTGATAGTTATGAAGCTGTGCAGCTAATGTTCCTAATTTAAGGTGATTATCTCCAGGGAAACCAGCTAATGGCTTATGTCATTTATTTATTTCTCTAGGCATTTATGGTTTGTTTGTTCCACTGTGTCAAAGCGCCTCTCAATTAGACACCTAGGGACTGGCTAATTACACTAGTTCTGTGGTAGCCATATACGAAAATGAAGGTTTCTGGTTGGAGACAAGGTCAAGTTAATCTTTACTTCTATAGTCTCTCTCTTTTATAGGACTTTCCTCCTCATTCAGCCTGGATGTTTGATAGAACTCTTGTCCTTCCTTCCAGTGCCTTCCTCAGGTCTGGGGCAAGCATGGAGATGTCTCTATATCTGAAGCTGAGAACATGGCAAGGAGAAAATAGCATGAGACTTTGTAGATGGAAGCAAGGGTATCAGCTAAGAAGAGTTAGGTGGTGAGTGGGATACTCCAATACTTGATATGAAAGAATTGAGACAGGACATGTCAATATGTGCTATTAAGGTGATATAGGCTTACAGCACACTACACCTTCCCCAGGAGCACATTTATATGTGCATTCTGCTGGGAGCAAATCTCCCAATGAGAGCAGCCCAGTACAGGGTTGCTCTTGACCTGCTCTGCCTCCCTGCAGCAGCTAGAGGGAGCTCCAGCCTCTCCCAGAGTACTAACCTGGGGGATGGCAGAGGCATGGGAGCTAGTCCCAACATGCATGGGGCCAGAAGAGCTTTTCTGGATGCAGCAGCAGTTGTCTCCTGGCCCCGTACACATTGGGTGGGGTCCTCATGTGCATGGGGCTGGGAGACAGAGAGCTGACAGGGCTCTCCCAGCCCTGTGTACATTGGGACACATGGCTGCTAGTGAGCCCAATGCCCAGTGGGACTTCCTTGCCCATTAGGGAGCTCATCGGGAGCTGTCCCCACTTCTGGGGCAGCTTCCAACAAGCCCCCAGCTGGGCGGGGGATCCCTGCACAGCAAGGGGCTCATGGCAGTTGCCCCAGGAGCAAAACAGGTCCCAGCCAGCCCCCTGCTGGGCAGGGAATCCCCACCCAAGAGACTCACCAGCAGCTGCTCCACAAGTGAGCACAGCTGAGTGGAGAAGCTGAATGGCTGAAGCAGAGAGCTCCCCAGTCTCAGTGCTGTGCAGCTCCTGGCTCTCCATAGGACCCAGGACCTGAGCTGCGCTGCGATATTTGGGGCAGAGAGCAAAGGGATGCCAGGATGAGTACTGCCAGGACCAGGAAAAGAGAACTCCCCTCTCCCCTGTGGACTCCTGCTGGTGTGATTGACTGGGAGCATATTTGCTCGTAGTCAGTGTCACTGCTGAGCAGTAATTGCTGCTACTGCACAGTAACCACTATGCAGTATTTACAGGCACTAGCTAAATGCACAGTAGATTAATTTACTTCATAGTAAATGCCACAAATGTGTAGACGGTGACACTTTATTGTGCAGTAAATTAGTCTACTGCATAGGAAAGCTTCTTGTGTAAATGTTCCCACAGAATAGGATAGGATTGTGTATCATTTTTCTGTTACTCTTTTTAAATTCCTATAAAGGGACTCTCACTCCGGTATCTGGGGGGGAGGGTGGAAACCTATCCTATGAATTAAAAACTATTCCATGGACTAATGTTCTTGTTAGGAAGAAAGGATCCAGCTTTTCTTAAAATGGCAGTAGTATGGCACCTGCTGAGGAAGGTCTATCAGGATTACAGTACCACTCATTCTCTGACTTCCTGTTTTTAAGAACAGTGTCTCGAACATCACTGGTTACACTCTGAGCCTAAGGTCAGCTCCTTCATATTTTGAAAGGAATGCCTTTTTCCCATTTTTGTCTACAAATACTTTTATACCCTGAAGCTTGAGGATTAATAATCTTTGAAATTGTCTCCTGTGAGTGTAATTTGAAAAGATGTTTTTTATTCACACACTATAAATACCTAATCCTTTCTGAATCTTATTAAGCTAAATCACTCAGTTAATGAGGTTATGTATATTGTGTGATAGAAATCTAGCTTTCTCCTATATACTAGGCTAGAGTATATAGTTTAGTGATATACATTTCTAATTACCTTCCTGATATTAGTTCATGTTAACAAAATGTAATAGGAACTGCTTTGGTAAATAAATGTCATATACACTATCTGTGTCTAAAACAGCTGCAATACATATAGACTTCTTCTATTTGCAGTCAACCATATCTTGTTTGAATAGACCCCATATCTTACATGTGCTTGTCTTGCAGACAATTTTAGCAGTGCTGAAAATAGAATCATAGAGGCATAGAATCACAAAAAATAGGGTTGGCAGGGACCTCACGAGGTCATCTATTCCACTCCCTGCTCAAAGCAGGACTGTCCCCAACTATATCATCGCAGCCAAGGGATTCATCCAATACGTATCTCTTTAGCCAGGGATCGGCAACTTACAGCTTACCAGCCACATATAGACCATGGACACGGTGTTTTGGCAGCAGAGGGTTTTGGCAGCACCCACTTTCCCAATACTGCCATGGAGAAACATTTCCTAGCTGGCACTTTCCCTGTGCTATGGTGGAGAAAAGCAACAGCAGCATCAGGCCCTAGCATCTGCTCCCTACCCATCTGCCTGCTTTTGACGTGAACTGGGTCAATCAAGTCCAAAGCCTTAAAAGGTTATCAACCACTTCTTTAGCAGCATAACATATAATAAACAATTAATGGTAAATGTTCCTTTAGTTTCAATAGCAGCTGGATTAGGCTTTACAGATTAACACCTAACACCACCAGTATGGAAGCACTGATTAGTCAATATCAGCTTCAGTGGACAAGGCACTGTATGTGCATGCCTGATGTACATTTACCAAAACAACTGCTACACTCCCAACTCAGCCAAGGACAAAAGACACACCAGGGCCAGAGGAAACACTTCTAGGACACCCTCAGGGAAAACATTAAGACATGTGGCATTGACACCACAAATTGAGAAAAAACTAGTCTGGGACAGGGTTACATGGCAACGCCTTCTGAGGGAAGGTGCATCTTACTATGAGGAAAACAGTCTTGTCCTAGAGGTAGAAAAATGAAAGAAATGGAAGGAAAGGAAACAAGACTGAGAAATCTGGGGCCTGACCCTCCCTTTAACCACCACCTGTGATGTCTGCCAGAGAGTGCATGGCTCTAGAATCATCCTTCTTAGCCATCAACAGACTCATCTACTACCCTTTATTTGACCCAGGGGATTGATTGTCCTTGACCGCAAGGGATAGCCACCACTGCCAACAGTATTCTGGGAGAATGGTTCTGTTGTCAATAGTAACAAAAAGGGAAGGGAGAAAGGTCAAAGCAGGGTGAGTTTATTTTTTGACCACATTCACCAAAATTAAGATATTACATGCTCAGAGAGAATGCAGAAAATAGTCTCTAGGGAATAATATATACCACTGTAATCTGTTCTATCCCTTTACATTGCAAATGAGAGCTTCACTTTTCCCCCACCAACAAGTGTACAATTCAAAACAGGATGAATCCAGCTTGTAGAAACAAATGAAGAGTTCATTTTAGAATTAAACACAATCAGTGAGAAAAAAAGAATATTCTGCATTCCATCAACTGCATTTGCCTTGGCTTTCCAGGGTTTCTTGACGTCCCATTTAATAATGATAATTATTTGCCATGGCAACTACAATATATAATGTTTATACAGTTTTAAGATGTAGCTATAGGTCAGTTTCATTAAGCAACACTAGGAATTTCTGTATATTAAAAATGTTAAAAAAAGTTTGACAACAAGGGGGCATACCTATTTATCCAGTTTAAATAAGCATGTTTAACAACCTGTTTTCTTCCCATCTTCCCTCTGAATTTCTCTCCTTGATAGACTACATCAAAATAGTATTTAATGTTGAGCAGGCATATAAATGATGATAATTATATAGTTGCTTCTTTGGCTGTAAAATAATCTGAATTATATAAATTGTATAAGCTCAAGGTACTGCTGGCAAATGTGGGTGAAACATTTTAGACAATGAATGGTTCTGAAATTTTCTCTGTATATTGAAATGGGTCTATTCTTTTTCAAACAGGCTTGAAAAAGGATCCGATTCTTCCCTTTGTTTTCCACAAGCTTGGCTATGATGAAATCCATTTTATGGTTCATGTCCCTGCAAATCTCACCCTTGCACAACTACTACTGTTTTTTTTTCTAATCCTGTATCTCTATATACCAGCATAACTTGCCAGGACAGTGGTATAAACTGGAGTTATTTTGACATGGTCCCAAGTACAGAATATTTACTGATGATAACAGCTAATAAATCTCAGCAGGCAACATACAAGTTCTTAGAGTTCCAAAGACAACATCACTACAGTGACAGAAAAATGGGGAAAGTAGCAGTGAAAATCAGAGTCCTGTGAGGTTTAATGGTAAAAAAATCTGTGATTAAGGGAACAAAAAGGACTGAGTTTGGGAGACAGGAAAGGAATCTTAACTGGGACTAGGAGCAGGAGATAGAGAAAATGCATGTGGTTACACTGTACATGAAATTCTTTACAATGAGACAACTTTTGGGCTTTGCCAGGTTTATAATGTAAAAACAAAAGTGGAGGTAAGGGCAAGAGGCAGCAATGGATTTTGTGAGTGCATCTGATTACTGTGCTTCAGTGGTAGTAAGGGATAGCTATTAACGTTATGGTGAATAAAAATCTGTATTCCAGGTTTTCAGCATGTCCGCACAGAGTACCCCCTAAGCCTCTTGATTCTGACCTGCCATGATTTTGTTCTCAATAGAAATAGGGAGGAAGGGGGTGTTACTCAAGCGGGAAGGACCACGCTGGATTGGGGTATGATACAGGTGCTTTTATTAAGCTCTTTCTTTCTCTTATTTACAGGAACCCCCCTTGGAGGAGGAAGCAGTACAACAGACTGATCTTGGGGATCCCCTGGGCCTCCAGGCTGATCCCTGTCCACTTATACAATAGGTAAGTACCACATAAAGTCCCAATATCCACCGCTAATTATATCATTAGCGGCTCATTAGCAGCCCTCCCAATGTTCCCTTGCTGCGTCTTTTGCTGGATTGGGGACCGCTGCATCCTAGGGGTCAAAATGTGATACTTGGATATACTTGAGCCCCCCTGCATGGCTCACAGCTCACCAGCAGCAGCAGCCATTGGTGGTGCTCAAAGCAGAGCCCTCCCACACAGCATGGGGCAGCACAGCTCAGCGCCAGGGCCCTGCAGAGGAGCATGTGGGCCCTGCAGTGGGGGAGGGCTTTGGGCTCTCGGGGGGGGGGTAGTTCATGTGCTGTGGCACATGGATTACCAGATGGGATACCACACAGTCCATGTGCTGTGTGGAGGGGGCTGCACCCTGTGAGGGGGCAGGGGACCCACTCCTCCTGAGCATCCCCCCCACAAAGTTCCCTCACACCCAGAGTCCCCCACAATCCCCCCACATCTACCCACACACCCCACAGTCCCCCACATCCCTCCACACCCACCCACATCCCCCACCCCCCTGTTCACCCCCCTCCTGCAAACCCCACATCTCCCAGTCACACACCCAGCATGCCCTACAAGGGCAGCTGTGGCTACAGGGGCACCTGTCCTCATATCCTAGTTAGTAAAGGGATCAGTAGGAGCTCTAACTGTTCTATGGTAAGAAAACCAAAGGCAAACATCAAACATGTAGATATTTAGAATTTATTTGATGAGGATAGAGACACTGATAGGTTTCCAAATTGCTTTCACATTGTAAATATATCAATGAAACATTGACAAACTGATTGATCTCTCTCCCTCCATCTATATAACGGTCTTTTGTTTTAATTGTGGAAGCACACAGATTTTGGTGTATTTCAAAAAGTCAATTTGGGACTTTTTTATGAGAGATTTTACAGTTTTCCCATAGGGAACACCAGGATTTGTGCTAATGAGGCAAGTGGCAGGACCCAGGCACAGAACACTGCTCAGGGTTGGCATCCATTAGCCAGCTGGAGGTAGCTGATCCCCTGGACACTTAGGGCCAGGAGGACATGCTTTGACAGTTCACCACACTGAGAACATCTTTCAGGAGGTAGCTGCCCAGGTGGTAGGGCAGAGGCACAAATTACATTAGTTCTGCACAAACACCAACTGTGCAGCCACAGTCCACTGGCAGCTGGACCAGATGTGAAGATGCTTCTGTTGTGGCTGTGGAGTACTCATCCAGCTCTGAGAGGTGCACACCCCTGAGGCCACATGCTGTGGCAGGTGGCAGCAGGTCATAGGAAGGCAGTAGCTGCCACTGCCAGACTGTTACAGTGGGTAAAGGGTGTAGGGAACTCTTGGTTAGGGCTGCTTCGGTAGTCCATCTGGCACAAAGGGCTAGTGTAACCGGATACAAATTGGCCAGGCCCCAGAAGTTCCTGTCTATTTGTGTCATCCAAGTACTGTGGGTCCTAAGGCCCACCCAGCTAACTAGTAGCTCCTACTGTATAGGGTCAATGGATGAATGACACAACAAAACTCTTGGGACAACAAAGGCAAAAAAACCAGACAGGTGTGACATGAGGGCCAAAGGGTAAAAACATGAAAATGAGTGCTCCTGAGAGGGACACTGAGCAGAGCCCTCTGGACCATACTCACCAGTCCTCAAAGACATCTAAGAAGCTGGTGGACACTGCTCAGTGGTGCTCTGCTGGAAATGTGTACAGACTGGCAAGAGGAGTGCAGCCCCACAGTCCCCAGGCACCTTCCTGGCCAGAGCCTCCTTCTTGGTCATGTATAGATAAACTAAGCCCGCCACTGCTGGCCCGCTGAGCAACCCTTGCAAAGCCAGCAGGCCAAGACACTTAAGGGAGTGCACCCCTGCCCCAGCCCTGGTACAATCTGTGGGCAAGGCAAAGCTCCCAAGGGGACACTTTCCTGCCTGTACACAAATGGCAGAAGCTTGGGAAATAAGCAGGAGGAGCTCATCCTCCTGCTTAATGCAATAATTATGATGTCATAGGGATCCAATGGAGATCTGGTGGGACTCCACCCATGACTGGACCATGGAGATGGCTATACCCTGTACAGGAGGGATCGTGTAGATAAAAGGGGAGGGGGTGCAGCTGATGTTGGTGACCAGGGTGGATGACTAAAGACCCTCTGAGTTAAAATCCATGGGGAACATGGCACAGGGGACACAACAGTGGGAGTCTAATGCAGACTTCCCACCCAAAGGCAAGAGCTGGAACAGGAGTTTTCCCTGGAACTGCCTGAGGCCCCATGCTTCAGGACCATGGTTGTCATGGGTGACTTCAATTAACCAGACATCTCGTGGGAGTATCACTCAGCAAAATCTGAGTGGCCACAAAGCTTCCTCTTGTGTGTGGATGACCTCTACCTGATTCAAGAAGTCTATGGGCCAATGAGAGGCAAAGAGCTGCTTGACCTGATATTGGTAACTGGGGATGACCTGATTGGCGACCTAGCAATTGATGGGAAGCTGGGTGACAGCGACCATGAGCTGATCACTGTCACCATCTGCCTTAAAGCTGGCAAGTCAGTCAGCAACACGGAAGTTCTTCACTTCAGGAAATCTGACTTTGACAAGCTCAGGAGGCTTGTCAGTGAGACCCTAAGGAACCACAACCCCAGGGAGAAGGGAATTCAAGAAGGGTGGCTGCTCCTCAAGGGAGCGATCCTCAGTGCACAAGCTAATTTGATTCCATCTCAGAGGAACGGCAGCAAGAGGGCACAGCACCGCCCCCCCCCGGCCCTCCAAGGATCCAGCAGACCTCCTGAGGCTAAAAAGAAAGGCCTACAAAGGATGGAGGATGGGATTCACCTCCAAGGAGGATTATTCTGCACTGGACCAGTCCTGCAGGGAGCAAACCAGGAAAGCCAAGGCTGCAACTGAACTCCAACTAGCTTCAAGCATCAAGGACAATAAAAAGTCCTTTTTCAGATATGTGGGGAGCTGGAGAAAAAGCAAGGGCAACATTGGACACCTGATGAATCAGATGGGGCAACTGACAACTGACGCGCAGGAAAAAGCCAAACTATTAAATGGGTACTTTGCGTCAGTCTGCCATCAGTCCCATGGGATGCCCATGCCCACCACAGGACAGGGTGGTCCGGGTGAGGGATATCCCCTGTCCTCCATTAATGCTGACCTCATGAAGGAACATCTTGAGAATCTGGATACCTTCAAGTCAGCTGGCCCTGACAAACTACACCCCAGGGTACTCAAGAAGCTGGAGAGCATCATAGCCCAGACTCTGGCACAGATCTTTGAAAACTCCTGGTGCTCTGGTGTAGTACCTGAAGACTGGAAGAAGGCCAATGTGGTGCCTATCTTTAAGAAAGGGAGGAAAGTGGATCTGGCTAACTATAGGCCCATGAGCCTGATATCTATCCTGGGGGAGATCTTAGAAAAGTTTATTAAAGAGGGCATCCTTAATGGATTGGCCGATGCCAACATCCTAAGGGATAGCCAGTATGCATTTGTTGCGGGTGGATCTTGTTTGAACAATCTCTTTTCCTTCTATCACCTGGACAAGGGAGAAGAAACTGATGTCATATGTCCTGACTTCAAAAAAGCCTTCGATCTGGTATCCGATGATCACCTCTTGGTGAAAGTGGCCCATTGTGGCCTTGGGTCTGCCATGATCCGCTGGCTGGGAAATTGGCTCCGTGGTCAGACCCAGAGGGTAGTAATTGATGGAAGTCACTCATCATGGCATCCTGTGACCAGTGGGGTCCCCCAAGGCTCTGTCTTGGACCCATATTGTTCAACATCTTCATTAATGATGTGGACATTGGAGTCAGAAGCGGACTGGCCAAGTTTACCAATGACACCAAACTTTGGGGTAAATCATCCCCAACAGAAGACAGGTGGGTGATCCAGGCTGAACTGGACTGGCTGGGCAAATGGGTGGGAGAGAACCTGATGGTGTTTAACACTGAAAAATTCAAGGTTCTTCACCTTGGGAAGAAAACCTGCAGCCTCCTTTTAGGCTCGGCAGTGCTACACTGGCTAGCACTGTGGAAGAAAGAGATTTGGGGGTCATCATTGACCACAAGATGAACATGAGCCTCCAATATGATGCCGCAGCTAGTAAAGCAACCAAAATGCTGGCTTGCATCCATAGATGCTTCTGAAGAAAATCCTGGGACGTCATTCTCCCCTTGTTTTTGGCCTTGGTGAGGCTGCAGCTGGAGTACTGCATCTAGTTTTGGGCTCCACAATTCCAACAGGATGTGGAGAAACTTGAGAGAGTCCAGAGAAGAGCCATGTGCATGATCAGAGATCAGAAAAAAAGACCTTACGACAACAGGCTGAGAGTCATGGGGCTCTTTATCCTGGAAAAGTACAGGCTCAGGGATGATCTGATGGCCACCTATAAGTTTAGCAGAGGTGACCACCAGGTTCTGGGGGAACATGTGTTCACCAGAGCGCCCCAAGGGATGATGAGGTCGAACAGTTATAAACTACTGCAAGACCATTTCAGGCTGGACATAAGGAAGAATTTCTTTACTGTCTGAGGCCCCAAGGTCTGGAACAGCCTGCCATCAGAGGTGGTTCAAGCACCAACATTGAACACCTTCAAGAGCAAACTTGGATGCTTATCTTGCTGGGATCCTATGACCCCAGCTGACTTCCTGCCCTTTGGGCAGGGGGCTGGACTCGATGATCTTCTGAGGTCCCTTCCAGCCCTAATGTCTATGAAATCTATGAAATAGGGCCCACTTGGCCAGGGTCTAGAGGAGGTCAACCAGGAGATCTCAGGACTTGGTGAGGCCATGGATGGGGTGTCCAAAAATAAAGAGATGGGGAGTAAAGTTCATCCAAAACCACAGGAGGAGGTTCATTAGTGTCATGTGTGCCAGGGTCTCCCTCTGCCTGCAAAAGAAGCAGGAGACTGGGGAGTCAGTAAAGCTCATCACATACACACCTGTGGCGATGGAGAAGACGCCAGCTGAGGTCCCCAGCAGCTCGTGGGATGGGGCTCAGCCACTGTGATGTCCCAGCTATACCCTCACCAAGCAGGTCCCAGCACTTGGTGTCTGGGAGGAATGTGAGGGCTTCATGGTGGATAGTGTGGTACATGGGCATATAGAGGTAGTGATGATGGATGGTGGAGTAGCAGAGCAGTTTGGTGTCCTCTAGCCAGTTCAGGGGACTGCTGTGAGGCCAAGTGAGGTGCCAGACTCATGACAAACTCTGGTGGGCTGGAGGACTTGGTGGCGTGGGAGGGACCGCCACTGCACAGAACCTAGTCAACAAGGGCAAGGGCAAGGGCATTGGGAGGTAAGGCAGATTTCACTCCTGGACTAGGTGTCAAGTTGCATTCGTTGTGAGCACAGCCAGGTCCAACCACATCCACCTATCATAGTCCAAGAGGTCTCCAATACAGGTGACACCACCCAGAAACACCCTCTGTTGCAACCGGAGTGCCTCTACCATCAGTACCTCCAGCTGAGTGTTCCAGAGGAAGGGCTCAATTAGTAGGCTGATGCCAAGGGCAAGTGTCACAGGGGACCTGGAGGTCAAGACCAGCCTCCAGGGCCAGAGGAGTTCCTGGTAGAACTCTAGCAGCCCTCACAGGTCCTGCAGGGAGAAGCCACGCAGGCAAAGGAGCTGCCAGTCATACCAGAGCTCCTAGAAGTGGCAGAGGAAGGTGAGCCCCAGATAGCCCCATGCCATGTGGCTACTGACTCTGTATAGCAGTTGCTTCAGGGCCTAAAGGTGGAACATCAGGACCTGGATGCACAGGCAAAACAGACCCTGGTCACCTTTCTGCAAGGGGAGGCTCAGGACCTCCACAGTGACCCAGTGCTATCCTGGGCAGAAAAACTCCAGCGCCCATATCTGGAACCCAGCCAGGACCTCAGGGGGCACAGACAGAGTGTAGAAGCAGTGCCAGATCATGGACAGGACCGGCTGGATCAACACCAGTGCCCTTCCATTCAGAGAGAGACACCACAGTGGTCCTGCTCATGTCCAGAGCCACTCCAGCACCCTTGCCTCCAACTGGTGCCAGTTCTCTGGTGGGGAGGGGTTTCTGGGGGGGACAGGTAGACCCACAGGTAAAGCAGTGAGCCTGCACTCCAGTGGATCCCATGGAGTGTGGGGGGGAGTGAGCCCACCTGCCACCTGTCACCCACCATCAAGCCAAAGCTCTTGATCCAGTTGACCAATGCAAAGGAGGCTTCTGAGTACAATACCTGGCAGGCCTCCACCCACGCCTGGTCACCTGGGTCCTGGACTGTGAGAGAAGTACATTGTCAGCACATGCTGACAAGACCAGCTGCACCGCCAATTCCCAGACCATCAACCCCACCACCTGCCTCCACAGGAGGATGAGTAAGGGCTCCAGGGCCAAGGTGTACAGCTGGCCTGCCAGTGGGCAGCCTCAACCCACCCCTCACCTGAACAGGATGGACTCCATCAGGGTCCAGTTGAGCTTGACCAAACATTCTGCAGAGGTGTACAGCACGTAGAGAGCCCACACAAAGTGGTACCTGAAGGCAAAGGCCTGTAGTGTGCCTGTGAGGGACCCATGATCCATCCTGTCAAATGCCATCACCTGGTCCAGGGACAGGAGAGGAAAAGACAGGCCCTCCCAGCACACCAGGTCCAGGAGCTCCAAACCAAGTACAGGTTCTCCAAGATGGGCAACGTGTGCTTGTGGTGAGGATGGATCATGTGCACCAGCATGAACTGCAGGCACAGTGAGATGGCCTTTGCTGCCACCTTGTAGTCTGTGCAGGGGAGGGACATGGGATTCCAGGGTGATAGGAGCCTCCAGCTAGTCTCAGTTGCCTGAGCTGATCTCAGGGAGTCCCTTCCACAGGGTACAACAGGCTTCAGCATGGGTCAGATCCAGGGAGAAGAGCTCTGCATAGAAGGCTCACACATGCTGATGCATCTCACCTGGATCTGTGAGGGGGTTGCCATCACCCACCAGCAGGCAGGTGATGTACTTCTTGGCCCCGCACCTCCTCCCCAGGGCATAGAAGCTGGAGCCATGGTCCATCTCCCAGAGGAGGTGGACGCAAAAGCAGACAAACACATAGCAGGCACAGTGGTTATCCAGAACACAGAACTCTTCCCGACTCTCCTGACACTCTCCACAGAGATGGTTTGGTTGGATCAGTGGCCAGGCACCTCTCCAACTCCAGCACCTCCCACTCGAGCTGCTCTCAGACTTCCTCCCTATACCAGGTGTACCCCACACTGTAGCTGCGGCAAAATAGCTAGATGTGTATGTTCCCCACATCCCATTGTCTCTAAGCCAAGGGGAAAGCTGCCCATTACTCCTGCCAGGCCAGCCAGAACTCCTGGCAGGCCTCCCTGAAGCCCATGTCTTCCAACAGACTAGCATTAAAATGCCAGTAGGATGACCCCAGATGCCTGGGCCCCAGTGTGGCCTGGGCCCAGACAAGGTGGTGATTGCTGAAGTGGGTCAGCTGAACACTGGAGGAGTGGGACTGGGTAAAGTCTGGCAACAAGATATAAATTCAGTACAACCAGGAATGGCACACCTGCTCCTCCCCAATCCTCACGTAGTTAAAGGTGGATGGGCCATCAGGGTGACAAGTGCACCAGACATCCACCAGGGAGTGTCTCTGTCAAGATCTCCCCAAGGATGCCCACAGCAGCCTGGTTCTTCTCCCTGCATGACCAGTCCCATGCAACCAGGATGACATTAAAGTCCCTGCTAAGAACCAGGCACTCACAAGGATTGAGGGTGCCAATGTAAGTGGCTGCCTGGTGAAAGAAGTCTGCCAACTCCAGGTCCTTTGCAGGGTTGTTCACATTCAGAAGGTTCAGAACTAGCCCTTGCACTCAGACCTGGAGGTGCAGCAGGCATCCAGACACCACCTCAAACTCCTAGATAACCTCCAGCTACAGACCTGGGGAGAACAGGGTGTCACCCCGCAAGAGAAAACTCAGAGGTAACTAAAAAAGATCCTGCATCCCCACTCCAGCTGCTAGTTAGGCTCATTGGCCAGAGTCATCAGGGTCTCCTGAAAGAATACCATGGGGTACTGCCCCCCCCTGAAGGAAGGAGAGCACCCAGCATCTCCAAAGACCATGAACATTGAGGATCATGATCTTAACGACTTCATGGCTTGGGGGGGATGAAGCAAACAGTATGGAAGGGGCTTTGCATGCCTCAATACTTAGTATGGAGCCCGCCAACTCATGCAGGGCATCTATAAAACTGCGGGCCCACCTATAAACCAGGTGTTGCAGCTCTCAGGCCCCTTGCCTTCCCCCGCCAGCAAGGACAGTGTCAAAAATCTCCCCAGTGGTCGAAGGCGAGCTGCACCTTGCTGGCAGACCACCGGCTGTACTCACAGTCAAGAAATTCAAGTAGATCACCCCTGAGGACCACCAGGACTGAGAGGTCCTAAGGCTCCATGGAACCTGTTAGTTCTTGGGCTTGCTCCTCCTGCTCCTGGGCCTCAGTGGGCTCCTTAAGTACTGTGTAAACCCTCAGGGATAGAGGTGGGGGTAAGGGTGGAGATGGAGCTCCCTCAGAAAATGGCAGGGCAGAGCTGGAGCCCTGGGAGGTCTGTATGGGGTCCCCAACAAGACTGGCCTATCAGTCAGGGGACCCCACTGTGATCCTCTCTGTGGTTGGACCACAGGGTAGATTGGTGGCAAGGCTTTCCTGGGAGGGAGTGGGAGGAGGATCATCAGGCACCGGGGTGGCATCAGTGTCTGCCTTGGGGTCCTGGGAAAGATGACCTCCCCCATCAGGACTCACCCGAATGAACCCCAGGGCCCCCATTTCCCCCAGGTCATTAGAGGGGGAGGGCTTCACTACAGGACCTACCATTGGGTCGGCCTCAGCCTTGGTGCCCATGGTCCTGGCTAGCAGAGCAGGTGGTCTCCTCTATGGGCTCCTGCTCAGGACTGGCCACCAGCCCTGAAGCCTCCTCCACTGGGATTACCCATTTGATCTTAAAGGTAGTTCAGGTAGTTTTTTCCTCTGTGCTCCTTGTTGCAGGCCACAGTCCAAGGAGGCAAGAATGCATGAATGAGGTGAACCAGTATTTGTGACAGTGGTGCCACCAAGAAGGCTTTGGCTTCTATGACCATGGCACCCATTTCAAGGACAGAGGACTCCTGGGGAGAGACGGCATCCACCTCATGCGGAAAGGTAAGTCTCTTTTCTCAGCCAGGATGGCCAATCTCTTAGGGCTTTAAACTAAGATCACAGGGGAATGGGAAAATGCTAACTGGAGCCTACCTGGGGACCAATATACAGAAAAGTTCCATTGACAATTAAACCAAGCAAGCCATTCTTATGGGAGCTCCCCTTTAATGCAACAGGTGGCCAGTGACCTCAGTGGAAGGACTTAGGTGCTTGTACACCAATGCCAGAAGCATAGGAAACAAGCAGGAGTGCTGCAAGAGTTGGCTGCAGTAATTGCAGAGCCCCTGACAAAGGTCTTTCAAAAATCATGGGCCTCTGGAGAAATCCCAGAGGACTGGAAGAAAGTCAATGTTGTGCCCATCTTTAAGAAGGGGAAGCATGCAGACCTGGGAAACTATAGGCCAGTTAGCTTAACTTCTATTCCAGGTAAAATCCTAGAAACATTCATCAAAGAGACTATATGTGACAAACTTGCAAAAGGCATGACGCTGAATGACAGCCAGCATGGCTTCATCACAGGCAAGTCTTGTCTGACCAACCTCATTTCTTTCTATGATCAGGTGACTCATCACCTGGACAAGAGAAAAGCGGTTGACATCATATACCTTGACTTCCAGAAAGTCTTTGACCTGGTATGAGAGGGGACCTCATTGTGCCTTACCCTATATGTACATCAGGGTCTTAGTGAACCACTGTTTACCAGGGCACCCTAGGGCAAAACTAGAAACAACAGCCACAAACTCCTGGAAGATAGTTTTAGGCTGAACATTAGGAGAAACTTCTTTACAAGTAGGGTGTCCAGACTATGGAACAAGCTCCCCACAGAGGTGCTGCAATAATCTACTCTAGAGGTCTTCAAGAGAAGACTGGACAGTCACCTGGCTGGGGTCATCTGACCCCAGATGTCTTTCCTGCTCATGCAGGGGACTGAATCCTTTGAGGTCCCTTCCAGCCCTATGATTCTATGATCTTTTTTGGGAATGGGGTGTTGGGCATAGCTGGGGAGGCCCCTGGAAGCTGAAGCTGCTCTTTTCCCCCATTGGTGGTCTTGGGCAGTGGAAGGGGATCTTCCACTTCAGAGGGCTCCAACTGTGCCTGGGTCTTCTTCTTGGCTTTGCACCTGGAGGGGACCTGCACTCACTCAGCCATGGGGTGGTCCTCAGGTAGACAAGCTCTGGCAGGAAAGGGTAGAGGTGGGGGGTGCAGCAGTTGCAGGAGGGGCCTGACTAGGGCCAGGGGGAACCTGCTACTTTTCACCTCTCAGCTGCTGTCTCAACCTCTGGAACCCTGCCAAGCTTGGTTGTGGGGCAGGGTCCCCTAAGCTCATGGCGGGGGGTGGGTGTTGTGGCTGGGATGCCAGGGGGACCTGAGGGGGGAGGGAGGGGCACTGATGGCAGGGGTACCCCTCTTGTCAGTGCCTTCCCTGCCTGGCTCATGATGCAAGTACCCCAGGGCATGGCACTGGAAGTACCACAGGTTCCCCAACATATAGAACACCCTCACCAGAGCCCCCTGAAAAGGAACTGCCAGGCACCCCTTGGCCTTTAGGCACACTCCCACCACTAGCTGGATCATGATCTGGAGACAAAAGGAGCACATGTGGTGGAGACCAGGGGTCTCCGCACCCCAGCAAGGGAGCCACAGCCAGGGAGATAACCCTAACCAGGGTGTGGAGCAGGGGCAGTAAGCCCAATTATGGATATAGGGTGCGACGAAGCTAAGGACCACCTGGGTCCCCAGATCTTCTAGGGGCTCGAGGAGGACATATTCACCCTTTACTATGAACCCCCTCTCCGCTGCCTTTTGTGCGGTGGCCTCTGAGGCAAAGAATAAAAAACCTTGCCATGAAAGTGGGAAGCCACCATGATCTTGGGGGCCCCCACCACCTGAGCCAGGGCCTACATCCAGGTCTCAAAGTGCCAGTTCTCCCACTCGAATAGTTTGCACTTCTCCCCATGCCTGCAGGTGAGTGCCAGAAAGGGGGCCCTGTCACCTGAGCTGGAAGGACTGGCAATGGAGGGTCCAGGCCCTACAGCTGTGGGTCACCCTGCAGCCATCTGTGCATAGCTGCAGGCCCCCTGCTGCAGAGCTGCTTTGGTAGGGCCAGGGCTGGGGCAAGAGGCAGGCTGAGTGGGTGTGCTGGCTGGTGTAGTGCACCTGTTCCCCTCAGGCACCATGATCTAGGCTTGGGCATGGGGTTTGTGCCCCTCCCACCCACAGTTGAGGAGGACCCTTCCCACTGCCCATGCCCTGGGTCCCTGATGGTGGGCATGGTGGGGGCTTTGGGAACCCCTCCAGGGGGGTCTGGCCAGGGGAGGCCCCTTGGCTCTGCTGGCTCCCCATTAGAGTCTCACTTGCCCCTGCATTGGAGGTTGCAGGCTTGTCTATAGGAAGTTGGTTGGACTCTGCCTCCAGGGTGGGGGTTGTAGAGACACACAGCCCCTCGGAAGCCTGTCTGGAATCTGCCTTCACAGTGGAGCAGCAGAAAGTTCAGTGGGGGCATATGCCCCCACAGAAGGCTTCTGCCCTGCCATTGCTCTGCATAAGGGAGAGAGAAACCAATAAGGAAACAAACAAAAATTACAGTAGTGCTAGTGAATCCAATGGGGCAGGCTGGGGCTCTGGGGGAAGTGGGAAGGAAGGGAAAAGGGGCTGAAGCTCACTGAGCTACAGTCCCACAGGAAACCAGGTGAGTTATGCCTGGGGAAGGTGTGGGGCACCCTTAGGGACATATACACACACAAGGGTTGGGGAGACTTGAGCTGGCTTACTCAGCCACACAACAAACACCAGGGCAGGGGGAGTGGACCACAGGACTTACTACACAAGGGTAAAAAACACAGAGGAAGCTGCTGAGGCAGGTGCAAAATGATGGCTGAAGCAGTGGAGGGGCTTTTTTTGTTGAAGCTCAGTCCAGAAGACCCTCAGGCTTCCAGCCAGGCACTCAGCAGCAGGGCAACAGGCAGGGAAACAAAGTGCAGGATCAGATGTGGTGAGGCAGCCGTAGTGGAGTGCAGGAGAAAACAGTCAATTAGGGAAGTAATCCAGTGCAGGTGTGGTGCAGGGCAGTGCTAGCTGGTACAGAAGGGAATCTCTCCCTCTCCTAAGAGGGAGCAGCAGTAGTATAAGTGGTCAGCAGCAGCAGTGGTAGCAACCGTCTAGGTTAGCCACTCCAGGTGTGCTTCAGGTAAAGGTGAATGTGAAGGTGGGGGAGTGGCCTGTGGAGGCAGCTGGGGCAGGCAAGGCACCCTTAGGTGTTGACAGTGATGGTGAAGGAGGGGCCCCATCCCTGGGCTGTTCCCTGACCACAGCTTGGCAGCGGGCTGGGCAGCAGGCCAGAACAGGGGTGCAGAAGCTGGGTTTTAGTGCAGTGGGGTGCACTTGGGGGATGCAGCAGCATGCAGCAGAGGAACCCCCATGGGAGGGGCAGCAGTAGCAGCCCAAGGCAGGAAGGGGCATGGCCAACTTCCCCCTCAAAAGTTCCTGAGAGCAAATAGCAGCAGAAGCAGCTAACAGCAACAGCAGCAGTAGCCAGAGGCAGGAACGGGTCTGGGCATGTTCTCCCCAGAAGTTCCTGAGTGCAAGCAGCCAGCAGAAGCAGCAGCAGCTTGACATGGCCACAGCCTGCTGCTTCCTAACTTGCCTCCGGAAGCTCCTCCCCCAGAAGCTCCTGAGGGCAAGCAGCCCTGAGCTATTTGCCAGGTCAGGTTTTTATTGTGCTGAGGCCAGCATAGGGGCTGGCCCCAGGCTCTAGCTCCCCCAAGCTGCAGATCTGGGAGGAGCCGGGTAGGATTATTTTGCCCCAGGTGGCACAACTTGCCCCACACCAAAGTGCATGTCTGGGCACGTGCGCTGAGGTAAAAATCCCCATCTCAAATTTGGGCCGCTCCTATTTGAGCTGCTGCAAGTGTATATGTGGACGAGCACTCTGATTCCTCTAATACATTTTTAGACAGAGTTACAAGCTCAAACTTCTCAACTGTAACTGAGAGATGAAATATTTTTGAAACTCAAAATCTGCTTGAGATTTGGTGGGTGGTGAGGGGAGAAGGAAGTAGGGTGGCGAAATTCAGGGGGGAGCATTGACAGCATGAATTTCAAGCAGAAATTTAATTAAAAAAAACCCAATCTTTCCCCCCATCAAGTAAAGAGTTCTATGATTAAACTGGGAAGGGAAAAATCTCATTCATCTGTTCCTATCTCAAGTACTTATCCTTCAATAAATACACACTATTCCATATTTGGCAAACAAAATAATAGTCAATCTGAGCAATCTTGACAATAGTTATGCATTCATCCAACTATTGTATTATGCTAGGTTAGTTTATTATCAATTACCCATTTAGGAATTTTACTGAGAATTTAATTTAAAAAATACCTATTTGTGACCTGCAGAAATTTCAGCCAAATTCTTAAGGGGGTTGAACACATAATTAATATAAAATAATTCATTTTGATTACAACAATGTGCTTATTTATCTATATTCACCTCCATTTTATGCATAATGGTTGAATTTTTGCATCCTAACAGTTAAAAGGCCCTCAAGGCAAAAACCTTTTTTGAAGCTCTTAGATGAATCTGAAGTGCAATGTCTTCTTAAAGAATCATACATTTTCAACTAGATACTGTATTATAATACCTCTAAATTATTTAAATGTAATTACAAATACAAGCAAGGCACACCAGCCATCTACCAGTATCACATGCTGACTTGGTGGCAATGTATAATATATTGCTATTGGGTGTACTGTGAATATTAAGAGTTCCTTTCCTCACAAATGGAGGAGTCCAATGTACTTTTTTAGCCTCCATGGATCCTCATCCTTTTAATTCCCTTGGTGTGAAATTTTAACTACTTTCCTTCAATGAAATACACAAGAGCTGTAGCAGTAAGGCTACAAGGGTACTACTTTAAAGTAAAAGTGAATCATCTTTCATATATTGCACAGAAAAAATTAAGCTAATCAAGAGGTATATTTTTATATCCCCTGAGTAGAAAGAGTAAATTATGTGTCACACATGTAACCTCTATAAAAACACTGTTTAATTCACTTCTGTTTAAACACGAGGACCACATTACCGATCTACACATTAGACCTATCATTTAGGTTATCAAATCACTTTAGAAAAATAGAAACAGTTCTCCTTTGGTATCAAGTACAAGAAAGACAAGTTGACAAGAAGATTTACCGTATATCCAGAAAAAAGCCTGACTTTCAGCACACATGAAGTAACAGAGTTGCCTTGAACATTATTTTTATTGAGGGGGGAGAAGAAGGGGGTAATGGAGAGGGATGTGCTGTAGTACATTAAAGAGAGACAGAAAATGCAGAACACAGCCTGGATAACAATTTTTGGTCTCTGGTGTCTTTTGTCCATATCACAATCGATGTCTTTTATTATTGTGCTGAGTCTGGGTGTATAAAACAAAAAGCCATACAAGCATTTAGAAATTATTTTGCTGTAGTCAACAGATTTTCTTACATACATTTCAAATTAACCCTTTAAGGAGCAAATATTAAGATGACTGAGAGTATGATTTAGCAGTCAGAGCCCAAATGTACATGGTCTTTGTTTTTAACAGTATCATATCAGTATGTGTTCTGGCAAGGGTGGAGCTGAGCATGCTCTGCTTGACCAGTCTGATGATATATTGTTAAGCCAAAAGACTCCAGCGATGATGCTCTGAGTTTGTCTCAGGCACCACTTTCAAATCCTTGGGTTTTTGGAGATCTTGGAGCAGCCTCACTCCAATTCACTCCTGGTGAATTTCCAGGTCAGGTCAATATCTCCAGGACATGCTGCTCTTGTAGAATAAACTAAGGGTTTGCAATATTTTTTAGTGTGGGAACAGAATGACTGAGTTTGGATCATGGGCATTAGGATGCAGCTGCCACCACCACTTCTCCCCACTACTCAGCTGCAGCATGGTGCAGAAAAGCCCCACTTCACTAGAGCCCATGCCACCCAATTGTGGCATGACAGGCAGAACTCCCCTCCCACCAGAGCCCCAGCCAGCTGACTGTAGTGCTGCACAGAAAGATCTCACTGTTGCTAAATGTAACCAGAGACATGGCTGCATGATTCAAATCCAAAGGCTTAGTGGCCATACCCAGAACACAGGCTGCAGGTTGCCAACCTCTGTTATAAGAAAGCATTGTTTCCCTGGGCAAATTATTTAAACTGTGATAGTTTCCTCAAAGGGGATATTAATAAATGGAAC
This sequence comes from Crocodylus siamensis, assembly GCF_052110815.1. Classification (NCBI taxonomy): domain Eukaryota; kingdom Metazoa; phylum Chordata; order Crocodylia; family Crocodylidae; genus Crocodylus; species Crocodylus siamensis. Next base: position 33,186,223 of record NC_143402.1, on the reverse strand, counting down.
AAGGCCGCCAAGTATTGTGATTTTCACCATAGCACTAATAAAGTTGGGTGTTTTCCTTAAAGCTCAAGCTCCTAGAAACCATAAGGTAAAACAAGACTGAGTTCCAATTTAAATGACTGTTTTAGCTTTCACAATTATAGTGAAAGACTCAAAAATATTAATTTCATAGATTCATATATTCCTAGATGATAGGGTCTAGAAGGGACCTCATGAGATCATTGGGTCCAGCCCCCTTGCACTTGGGCAGGAAAGTGCACATCAAGTTGGGTTTTTTTAAAGATCACCAGGGTATATGATTGTACCACCTGTAGGGGAGAGTCTGTTCCAGACTCTCAGCATTCAAATGTAAAGAAATTTCTCCTGATGTCTAAACTGAAGTGATGTTCAACTTATTTGTGTCCATTGTTTCTTGTCTTCCCCTGGGGTGCCTTGGTGAACAGATGCACCCTCAGGCCCTGATATATTCATTCCCCTTATAAACGTATAGGCTGCCACCAAATCCTCTCTAAGTATTCTTTTCTTCAGGCTGAACAGTCCCGTGTCTTTCAGCCTCTCCTCATATGACCTGTTCTCCAGACCTCTAATCATGTGCATGATCCTGCTTTGGACTCTCTCAAGCTTCTTCACATTCTTCCTGAAGTGCAGCACTCAGAACTTGACACAGTACTCCAGCTGCAGTCCCACCAAGACCGAGTAAAGCAGGAAGATGATATCTAGGGCTGTGCAAAGCTTCTGGTGCTAATTCAATTTGGAGGAGACTCAGCCTGATTTGATGGCTGAATTGCTGAATCCAAGTTGAATTGGGAGACCAACATAAAGGTCCAAATCAATTTGAAACCTCTGAATCGATTCGGATGGGGGAGGGGACCATGGGAGACCCCTGCCAGGCCCCACTCCTGCCTGCTTCCCCAGTCCTCCCTGCGTGCCCCCCGATCCCCGCCCACTCTCCCAGTCATGTTAATGGCTGCCCTGCTCAGCCCCAGCATCCTGGTGTTTTTAAAAAAAAGTTTTTAAAAGCCTGCACTTACCAGTTGCTGCCAGGCAGGGGAGCAATCCCCACTACCCCCCACTGGTGTGTGCTGCACGAGGGGCTCTGCCACAAACCACCATCCCCTGCTTTCTCTCCCAGCCCCACTGATAGCTGCCCCACCCAGACCCAGCTCCCAGTTCTTTTAAAAAAAAAAGCCCTGCACTCACCAGCTTCTGCAGCAGCCTACAGGGCTTCTGGGGGCTCGGGGCAGAGCCCTGCCATGCAATGCAGGGCAGTGGGGGGCAGTGGTGATGCCCTCTCCCACCTGGAAGCAGCCAGTGAGTGTGGGGCTTTTTGCTTTTTTTTTTTTTTTTTTTAAGAGCTGGGATACGGGGCCCAGGCAAGGCAGTCATTGATGGGGCTGGGAGAGCAGGTGGGGAATGGGGCCTGTTTGATTGGGAGATTTGGCCATTTTGGTGGTGGCTGAATCTCTGAATCAGATTCAGCAAAATCAATTTGGGACAGTGATTTGAATCACCGAATTGAATCACGGTCCCCTGAATCAGCTGAATCTGAAGCCAATACTAGCCAGTTTAGACAGGCCTAATGACATCCATAGTCTTGCTTGAGATGCATCAGTAGATGAATACCAGTGTTTTATTTGCTATTCCAGCTCTAGCATCACAGTGGTGGCTCATGTTCATTCTGTGGTCTATCACAACCCATAGGTCTCTTTCAGTTGTGGTTCTGGCAAGTGTAGCATTGCCAAGCCTGTAAGTGTGTTGCAGATTATTTTTTCCCAGACGGAGCACTTTACATTTCTCCATGTTAAGCATCATCAGGTTTTGATCCACCCACTTTGCAAGCCTATCCAGGTCAGCCTGTCCTCAAGTGCATAGCCTACATCCCCAGCCTGTCCTCAAGTTCAAAGGCTCAACAACTGGAAGACCACTAAAAAAGATCTCCAAATAATATTTTATTTAACTCTCATAATTTCTGGTGTCTCACTTGTCATTTCTGAATTCTTGAGGATGACAGTCTTGGATAATTGCAATTTCTAAGTTCACCATGGAATGGAACTGATTATTTAATGTTTGAAAAGGCATTTGGGATCACTAGAGGCAAGGTGCTCTCCAGATATATTTTATCTTACCTGGTAAGAATCCATTAAAGTCCACAAAAGAGGCTCCATTACATGCTGACAACCTCTATACATCATTTTCATATTCCCACCCAAATATTCCAGCAGCTGTAGAACAGAAAGACATTCTCCCTATCCTCCTTGCATACTTCCTCCTTAGTGAGCAGTGGAAAGGAAGAAAGGATGCTTCTTTCTTAGAATAGAAAACTAGAATGTAATTTTCAAGATTCAGTACCTGATTGATACCCACAGCCAGAGGGGGCTGCAAATGACAATTAAGTGCCTTGTGCCCAGGAGTGCAGCTGTATCTATAGTAGATTCAACCATGGAGGAAGGAAAATGGCAGTACTGCTGATTATGCTCTTCTCATGAACCTACATGAGGCCAAGGCAGGCAATGTTCATAAAACCTTTACTGCAGGGGCCAGCAACATTTTATAGTCCACAGGCCAGAACAACTCAGAGCTGGACCAATGTGGGCCATGTGGTTTTAGCTTTTCAGGGCTTTCCCTGTGCCCACAATGAAGCCAGGCAGATGGGAATGGAGCCTGTACTGCTATGTATCACAGCCTCTGCTCTTCATGTGCAGCACAGACACAGCTTCCAGTTGCTGGGAACCTGTACTGGGAACAGGCATCTAAATAACTACATCTGCACTGCTGCCTACTTTTCCAGACCCCTGTCACTTGGCTGCTGTGTGGGAACAGCTTCCAGACAGTGGGAAGCTGCACTGGGACCAGGGATTTGCAAACTGTGTCTGTGCTGCTGGAGCTTCCCTCCACTTCTCTTCTCCCACACCCCTGGCTGAAGGGCAGGAACAGCTGGAAGCTGCTCAGTTCCAGTGTACCTCCTTACTGGCTGGAAGCTGCACCCACATCACAATACGGAGGGTGTGGCAGAGCACAGGTTGTGCCTGCCACTTTAAAGGGTCAAGCAGGCGGCAAGCAGCTTGCAGATGGGAGCAGACCCAATCAGGCAGTCATGTGTTAGGCAGAAGGCTGTCCAATTGGTGGAGAGGCTGGGATCCTGGGTATAAGGCTAGGCCCCAAGAGCAGAACTGGCAGCTGCTTCAGGAGGCCAGAGGAATAACATCACCCAGCCAAAGATCTACTGCTTCCAGGACAACTTGGGGCTTCAGGGTAGAAACTATTGGAATAGAGGAGGTTCCTTGACTTGGGGCATGACCTAAAACTACACCCTGCTGGGGAGGATGGTGTGGTGGGGCTGCTTGTGGCTGGGCAGTCTCCAGAAAATGACACACTTGTGCCTCCCCAGTGAAGAGCACATATGGGGAACCAGAAAGCCTCAGCTGCCTTGTGGGTGACCGTGTGGAGGAGAAAGGCTAAGGAAGCACACCCCAAAAGAAAAGCACAGGGCCAAGGCCCACTGAGTGGGGTCTGATGTGGACAGTTTGTGGATATGGATGCTATCTGCAAGGCATAGGACATGGTATAAGGGGAGGTTCAGAGCCATGTTTTCACCCTTGGAATAAGGGCAGCCTCCTGCCTAGGGGCAAATTAAGTTATATCAAAGGCGTGGCAGACAAGGCAGGTGGACAAACTGCCCTAAACAAGTTGCCAGGCCAAGATTCAAACTGGCCCAAGGATTACCCACTTGTTATAGAGTGGAAAGGAAGCAATGGCCACATGGATGCAGTTTGCAGGTTCCTGGTCCCATTCCCTATGGGCTAGAAGATGCACCTCTATCCCAGCCAGGTAGCTGGAGGCTAGGACAAGTGGCAAAACTGGCAAAGCTCCCAGCTGTCTGGACCTGGTGTGGGTGCAGGAAATGCCCCCTACTGCTGATGGACTGCTGAAATTACTTAACCTAGGTAAGACCAGAGCTGGAAAAGCAGAAAGAAGTGGATGTAGTGTAGGTACAGCTGGAAATTACCAAGCCTGAGCATAGCTCCTCACTGCTCAGCTCCAGTAAAGGCATTGGCATGGGCACGGGCATGGGCACAGGCAAAGCCTGAGGCCCTACAGGACAGATCTGACCTGGAGGCTGTATGTTGCCAATACCTGCTTATTGGATTCCCATCTGCTGACACTGGAGATGTGCTGAATCTGTCCCTGCTTTCTCTTCAGGTTTCAGTTTGAGAACTCTAAGCTCTTTGCAGTTTACCAATTGCAGATACCCATTCCCCACTGCTAGGTACAAACAACACTTTCTACTTTTATCTCATATTAAACCCTTTACAAAAATAATTACTATGTATTATGGCTGGTTAAACTATAACAAGATGATACCTTCCTAGGACCAATGAATAGGAATTATCACTTTTTAATTAAAAAAATCCTTTTGTGTAATATTGTTTTTGAATTATAATCTGACTTCTAACGGAGCTGTACAATATACAGTCCAGTACTGTTTTTAGTAGGGACTGTCTTAAAAGTGTTAATAATAAGACCAAAGTACTTAAAATGTGAAGCTCATTAATTTTTTAATTATCTTTCCCGGTAAGTTAAAAATTTCCCTTCAACTTCATTGCATTTATGGAAACAACCATGAGGTACACAATTCTCTTTCGAAAGAGGAGTGATGGACAGAAATAAAACAGTTAAAAATACAGGGTGCTAAACTTTTAATAAAATATAGTATTAGATAAACTGCAAAATGGAGTGATATTTTTCACTAATGAATATGACTCCACCTATTACAAAGTCTTGCTTTAAATTCTAATTTTTTACATATTAACTTTAAAATTCTATGAATCCTGACTCATAAGAAGTATCTTTGACTACCAGGGTCTACTCACAAGAGACAGCCCTCCCTTTAGCCAAGTATTTGAGGCACCATTGGGAATGGCACCATCGGAATGCAAGGGATGGAGGAGAAGAGAGTCATCCTGTTTCTTCCCCCTGACAGTTTTGGAACCAGTATAAGTAATTTACATTAAACAAAAATTTTGCCCAGTTAGAAAGCCCACTGTGCCCCCACTCCCCCGAAGCCTCCCAGAGACCTCCCAGCAGCCGCGGAGCCCCCTGCTGACCCACAGCACAGCCGGAGGTAAGCAGGGCCCATAGTGGGAGGGTTTTAACCCCTTAGCGAGTGGGAGGAGGTGGGTGAGTGGAGCCAGGCTGGGTCTCACCTTGCCCAGGCCCCTACTTTGCCAAGACCCCAGGGAGCCACGCAACCAGAGACGCAAGAACAGGTTGTGCACACAGATGCACTTGTCTGCCGGTGCATGAGTTAATGTGGAGTTCGCACAGGAGGGTGCATGGGAGGGCCTGAGGCCCTGCCTGAGAGTCCCCTAGGGTAGACAGTCCCAGCCACAGCCAGCCTACCAGAAACATGACACAGATGGGCACGTGCTGCACCCTGAGGGTCCCCTTGGGCTCTGCGGCCCCCACCCTCTGGCACCTCAGAGATGGCCACCCAGACGGAGCCCATGGTTCTGGGCTCCATGCAGATGGAACCTCTGGCTCTTGGCTGCGCGGGCTGCCTGTCCTTTTTTCAGGCTCTGGGGCTCGGGAGCATGGCAACCTCCCCTTTTAGGGTCTGCTCCCTTTTCGGGTCTCTGGTGCGCCAGCTGGAGGAGCTCCAGGCCACAATCCAGAGACTGCGTGCCATCAGGGACTGTGAGCAGGAGATCGACTCCTACTGCCAGGCCCTTCTCCCCTGGGAGCCGGAGAGTAGACCATGGTCTCCTTCCAGGACAAAGGAGGACTCCAGGACCTCCCACTCTGTCCAGTCAGGGGCATGGATTGTGGTGGTCAAGGGCCCTAAGGCCCACCGTACCAAGGCCCCTGCTCCGCCAGAGCTTAGCAGCAGGTACACACCTCTTGCTGCTCCAGCAGAACCTGTTGAGTTGCCAGCTCCAACAGGCAACACAGGCTCAACTGCAGTGACTGCCCCCACTCTCCCCATGACAAAACATAAGATGTTTGTTGTGGGAGACTGCATCCTGAGGGGACTGAGGGGGTAATCTGCTACCCTGACCCCTTAGCCTTGGGAATCTGCTGCTTCCCGGGGGCCCTTATACGGGACATTGTGGAGAGGATCCCTAATCTCCTCAAGCCCACAGACCATTAGCCCATGCTCCTCATCCATGTAGGCACCAATGACACGGCTCGGAGCACTCCCAGCCAGGTCATGAGGCACTACAGGGATTTGGGAGCAGGGCTAAATGGTCTGGGAGCACAGGCAGTGTTCTCTTTGATCCTCCCAGTCTCGGGCTATGGGCTGAGGAGGGAGAGGAGGATCCACATAGTGAACCAAAGACTACAGCAGTGGTGTCATAAGGAAGGCGTTGGCTTCCATGACCACAGTCCACTCTTCAGCAAAAGAGGCAGTGAGCTGCTGGGAAGAGATGGCCTCCACCTCTCTCCCCTGGGGAGGAGGCTCTTCTCAGCGAGACTGGCTGGCCTGCTCCACCAGGCTTTAAACTAAGCCCGCTGGGGGACAGGGGGACTACCGCCACTGCTGGCCCGCTAAGCAACCCTTGCAAAGGCAGCAGGCCAGGAATTTAAAGGAGCCCACCCCGTCCCAGCCCTGGTACAATCTGTGGGCAAGGCAAGAGCCCCCAAGGAGACACTTGCCTGCCTGTACACAAATGCCAGGAGCTTGGGGAATAAGCAGGAGAAGCTCGTCCTCCTGCTTAATGCAAATAGTTATGATGTCATAGGGATAACAGAGACCTGGTGGGACTCCACCCATGACTGGACCATGGGTATAGATGGCTATAACCTGTACAGGAGGGACTGTGTAGATAAAAGTGGCGGGAGTGTAGCTCTCTATGTTAAGGAAAGCTACGCGTCCCTGCAAGCTGAAGTTGGTGACCAGGATGGATGAGTGTAGACCCTCTGGGTTAAAATCCGTGGGAAACATGGCACAGGGGAAACAACGGTGGAAGTCTACTACAGACCTCCCACCCAAAGTCCTGAGCTTGACCAGTTCACCTGGGAACTGGCTGATGCTGCATGCTCCAGGACCATGCTTGTCTTGGGTGACTTCAATTACCCGGGCATCTCGTAGGAGTATCATTCAGCAAAATCTGAGCAGTCGCAAAGCTTCCTCTCGTGCACAGATGACCTCTACCTCACTCAAGAAGTCTATGGGCCAACAAGAGGTAAAACACTGCTTGACCTGGTACTGGCTACTGGGGATGACCTGATTGGAGACCTTGTGATCGATGGGAAGCTGGGTGACAGCAATCACGAGCTGATCACCTTTACCATCCACTGTAAAGCTGGCAAGTCAATCAGCAAACAGAAGTCCTTGACTTCAGGAAAGCCGATTTTGACAAACTCAGGAGGCTTGTCAGTCAGGCCCTAAGAGACCATGACCCTAGGGAGAGGGGAGTTCAAGAAGAGTGGATTTCTCCTCAAGAAAGCGATTCTCAATGCACAAGCTAATTTGATTCCATCTCAGAGGAAAGGCAGCAAGAGGGCACAGTTCCCCCCCCTCGGCTCTCCAGGGATCTAGCAGACCTCCTGCAGCTAAAAAGGAAAGCCTACAAAGGATGGAGGATGGGATTCACCTCCAAGGAGGATTATTCTGCACTGGACCAGTCCTGCAGAGAGCAAACCAGGAAAGCCAAGGCTGCAACTGAACTCCAACTAGCTTCGAGCATCAAGGACAATAAAAAGTCCTTTTTCAGATATGTGGGGAGCTGGGGAAAAAGCAAGGGCAACACTGGATACCTGCTGAACCAGATGGGGCAACTGACAACTGACGCCCAGGAAAAAGCCAACCTATTCAATAGGTATTTTGGGTCGGTCTTCCATCAGTCCCATGGGACGCCCATGCCCGCTACAAGACAGGGAGGTCTGGGTGAGAGAGATCCCCTGTCCTTAATTAATGCTGACCTCAGGAAGGAACACCGTGAGAAGCTGGATACTTTCAAGTCAGCCGGCCCTGACAATCTACACCCCAGGGTACTCAAGAAGCTGGCGAGTATCATAGCCCAGCTTCTGGCACAGATCTTTGAAAACTCCTGGCGCTCTGGTGTACTGCTCAAAGACTGGATGAAGGCCAATGTGGTGCCTATCTTTAAGAAAGGGAGGAAAGTGGATCTGGCTAACTATAGGCCCATCAGCCTGACTTCTATCCCGGGGAAGATCTTAGAAAAGTTTATTAAAGAGGCCATCCTTAATGGACTGGCTGACACCAACATCCTAAGGGATAGCCAGCACGGGTTTGTTGCAGGTAGGACTTGTTTGACGAATCTCATTTCCTTCTACAACCAGGGGACCTATCACCTGGACAAGGGAGAAGAGATTGATGTCATATATCTTGATTTCAAAAAATCCTTAGATCTGGTATCCCATGATCACTTCTTGTTGAAAGTGGCCCATTGTGGCCATGGGTCCACTATGATCTGCTGGGAAACTGGCTCCATGGTCAGACCCAGAGGGTGGTAATTGACGGAAGTCAATAGTCATGGTTCCCTGTGACGAGGGGGTCCCTCAAGGCTCTGTCCTTGGACCCACATTGTTTAACATCTTCATTAATGATGTGGGCATCGGAGTCAGAAGCAGACTGGCCAAGTTCGCCAATGACACCAAACTTTGGGGCAAAGCATCTACACCAGAAGAAAGGCAGGTGATCCAGGCTGAACTGGACAGGCTCAGCAAATGGATGGACAAGAACCTTATGGTGTTTAACACTGAAAAATGCAAGGTCCTCCACCTTGGGAAGAAAAACCTGCAGCATCCTTATAGGCTCGGCAGTGCTACGTTGGCTGGCACTATGGAAGAAAGAGCCTTGGGGGTCATCATTAACCACAAGATGAACATGAGCCTGCAATGCGATGCTGCAGCTAGCAAAGTGACGAAAATGCTGGCTTGCATCCATAGATGCTTCTCAAGCAAATCCCGGGATTTCATTCTCCCCTTGTATTCAGCCTTGGTGAGGCTGCTGCTGGAGTAGTGCATCCAGTTTTGGGTTCCACAATTCCAAAAGGATGTGGATAAGCTTGAGAGAGTCTAGAGAAGATCCACGCGCATGATCAGAGGTCAGGAAAACAGACCTTATGACAACAGGCTGAGAGCCATGGGGCTTTTTAGCCTGGAAAAGCGCAGGCTCAGGGGTGATCTGATGGCCACCTATAAGTTTATCAGGGATGACCACCAGTATCGGTGGAATGTTTGTTCACCAGAGCGCCCAAAGGGATAACGAGGTTGGACAGTCATAAACTACTACAAGACCATTTCAGGCTGGACATAAAAAAGAATTTCTTTACTGTCCAAGCCCCCAAGGTCTAGAACAGCCTGCCATTGGAGGTGGTTCAAGCACCTACATTGAACATGTTCAAGAGCAAACTGGATGCTTATCTTGCTGGGATCCTATGACCCCAGGTGACTTCCTGTCCTTTGGGTGTGGGGCTGGACTCGATGATCTTCCGAGGTCCCTTCTAGCCCTAATGTCTATGAAATCTATGAAAAATAATCCTACATGTTCCCACATCAAAAATTATTAGTCCAATTTCATTCTGCAGCAGTGACACCCTGTCTTCCAGCCAATGAAATGTCATCCTCCTCACTCTGACACACAACAGTGGGCTTGCAGGCTCCCAGGTGGACAGCCCTGGCATATTAGGAAAAATGATCCCAGATGTACAGACCACATAATCTAAATAAAAAGCTGCTTTTTCTTATTTGATTTTATCAGTATGATTTTAGTAACCAAATAACACATACTCTGTAAAAGCTGGGCATTACTATTATTATTTAGTGACAGCTCATTTGATTTGTATAGATATGTTTTCTAAATACCTACATGCTTGTATGGGCCCCACCAATGAATATCTGAAAACATTACAATCATATATAAATTTACTCTCACAGTCCCTTGAGGGATAGGGAAATAGAATTTGACTTGGCATAAAGAATAGAGGGGCAGCAAGATTAAATGACACCCCCAAGACACTCACAGTTTTCACTAATTATATTCCCTCTCTTTTATACAGTGTTTTTCACCCAGAGATCTTAAAAGTGTTTTACAAAGGCGGGCATCATTATGGTTTAGTAAGGGATGATCCCACTTTCAGCCAGGGGCTAAACCAGCCCTACTAGCCATTCCATCCCTACTACCCTATGATCCTGTGCCCATTTCATGGAAGAATGAACCATAGCATCACACGACTAGTGTATGAAATAAACAATTAGCCACCTGTATTCCAGGACCATAAATGTTCCTTGCTCACATGCAGAAATTCATATGGGATCCTGCTTATGCTCCTACAAGTCACATCTTTGTGTGAAGACAGTCTAGTATTTTACAACAGTGAATACCATGTCTCAGAAAGTTGTGAACATCAGCTTTCTCCTGGCCAGACAATTTGTAAAGCAGTGGAGATGCCTATGCATGAAATGTGTGGACTACAGACAAACTTTAAATCTATTATATGTATTAATTCATGATAAATAAATGTTATCCAAATGATATATACACAACTCCAAGGTATGGGTATCAAGTTTTTGAAGCTTATGCTAGTGATAAAATGAACAATAACATTCAGACAACCTAGACTGAGTTTTGGTCTCTAGATTAATTATTAAATCTTTTTTCTTATGAACATTGTAACTTGCAAGACATTGTAACACAGTAATCAACTCTGTCTCTCATTTATTTAAAATATTCACCTTTTCGCCAAAGAAGGGTTGCAGTCTGAATTCATGCAACTGTCCCTTAGTTCACAAGAGAAAAGAATATGTGCTTCAACTGGCATGGAAAGACTTTGCATATTAAGGAATGGGCCAAAATATAAATTTTGGTAAGGAACTGTGTGAACCCTGACAGATTTATTAACAACTAGGATTAGTTAGTCTCAGGTTATCTGCTGTTCTGTTATCAGACACCTCCGTCTGCACATCACAGGGAAAAATGTAGTTTCTTGTTTTTCAGTTCATCCTAGGGAAGTTCTGCTATTAAAAGTAATGAATGCCAGGTTTGGCTGTGGAACAGTAGTCATTATCTCTGACCCCTTTCTATAGTAGGCACAGGATTTATACTAGCACACAGATAAACCACCTCCCCCCTGATTTGTTGCTTTCAATTACTGTAAGGTAACGGGATAATATGGTCTCTACTGAATCCACACTATACCTACAGCACATTCATTCATAATATCCTTACTAAAATTACACAAAATTATATAATCATTGTAACTGCATGAAGAAATATAATTGGAAATGCATAATTATGTAAGATAACAAAATTAAGTTTAATGAAGTCATATAATGAAGTAATTATGGTAGTAACGACATTACAAAATGCATTTAGGATGTGTACCTGGCTTAATTAAAAACAAAACATTTTAATGCAGTATATATAAAAAGGCATAGTGAATTGCAAGAGGAGGGGAGACTTATTAAAGGAAGAGTATTCCAACATTATGGTTTGAATGACTAGGAAGTACACATTACAATCATTGCCAAAAACTGGGCAAAAATTTTATCTTTTAAATATAACAAATGCATATATTCAAATTCTTCTAATTTATTTCTGTTGAATATCGTTTAAAAGTCACTCAAAATTCTCCAAGTTATTTTATTTTATTTTATTTTATTTTGTATATATGCAGAGAGACAGAAGCAACAATATTTCGTGCTTACAAAACTCAGTGAAATTTGTGGAAAACGTGCACAATCTTAGGGGTTGGATCAGGGCCACATAACACCTTTTATCCCTAGATCGCAAAGTACTTTGCTCACATTAGTTAGGCCTCACAAAGCATAGCTGTAGGTATGTTATGTTCTTATTACATATGAGGAAATCGAGGTACAGAGAAATTCAGTAATTTACACAAATTGCACAAAGGACTTCAATCTGCTCCCATAAAAATCAATAGGAGCTGGATCTTATCCAAGGAAGGAGAGTTCACCTAGTCATTCTGACTCCCACTCTCCTGCTCTTCCTCCTAACACACTCTTTCTGCAACTGTGCTGTATTTGAATTAAGTATCTGAAGAGCTAAATTCTGTAACTACTTGAGAGAATGCCATCAGACTAGATTATATTGTTTATGCAAAACAGGTCATTTGTAGCAATCCATATATTTATATCTCAATTTCCCTTTAACTTGTTTGCACAGTTTTCCTATTGGGCTGCCAGCACCCCAGTCTCCATCCGTTGTCCTGTGGGTACACAGAAGGCTCACTTAGTAGTGACAGCACCAGTGCTCCTCAGGGGCAGGCAGATCCCCCTCTGGCTGTCAGAGCCCAGGCCCAGCAGGGCAAACATCCAGTCCCAGTGCAGCTCCAGGAAGCTCTAGCTCTATGTCCATGTCAAGATGTGGTGATCAGTGGGTCTAGGCCCAGGCGGGTGGTGGCAGACCCAGGGTGGAGGCTGAGCCAGGGGTTTCTGGTTGGGGAGGAGGTGGTGGAGGACCTCCTCTCAGACCCAGGTGAGGGCCTTCTGCGGGGAGGCAGGTTGTCAGGGGGCCTGTCGAGCAAGGGACAGGGTGCCAGGCAGTAGTGGGCATGAACAAGATCTCCAGGCCCAAGACAGTGTCCCGGGTCTGATGATAATTGCCTGTGGCCTCCACAGCCTGGCCCAGGATCCTATTTTACTCCTGCAGGATCTGGAGCTGATCCTGCTCCAGGGCCAAGAGCTCAGTCTGGAATGCCTCCTCCTGGGCAATATCCTCCCCCTCCCCCCCACCCCCACTTTTCCTCCTGGGCCAAGTCCACCTGTCACCAGGCCTCTGTGTCATCTGCCTACACCTCAGCCACTGCCACCAGCAACTGGAGGAGGAGGGTCTTATATTGTGTATGCCTCTGGCACAGCCAGCACATCTGGAGGGCACCAGCAGTAAGCCACAGTATTTCAGAGCCTGCATTCCCACTGGCCACTCAGGACTCTCCCCATGTCCAGATGCTGGGCCTCAAGAACCAGGAGAGAGAAAACTTTTGTGAGAGTTTGCTGAGCTACCCTTCCCCACACACTCCCCTGGGGCTGGTATGCCACTGGTTGCTGGCCACAGGCATCCTGCCTCCCCCAGCCCATCCCCAAAGTGGGACAGGCTAGGAGCCTGGCAGCATCTGCTGCCAGGGGTCCAGACTCCTCCCCCTCTCCTCCTACAGGCCAACCACTCTGCTGCACTGCTGCCCAGCCCACAACCCTAAGGCTCAGTGTGCACATGGCTCCTGGACAACTGGGACAAGGAACTGCCCACACCCCCCAACCTCCCCACTGGGGGCCTCTTTGGAGGCACCCCAGAGCCATCCCTCACTACACCCCACATGTGCCCCTGCTGCATGTGCTCTGAGTGGTGTGTGGTAAACTATTTGTGCGGGCTGAGGAGTGCCCGAGCCACTATGTTCTGCTGATGATGATCCTCCTGTTGCTCTGGGCACACCTGTGCTCCTACTTTTGGACCATGAGCTACAATGGTGTGGTGGTCAAGCGCAGGCTGTCACACAACCTCTGTCACCACCTGGAGGGCTACCTATGGCAGAGATACACATCCGGGCCCCCTGCTGCAAAGGAAGACATTGTCACTGGCTTCAACACTTTCCTCAGTGTGTGAGAGGCTCATGCCCACTTAGCTGTGGGGGCACATGCTGCTCAATAAAGTTTTGCACTGTGTCCTGCCTCTCTACATGCTGTGGGAGTGGGCCAGGGGAGAGCAGGTGAGCCATGCAGGGAAGGGGGGGCAGAGGAATGCTAGGGTTGGGGCTGAGCTGGGGACTGGGGATTATGTATCCAGGACTGGCATGACTGGCAGCTCAGTGTGGTCCTCCCTTGGCAATGGTGTCCAGCTGTGCCTGATGAGTTAGGAGGATCTCCCCTAGGGAGGATCTTGTGCTTCTGACAGCCAGTGGTGACATGGATGGCTGTTCCTCATGGCAGGGTCTGGGGCTTTGAAGATGCCAAGGCAGGTGATGGTCAGGGCTCCCCAAGCTGCTGGTGGACTGTGCAGCTAAGGAGATGGGTGGGAAGGGAAACAGAATGCCTGAGGGTCCCTCCTCCTGTGACACTGATAAAGGAAGGCATGAGCAGCACGGGAGCTACAGCTGCTGTGGCTGTCGCTGGGTGAAACCAGGGATTTGAGTTTTAGCAAAGCAGAGAGTGTCCAGGAGCAGGGTACCTGAGGCTTGAGTGGCTTCCCTGCTACACTGCAAGGGCAGCTCAGGTTAGCATATCATCGACCTGGAGTGGGGCCCTGGGCAGCTACAGCAAAAGTGGCTAGTGGCAGAGGTGCCTGACCAGACATGCGTTGGAGAGCATGCCAGCTTTGCAGGTGAGCCCCTGGGTGGATAACCCTGCGTGGTAAATTAGGCAACTGCACAATAATGCATCTTGCATAGACACACCAAGGCTCACTTGTGCTCAACTTTGAGGGTTTAAATTAATTCAGGGAAAGTGCTGGCCTCATTCTGGTTTCTGCTCTGGAGTACATTTCCTCGCATATGAACACATATTATTATTCAATAAGTATGTATTATGATTTTTATTTTCACTGTAGTTAACCGTTTCCAAACAGAATGTAATACTCCATGAAATGATTTTAGTAAATCTAACTATAATATTAATAAATGTCCGGCTTAAAAACTGATACAAGATGAGATTAAGAAATATGCATTATTGTTTCCATACAAATTTACCTTAAAGACAATATCTATTATTTGGGAATGTATTTACATGTCTTAAATAATATAGACATAACAGTTTGACTGGGGGGTTATGTACTAATAAACAAATCCCTTAATAATTTAATACCTCCAACATAGCAGCATTGCTAAACCAGAAATGCTGTGGTGATCAGTGGAATGTATGGAATGTGATCCATCTCAATGACATTTACGCCATTTTAAAATTACAACTGCACTGTGTTCAACAGTAGAATGTAAGCCTACTTGCCACAAACTAATCAATATAAGAAGTACAACAGAAGTTCTGATGTACCTGACAAAATTAAATGCATCGCTAAATGACAGTACTTCCATCATTTTCAATTATTCTATGGTTAATTCTACATTTTAATGGCAATTACACAGTGAAACAATGCCCATCAACTAGATTAACAATTTCGTTTGCCGATTAGCCTTTGGTTTACTTTAGTTATCTTCATTGTTAGCCTTACCACTTTTTCAGTTCCATTTACTTAATTAATACTTTACATCCTATAATTAATGAATTGCTAAACTTTCACATTTAAATCCAACACCTTCATGTGTTTTCTCTCTCTTATATAGACAAGCACCTGACATCTTAATCAGAGTAAGTTGCTTCTACAAATAGCCCACAGAAGACTGAGCAAGCCTATCAGATCCTGGCTCTATATATTTGTGGTCATGCTCTAGATGATTTTTTCAAAGAGTAGGAGAAAAAAGAGAGAGAGAAAGAGAAAAGGGAAAAATGGAGCTTAATTTCAGGACAGAATGTCACAACAGGCAAAGGCAACCCATTATTTTAGATGTTGGCTTTAAATATCATCATAGAAAAATAGTTCATTTAGTGAGTATAAGCATTGGTAGGGAGACCAATAGAATTCCTATTAATAAAATAGTATTCACTATAGCTGTATTTCAAAAAAAGTAATCCAATATCATTTGTAATTTGGGAATAAACCAATTTCATATTCATAATGCAAAAACTTTGGTGCACGGAACAAAAAAAGCCTCTCCACAAACCATATTTTATGTTCTCTGTTACAGTTTGGAAGTCTGCACACCATGTGACTATTCAGAAATAACTTTAAGAGAGTTAAAAACAAAAAACAAAAATTGTCCACCCAATAACTGCATGAGAGAATGCAAATTAGGAAGTTAAAATATTTCAGGCCAGTTTTCACTGATAAATTAGATAGCAAATAACTTGTCTTAGACATTACGTTGTAGAAGAGAAGTGAGCAAAAATGTAAAAAAAAAAAAATGCCTGTATCTATGAGCCTCTTGATACTGCACTTCAACAGCTATCCAAATTATTTTCAGGCATTGCAGCATATCTCATTGAGGTTTTCCGATTAAATTTGAAATGTAGTTCCTGAAGTGAAAGGAGAGTATTTTATGCACTAAACCACTGACTACTAGGTCTCTTGTTGCACTGCTTTCTGCATCAAGCATTAGTAACAGGGAATTCAAAAGTGAAAGTCCAAAAATTATAGTTCAGAAAATGTCCTGTACAAACATAAAACACTATATTTTATAGGCAGGAAAAGTTTCTATATACAAACAACTTTAGATTTCCTAAAAACTTCTAGAAGAAGATGACCCTACCACATGGAGAAAATTGCTCTTGCTGTCAATAATACCTTGCTGCTTGCTGGCAGTCAAACAGACATTTAGACAGAAGGCAGAAGGCAACCTTAATTCAGTACCAACAAAGGCCGTGGCTTTATAATAACATTTAGGCACTGTGCCAGAACTAAAATATTTGTTTGTATTTTATACTTGAAGTTGGCAAATTAGATGACCAAGACTTGCAGGACTCAAGCAGTTAACAAATGTAAATGATTTTTTAAAAGCAACAACAAAACTATATTATTTTTCACAAGTCCTCAAAATGAGGAAACTTTACAAAATGCAGGCACCACACTTTCTTTGCTTTCTACTGGGCTAGGGACAGACATTACACATAAACCAGTTTAAGTGATCAGAAACAGGTTTAAATTAAACTTGTAACAGAACAGATATTCAATGCACATAAACCAGTTTGAGAAAGACTGAAATGGGTTTGAGATAAACCTAGTTGAATGTAGCATCAGACTACCGATTTGGTTCAAACCAGTTTATGCAATATCTGTCCCACACCTTTTACTGGTTTAAATTAAATCAGGCTCCTGCAGCATGCTCTTTGGCTGGGTGGGGCTCCCTGCTCTACAACATGGCTGACTCCTCCCCTCTGGTTCGTGGCTACAGCTCCAGCAGTCTCTTCACGTGTGTGCCTGGCTTCTGCTTCCTCCCTCCCCTCTTCACACTCTGCTAAGCAGGCATTCCCCCGTCCCTCATAGACACCTCTCAGCATTAGCTAGCATACCACATGCTGGCTACCTCTAAGCTGTGGCACACAGAACAAATGTAGAATCAACAAATATCTGGTAATGTCCCTCTGTTTTCTTAATGGGGTGATAAACATTGAGTTAGGGGTGATAAACATTCCCTGCTGGGCTGTTCAGGGGGCAGGGGAACCCCTCCCTAAACAGAGCATCTTGCCGGGGCCAGGCCATGCCCCCCCTCAGCTCAACTCTGTGGAAGGAAGGGAGGGCTGTCTTAACAACCTCTGACTTCTAGCCTGAGCCACTGCAGAGATGTGCCTGCATTTCTGGGATGTCTGTCTGGTTACAGACTGAGTTAGCATAGCCACGTTAGACTTACCTGCAAAGATTGAATCAATTCAGACTCAGGCGTTTTGAATGTCTGTCCCTAGCCCTGGTGATCTATCAGTTTCTGAATTTTCTCTCTTTCTATCACCTAACTTTTCTATAATGTAGCTCTGAGATTCAATTATGTCTCCCCCCCCACAACACACACACACGTACCTATAGTGGGATAATAATGCTTTACTAGATAGACGGGTGACAGGAAGGTGAGGTACAGTGAAAAAGAAAAAAAAAATCATTAAATTTAACTGACTCAGATGGGAGGTCATATTCCAGATACTTAGAGGCTTACTCTAAATAATCAGGTCAAAATTGAGTCATCACTGAAGTTACCTTTATAAAATGCATCCTTTATTATATTTCATAATAAAGTTTGTGAATAAAAATTAAGTTTATGTTAACATTTGGTAAAAGAAAGACTATATGTATTCCCTTATACCAGTGAAGTAGGTCTAGTTTTGCATTAATTTTTCTGAAGTGTGTGTGGGGGGAAAAAGCATGGATATGTTACAAGGTCTTCTCTTCACTATTTTACTCTCTACTAAATTCAAACTATAATGCTCACCAGGCTTATTTAACCAGTAGAGAAGGCAGAAGCTGACAGGCATTGTTCTTAATAGATGGTATTATTTAGTTGAAAGTAAAAAGGTATATAATTTTAAATTCAGGGGAAAAACCCATAAGAAATGACATGAACATTGATTGAATAAAACATATCAACACCAGCAGACTTTTCGGTTTCTATGGTTTGGTTATTTTCTTTTTGTTGCCAGGGACACAAGAATGAAATAACAGTTAGAGGTGCTTTTCAATAGCTACCTCCAGCACATATTCAGTGAAATTCGTCTCCTAGGAACAATTAATTTCAAAGAGCCTATGATGTATACAGATGCACATTTATCTCAAAGAAAAACAATTTCCAATACTGCTCTCTAGCTAACTGAAGAGTGGGCAAGTGGGCAGATTTTATTAGAAATATGGGATAAACTTTGTTGTTGTGCAGCGTTTATTTTGGCATTCTCTGCAACGCCATTCGTCACAGCAAGAAAGGTGCTAACCCCATCGTGTTAGAAAATAATTTGATTCATGGCACTTGATATGGAATAATCTTAAAGTGAAAAATCAAGCTTTAGGCCCTGCATCAAAAGCTGTAAATGGTGAAAAATGTATTCTGAAGCATGAACTCCATCTTGTTGGGCAATAATACAAAACAAGTCCTATATTAAAAACACAATATTCTTAGTGACAGGAAAGTGTGTAAACTGAGTGGTTTTGACATTGGCCTGTTGACTTAAAGACCCTGATTTCTGAGAGCTACAATCTGTTTCCAAACTAAGGATCTAGAAAACTACTCATGGCAACAAAGTCCACTGTGAATATTTAATAGATC
The DNA here is from genome assembly GCF_052110815.1 of Crocodylus siamensis. Taxonomy (NCBI): domain Eukaryota; kingdom Metazoa; phylum Chordata; order Crocodylia; family Crocodylidae; genus Crocodylus; species Crocodylus siamensis. Next base: position 33,167,453 of record NC_143402.1, on the reverse strand, counting down.
AGTAAAGTAACTAAGAGGAGGGAGGTACCAAAATAGCAACTGCCACCATTGATATCCTAGCAGCTGTGCCACTGCTACGCATATAACTTCCCAAATATGCCTGTGTCACAGACTGAGGTTGACATTTACTAATTGTCCAGCAGTAGCTATTTTTTTCCATCTCCCCTGCTCTCGTGTAAATAGATACTTCCCTATTACAAAACTTTGCTGCTCAAGCCAGAATCAGTCCCATTGAATTTCCCAACCTCAGTCACTGTAAGTAATTTCTAAAGATCAAAGAAACTCTGCAGAGTATTATAATAAGCACTGCAGTTTTGGGTGATGAGAGAAGTCCACCTCAGTCTGCACTCATATTTAAGAATAGTCTTTCCCTTTGCAGGTGCCTCTTTAGTCATAACTGTTTCTTAGCATAAGCCCCATACCTTTATTTCTAATTACTTCCTTAGAGTGGAATGCCTTTCCTTGGACTCTTTCTGTAGTCTTTGAAGGGGAACAGTGATGACCTTCTTCTAGAAAGGTCTTTGAATGGAACACTTTATAATGCAGCAACTGATTAAAAAGGCGATGGGAAGAGTGGTAGGAAAAGGAATACTCCTTCTGCCACCCTAATTGGTGCAACTGCAACTGTACTATCAACTGCTTTTTTTCTCACTGAATGCACATTAGGGAATGATGAAACTTGTTTTCTCAAGCACAGGGAACCTCTAGCTGAGATTAACAGGAGCTCTGCTGTTGTTTCCAGTAAAGCCAGGAGCAAGTACATACATATTCCTTCTTTGAGAAGGGTAAGAAAGGACTATGGTCAGCAGAAGAATGCATATGAATCAAGGGATTTGTGGTCCATACAATAACTTATCTAATGACTGTATTTGCTGGTGATAGCAATCACTCAGTGATCATGGGAAACTTGAGGGAGAGTGAAAGCAGGTGATAGCTGCCGTAGCTGTAGCTTCTCGTACAACAAGAAGTTGTACATTCTCAAAGGTATTAGGGTTAATGATATCAAAATGTCATAATGTGGGATGAATGTCATAAATAAAAAAAAAAGCCTAAATCCATACTATGTGGGCTGGCACTGGACTCTGGAAAAGCATTTGCAACTACCCAGTTACTATCAGATTGTTTCACTCTCCTATAAACTAAAGTGAAAGCTCATTTCAGATGGAACTGGGAAAACATGCACTGTGTTATCAACTTGTTTTCCATTATATAAATAACTGATTTAATAGAAAAGGGGAAAAATCCATTATTACTCAATGGCTTCTTAACATTAACTGGGAATATGATAATTTTAGTTAGAATTGAATGTATTATTTTATATTTAGGTAGTGTTAGAATGATGTTGTAGCTGTGATGGTCTAGAAATTATGCAAGAGGCAAGGATTTCTTAAGGTGATATCTTAGGCAGGCTTTCAAATCCAAGACATTGTGCTGGTTTTCACTCAGACCTGATGAAGAATATCTTGCATTAAAAAGCTTGTCTAAATCTATCCCAACTATGCAGTTGGTCCAATAAAATGTATCAGCTTAAGAAAATCTTGCCCCTCACATTTATATTAAGAACATTTTTAGCTTAAACCCTTTTACAATAACCAATAAACAGATACACATTTAACCATATATACCAATAGCTTCACTTGTTTTCCTGGATAGCCCCCATAGTCAGTAGCTAAAATAGCCAAGGATAAAATTTCAGATGTATGGTACTCCTTTCTCACTCCTGATTCAGCCAAACTCTTAAGCATATGATTGACTTTAAATGCCTGTGGCTTAAATAGAACCTTTATTTTCTTGAACATAAGCATGAGTAGTTAAGCAAATCAGGCCTTGTCTAACTTGTATTTAATGACCTAATTTTATAAGCTATCGAGACCACCGAGGACTCTATGAAGTTTTATGGCTATTAACTTTCTTCTTTGTCATGTTCCCTTTTCCAAACTATTTTAGTCATAGAAAAAGAGAAGCGAATGCAGAAACAACATTTCTTCAACCAATGTATGTCATACACCATGGCTCGGTACAACCATTCAAAAAGCAGAGGAGGAATCAATCTAACGTACACAGTTTTCTTTAAGCAGCACAGTTTAGATTGGTAGCAAACAGAATAAACATTTGCTCTTTAGTGGAAGCAGCAAATCTTAGACCAGGTTCCACCATTTTTAAAGTAGTCTGCATGAGCTGAATTCCTGTTTTGTTATGGGCATAGATCAGTTTTATGTGCTGAACTTCTATTCTGTTATGAGCAATAGACCAGTTTCAGATCACTTATACTAGTAAAAGTATAAAGTTTGTACCTGGCCTATGAAAACATGGCAAACTGTTCAAGGACTGCATCAGTGTTTTAGACTCTACACTGAACTTAGAGAAGCAGCAATATGCATATTTTTATTATTTATCATGATGTGCATTATGTACCTTTTTGCACGTTTCTTATACACCTAAATCTCCTTTGGAAGCCCGGGCCCTTTATTTTTCTGTTCTTCAAGGTGGTGAGGAGGATATTTAAAAGTGCTTGTAGGTAATATTTCCACACATTTTCTTCACACTTCTTTAATTTGCTTTCACATTAGAGTTGTGCAAAGCTTTGGGTGCTGATCTGATTCAAAGTTGATTCAGCCCAATTCAGCGGCCAAATCTCTGAATCCAAATCGAACCGGGAGACCAATAAAATAGTCCAAATCAATCCAAAGCCTCCAAATTGATTTGGAAAAGATTCAGAGGAGATTCAGAGATTTGGGCAGTCCCTGCTCACTGCTGCAGGGAGCTGGACCTGGAGGGGGGAGAGGGCCATGGGGGGACCCCTACCAGGTCCCATCCCCTGCCTTCTCCCTCAGCGCCCCGAGCACCCCCTGACTGCTTTCCCAGCCCTGTCAATAGCTGTCCCGCCCTGCCCCAGCATTCTGGCACTTAAGAAAAAAAATCTGCACTCACTGGCTGCTCAATGGCCATTGGATCCTCTGGGGGCTTGAGGCAGAACCCCACTATGCAGTGTGGAGCAGTGGGAGGCCTCCCTGCTTGGCAGGAGCCAGTGGGTGCAGAGCTTTTTTATTATTATTATTTTTTTTTTTTTAAGTGCCAGGATGCTGGGGCTGGGTGGGGCAGCCATTGACAGGGCTGGGAGAGCAGGCAGGGGATGGGGCCTGTTCAATTAAGAGATTTGACCAATTCAGCAGCGGCCAAATTTCCAAATCAGATTCGGCTGAATTAATTCAGGACACTGATTCAAATTACTGAATCGAATTACTCTCCCCTGAATTGGCCAAATCCAAATCCAAAGCAAATACTAGCCACTTTGCACAGGCCTAATTCACATACTAAATAAATTACTAAGATTTTCAACTGGATATATTCACAAGATGGTACAACGCATTGTGACTTTCACTCCTAGGTAATAGCACTAGTCTAATTACAGCATTCACCAGAACAATACAATAAAACGAACAATAACGATTATATATAACAACATAAAATATATATCATTTATATCTTTTGCTAAAACATTACAGTAAGTTTATTCATTTTACCAGTTTACACCAAATTAAAGCAGAACATAATATATGATGATATAAAATAAGAGAGACAATGGAAGAGAAAACAAAATAGGAGGATTCTCTTTTATTCTAGTTCTTATTCTTAGTGTAACTAATGTAAAGATACATAAGAAGTACAGGACAGGTTCCAAATTGTTAGAGAAAAAAAAAAGACATTTAGTTCTTCAGTAGACCAGTGCTTAAAATTTCCCATTAATGGAGACATACATTTTCCACTTATTTCTTCAAAGAACAAACAAGACCACGAATGGTGATTTAAGTCATCTACCTCATTCTTCCCAGAAGAGCATATTCTGTCTGAATATGGGATCCAACACCACTTGTCCATGACAACTGCAGATTTTATTAGAGTAAATCAGTCCTAAGTACCGCAACTCAACCTGCTTATATTTGATAGGACCTCAGCATTTCTTGTGACGTACAAGAGAAAACAGTCTGTTTTTACATTCATAACGAAGCACAGCCCAGTAGGTAAATGATTGTGAACTCAAATTAAAAATAAAACTGAACTAAAAAATAAGTTAAATTTAAATAATTTTGACTTCTATTAGAATGCCTATCCTCTTCACCAATTAAAAATGTTCAATATGAAAATATAAAGTAAAAAAATGTATAGTCTCTTCTTACAAATCCATAACTCACACCTATATTAATTTAATAATTTATCATTTTAACAAAAGCATTAAATATGCCTTCCTTTAAATAAATCAAAGGACTAAGTTCAGCCTCAATGTAACTAACACAAACTGAATTTCAATCAACTGGATCACATTATAGCTCAACTTGCAATATCATGTCAGAACAATACAATGTGGGAGAAAAAGGGTAAACTATGCACTGCAACTTTAACTGTGGTTTTAAACCAATTATAGACCTCTGCAAATTAAAGCATGCTGTGTAATAACTGAACACTGCATCTTTCAATCAACCAATAAATAGTACTAGGACAAACCAGGACTTGTGTAGTATGTCTGGGTGGCACCCTTTAGGCCATTGTGAGGCTTATTCCTTGGGAACAAAATAAGGGCCATGCTGCATGTTATACTTACAACACATTAACCACACTTAACATGCAAGTGCTTGCATGTTCAAGCACCCAAATGTGCTATGTACAACTACACTGTAGAGAAATTTTGACTTTTGGTGGGAGGACTATCTCTAGATCATATAAGATAACACATGTTCAGCTTCTCTCAGAATGCTGCATGGAGCTAATGGGAGTTCGATATTCTGTCATGGTGTCATGGACCCAGCCCCAGCACAGCCTCAGCTCACTCCATGGATCCAGCAGCAAGTACAAACCCAGAGGCAACAGCAGCATCCTCCCCTGTGTTCGGCTTCTCATACCTCCTTCTGCCCACAACCAGCAGCAGATACCTAGCTTGTCCTAAAGTGTCAGGGGCAGGCACTCCCAAGCTGGACATGCGGTAGGGAAGGCATGGGCTCAAGGTGTGGTGAGTGCATGCCCTCATGGACAAAAACTGCAGGCTAAATCACCTGGTGCCAAGGTCAGTGTCAGGGGGGAGGGCAGTGGGACACAGTCAGCTCCAGCCTAGTCCAGAGTGGGTTGAGATAGCATTAAGCATTACTGTGTGCCTACTGTAAACATGTTCTAACTTTTAACACAGCACAGTAACACTTACTACAATCTTAGTAAAACACGTGCTAAGTGTCTCATGTGATAAGGCCTCAGATACAATGCTGAAACAATTTCTTATCCCCAGTAAATCTCAGGCTACAAGCAGTTGTTGCATTTGTCATGGGATAAAATTATTTATCCCAAGATATTGCAAAGTTGCATCTAATTGGAATCACATAATTAGGATAACGTATCTTGGGACTGCATATGTAAATCAGTGACAGAAAAGCAGCTATGTATTCAGCCACTCAATGAACCCTGGTTTGAAGGGCGATGTATGTACATGCCAATCCCAAGATAGTTCGGGTCTGGAACAAGCACAGGCACAACTTGTCCAGGGACAAATGCCTCAATTTCCCTCTATCAGTCCAGGTCCTTGCAGCTCCAACAGAGGCTTTGCCACACTCTTATGAGTTGGTATACACTGATAGAACCTCACCCCATAGGAGTGATAAGCCTATAGTTATCACTTGCTTTGAAATCACACTTAAAACAGAAAATCAGTAAGAGATGAGAACAAGCAAAAATATTTTTATGCAAGCAAGAAAAATCACATAAACAGTTGAAATAAACAGAGATATGGGAAAATGAACATAAAGGACAGGATTATAATTTTATCCTCCACTTCTCACTAAAATGCAGATTCAACATTTGAACAAAGATTTGTCTGAAGCAGCTTCTCCTATTACAGAATTTCTGCAAGCAGCTTCTCAGCTTGCACTATTCAACTTCTGTCAGCTAGGAGAATAAATCACCCAATACCTCAGGTTCTTTAGACAATCATTTGCCTAACATCCTGCACTTAAATATCTAACCTTTTCCAGTTCTCTGCATGCTTCTATTTAATTCTAAGGAAGTTTGTGTACAGTATACAGATAACATCCTCCCCCCAGTTTTCTGTCAGGCCAGGTGTTTATAATTTACAAGGAGAGGAGAAATATTTACATTTTCTTAGATGTATAGATGGCTATACCAATATCCTTAGCTATTAGTTATTCAAGATAGTCCCTCACTTATTTGCTTCAGAGGTGAAAAATAGCAGTCTTTGATTAGACCCAGTCTAGGTAAATGCCTTCTGCCTTTGAATGTAAACAACATGAGTCTGGGAATGGACCTCAGTTCATATAGACACTGCCCTCTCCCTGGCTGACCAATATAAATAGCCATCTAAAATTTAGTGTCTCAAAGATTATACCTGGGAGGGTGCATAACTAGTATTGTCTGGAAAGGAACACTTAATTCAACAAACCCAACACTGCCTGTTGCAAGTCAAACATCATAGAAGGACATTATAATTATACTCAACATGATCATTCATACAAGTATAGACATGATAATACTAAACATGGATTAACAATATCTGTAAATAGAGACCACTGTGAAAAATCTTAATTAAGGAAAATACCTCTGTATGCACCCCACAGGATGTGTCTACACAAGGCTTTCTTTTGATGTGACACAAAAGGCACCCTGTGCAAGTAATTTGGTTCTCTGTAATGCATATTTGCAGAGCGAAGCCAAATTTAGATACCCCGAAATCTCCGTGTCAGAAAAAAGCATGGAGAAAAAAAGCAGGGTGATGCACATGTCAGCAGCATGCACCACCTGAAACTGGAGCCTGACCATTCAGAGCCATGCTCTGACTGCCAAACAGGTTCCACACACCTGGATTGCCACTACTGCAGTCCTGCAAGACCTCCAAGGCCCCAGGTAAAGCTGATCAGGCCAGCCCAGGTGCTCCCACCCAAGGCAATTTGGCCCATGCCAGAGTGCATGTGCATGGGCATTCCCCAGGGATAACTAGCAGCAGCACAAATATGTGCCACTGCTATCTGCCCCTGGAAAAAGGCACATGCACACTCACTTGGAAGTGCCCACCGACCCCTAAGCTAACCCTGCTCCTGTGCAAGTTTGTGACAAGTACAAATGCAGACAAGGATCCCGCAGCTTATCTTCAAACCTCACAATCAATAAGATAGAGTTTATTTAAAACAGAAATGACATAAGACCCTACAGAAGTTTTCACAGAAATATACACCTCACATGTCCTAATAAATGGGAGATTGTGCAGATACAACAGCATACCAACAAGGAGCACTTGTACACATGATGAAATTGCCCTTTTTAGCAGTTTAATCACAGCACATTTTACACATGCAGCAGTGTGTTGCATTTTCATTTTGTCATACTGTAAATATGCAGCGGTGTATTGCAAATTAAATGACTTTATTTTAGTTTGCCACGTAACAAATTGCAGTGGTACATCCACCCCTGGGACCCCCGCACAACTCAGGGGCCTCTCAGCCCACAAGCAGTTCACTTCTCAGCTGTGGACAGGCTCCACAGGAAAAAGGTGGCAAGAGGCTTGGCAGGTTTCCAGTGCCCTGTGCACCACCCATGCCACCTTCCCACTACCTGGGACCATCCAGGGATGCCTCTGGGGCAGTGTGGGAAGGTGGCAGGAGGGTGGCTGTGTGTGCTGGCAGCCAGAGAAGCTGGTGGAGATGATGCACAGGGCACTGGACACCCACCAAGCCCAAGCTTCTCTGGACCCACCTGGGCTTCCAGCACCTCATGCACCTTCCCTGCCATCTTCTCCAGCCACCAGTACACCCCAGCTGGAAGCCAGCACTTGGCCCGCTATCAGCCTGCCCAGGCAGCCCCAGGAGGTGCCGCAGCTGTGGAGGGAAGAATCAGAGCCCACTGCAGCTCAGGGGATACTTGGTTTGCCAGCAGCTCACCCCCTGGCCATAGGCAGGGTGTGCTGGGGGTGAGAGGGAGGGAGAATGGCAGGAGGGGGCAATCCTTTTTTATTTTTTTTCTGGTGGAACCTGCCTGATGCCAGGGGGTCAGCAGCTAGTGGTGCCTGAACTGTGAGGCCCAATCCTTCCCTCCAGAGGCAACACCCCACAGGGCTGCCTGGGCAGGCTGATAGTGGGTTGGGTGTTGGCTCTGAGCAGCTTGGGACTCTCTGGCAGCTCATCCCCCAGCCACAAGCAGGCTCCACCAAAATAAAATAAGGATTGGGCCCCTCACTGTAACAGTGACAGAGCCCCTAATTTGAAGAAGTGTTTTTTTAATTGTCACAATTCAAAACCCACCAGTTAAAAACCCACTGTTTCAATTTAGGGAGAAGCAAACACCTGTCATGCGTACAAGCAGCCAAGGATTCCTTTTCATGGTCAGGATCTAAATTTGAGGACTATAATGGCAGTACACAAATGTTCATACCCAAAAAAAACCTGATTACCACAACTGCTGTACTCATGTTGTCACGGCAACTGTACTACTTCCATCCAAGATATTGACTCAGACCAGGCCTTATATCAAGGTTTAGACATAGTGTGGGACAATGAATGGAGCCATAATGCTACCACGTATCTGTACCACTTCTGTGCCATAACAGACAACCTAAATAAATCAGCCTAGTTCTATCTAGATTTAATGCTCTTAAAAATATATATTAAAAGCTAAACTCATCCACATCTGACAACCTTCTATTTTTGTTGCTTATCAGTTTAAATATTGAGATTTTATATCAGCACTATAACACATCACCAAATTATTCCTGTATGCAAACCCCTAATAAATGAATTGCTGCAAGAAGGAATTTAAGAGCTCATTTGCTCCAAGGGCAAACTCAATTGTTTTCACATCGCATCTTCTTAGAGATCACAGTATATATGATGCCTCATATTACTAATGGAAACACTTCTGATAGATCCAAAGACTGTAACAGTGTGAGTGTGCTATACAGATTCATTAGTCTGAATGTAACTGATAAATCTGCTTCAGCCTCTAATAAGTTTAATATCTAGACTAGAGTGTCAGAGTTGCTTTCATACTCTGTTTTCTTTGATCACAAGTATGCTTTTGCTCCTAACCTTGAAGGTAGCACATATAGATTAAATTCAGACAGAAATACTTACTGTAAGTTGCTGTTAGCAATGCACTATCCTATGACACTTAAGTCTGAATTCTTTTATTTGTCAATGAAAGCTGAGTGATACTTTTCCTTCATCTCATCTGTATCATCATTCTGAAGCACTTTATAATATCATTTGCTTTTAGCTTCATAAAGTGGCACTAAATATAGTTAAACAAAAAGAAGCATATTTCTTTAAGTATCACTTGCCACAGCATTTTCATAACAGACAATGAAACAGAAGATTTTTACTGGTTGCTTTCAAAAAGCATAAGTAAATCCTTCTGAAAAGATATATCAGGGATGGTCTAGTATACTTGTTCTGGTCTCAGTACAGGAGATAGGACTAGATGATCTCTTTAATTCCCTTTCAGCCTTATATTTCTATGTTTTATGAAAAAGTAACTATCAGAGAGTCACGTCAATATCTTTCTAATCCGAAAACTGAGAAGAACGCTGAATGAGATGTGTTGAATTTTTTTTAAACTGATACCAAATCATAACACCATTGTCACAACAAAATATGGCTTCTATTATGCTGATTCAGTGTGGTCAACCTGACCCAGAAATGGAACTATTTTCTAAACAGGCTAATAATGCCAAGTAATGTATAGGAAACAATGAACAAATTGCTCAATGGAATGCATAAGATACTTATTTCCTCTGTATTATGGGAAAAGGAGAAAAATTAAATTATATAGCTTACTATATAATATAATATATAATATAATATATCTGTCCTGGGAGAACAGATGAGTAACCAGCATCCTGTAGCTTATGATACATGGTTAGTTACTTTACAAAGTGATCCTGTGAGGGTGAACTTGGTGCTTTACCATTAAAAAGCTGAAAATAGCAATAAATATTATCCTCTGCCAGCAAAACAAAAATATTAGTCATGGAGATATATATTACAATTTAATGCAGAATAAATATATTCTTTGAACTAGTCTGTTGGACCCTATATAAGAGTGGTTCATCTTCTGTAGAGAAGATATTGTGAAAAAAATGTTAACAGACCATTTATCAAAGGGAGTCAATAATGCCACTTTCTTTTTTAGCATGCCTTATATCTTTATCAGGAATTCAAGTGGAGGTCTTTTTGTTTAATTGTTCACGTGCTCTATTTCAAGAGGCCACAACCCCTGCCTGACCAGAAGATGGTGGGCCTGCGCCGCTACAATCACTGTAGCCAAAACCACTCAGATGGAGTGCTCTCTCCTGCCGCAACTTGGTGTTATTACATAAATGCTTGGGAGCTGGAGGAAATGGACCCATGGTAATCCCAGTAACTGTACACTAATCTTCTCATGGGGCTCCAGCCTCCCCTTTATCCCACCCTAGCCACGTCGGATGTATTTTTCAGGACTGTTCAGTGTCTCTGACTCTCTTCAATTTCTGTAACCTACACACAGCACTTAGTTCAGGTGCAGGCTGATTATGAGGGCCAACTGCACGCAAAAGTCTCAAAAATGGCTGATCCTTGGGCATAACCTCAATACCACACAAAAGAAAAAAACCTATAGCAAACTAAGAAAACACAGTCCATGGCCTCCTGCTGTTATACAGATGATGATCCCACACCTCTTGTACTCTTCAGTTTGCCTCCCTTTGACACAGCTTTGTTGGGACAATAACGGAGTCCTTGATACAGCCCCAGGAAGAAGATCTTCTCCCTCAGAAATGGGCCTCACAAATACTTAATGAACACAAGGCAGAAAAAAAGGAAAGTACAACCCCCCCCCCCCAAAAAAAAAAACACAACAAAACAACCAAACAAAAAAAAAACAACTGAAGTACTCATCCAGATTCCTTGCTTTCTGGTCTGGCATAAGGCTTACAGTCCACTTCCCACACGTCAGTAGGTAGAAACACCTGCTTCCTTCTGGCGACTCTCAGCTTGCAACCTGGCGACTCTCAGCTTGCAACCTTGCAGCTCTAGCCCACTGCAGGACTGTCTCACTTACAGGTTCCAGCTATCTCAGAAGTGGGAGCACACCATGTTCTAACTGCATCCTCCCTGCTCTGCCCCTTACCATGACCCTAAGTAGCCCTACCAGGTGCCTGTTTTCCAGTTCAGAAGGAGAGGCTGCTTTTAAAACACGGTGCCTTGAGTGGCACAATGTGTCAGCTCTGGGATCCGGTGAGTGCAGGGCTGCTGCACCTCCATTCCCGGTATCTCTTCTCTGTTCCCCATGGCTCTCCCACTAAGACATGCAGGAAGTTTGTAGCAGATTAGAACAGAACCATGATCTCCTGATAATGCTTCTACACCTAAATCACAAAGGATTCTCTTCTCCATCATGTATTCACAAAGGAGAAAAATGTCTCTGTGGTTACAGCTCGGGTATGTTGTCAGAAAGCTTAGGCTTTACTCTCCACTGTGCTGGAGACTTCCTGGGTCACCTTGGGGAAATTTCTATGCCTCAATTCATTCACCCATGAAACATAGATAGTTGTTAGGGATTTTGTGAGGATAAATCCATTATCGTGAGGTGCTCAGATACTATGGAGACAAATATCAAAAGAGCTTCTATCTAAATAAAACATGAAACACTTACATAAATCACTCAAAACTAATTTTATTTTGTAACTAGTGTATTATTTCTTTTTCTTCAGGCAGAAGAATTATGTATTATCTGTTTCCTATTATAAGAAATGGATAATACACAATGGGCTTCTCTACATATGCACTTAATATGACTGTATATACGCTGGCTCAATCTGAGCTGTAGTATTCTAATCAGAACATCACCGTCTACACGTATGTTTAAGTGCAGTAATTTACCAGGGTACCACTTGTATCTGATGGGACTATCCGGCAGCACACTAAATTAATCTACTGTGCCCTAATTGCCACACACATATAGATGGCGACATTTTACTGCACAGCAAATTAGTCTGCTGTGCATTAAAGTATCTCATGTAGATGCACAGATTTCGTATTAAAGGCAAGGGCTTTAGCTTTTCAAACAAATATTACTTATAAAAAAAGAAAACAATAAAGAACAATAAGCACACTCACACTTAGTTTATAATTTGAATATTTCTGAAAGAACTTTGCTTATCACAAACATAAGGTAATCAAAATCCATCATGTTTGTCATCTTTGCCAATTAAATGTAGTGTAACTTGATATCAACCCCTGAATAAGTTATGTATTCCGGGTTTTGACATAATATCTGATATGAGGATCATAACAGAAAGACTAACCAACAACCAACCTGTTTTACATGATGGCATTTCTCAAAAGCTATGTCCCCCTATACTGGTTTCCTTCTCTAAATACATAGTGAAAGATCAAGATGGTAATTGCTTTTAAAACAATACTGTGTAACACCCCCCCCCAATAGCAATTAATTACTAAAACATAAAGCTTCAGTCTTGGATTATACTGTAGATGGTCATGTTTTGCTGGTTGTTGCATGGTTTACTTGATGTCACATAGGAATGGAAGGGATTTTTCCCTCCCCCCACTGCTGCTACATGTTAGGGTTTGAATTTTTTTAAGCCTTCCTTGCTTCCTTGGGGGCACTGGGTGATGGCTGCAGCCAAGGCTGGAGATTTTGACTGGGATGTGCCAGTGTTCCTCCAGGGACTCTCACCCTGGCTAGAGGGTCTTGTTCCTCTGCTCACCTTATTTGGGGTCAGACCAATCACCATATTTGAGGTCAAGCAGGAATTTTACCCTATGGTCAGATTAGTATATACTGTAGGAATTTTTGCTTTCTCGTGTTCTGGGCACCATGCCTCTCTTCTTGGGATCTCTCAAGCATATATTAACAACCTTTGTAGCAGAAGAATGATGACCACCGTGGTCCCCTTTCTTTACCTGTGTTGGGGTAGGGTGTAATGTTTTGGGTTTTGTGTAAAGGTTGACTGTCTAGTTTTGCTCAGACATTAGACAGTGGATTTGTACAGGATAGTTTGGATAAATAGGGATGATCCCATCTCAGGTAGGGAGTTAGACTAGATGACCTTTCAAGGTCACTTGCAACTCTATGTCTGTTTGATTCTGTAATATTCATTCTTCAACTGGGAAGTTCATGTCATATCGTGAACCATTTCTACAAAAATAAAAAGTGTTCATATATGCAGAAATACGCTGCTTGAAATGTCTCCCTAGAACAGGGGTGGGTAAAATGCGGTCTGTAGGCCAGATGGAGCCTGCCAGGCCATTCTATCTGGCCCGTAGGGCCCCTAAAAAATCTAGAAAATCAATATTTATCTGTCCCTGGCTGCCTGTCATATAGCCCTTGATGGCTTACCAAAACTCAGAAAGTGGCCCTCCACCCAAAATAATTGCCCGCCTCTGCCCTAGAATGAATGGTGCGTTAAAAACAAACAAAAATGCTATGGAGTAAATTCTACATAGACATATGTAGAACTTACATATGACATAGTCCGGCTTAGTCCATCTGTCTGTGTGTGTCTCTGTCTGTCTGTAATGCTCTTGGGGGGCGTGGCTCCAGCCAGTGCTGCACATTGACAGCAGGGACAGAGCACTGCCATGATAGTGGGAATGGAGGGGACAGAGTCGGGGGGGGAGGCCAGAGGTGCTGGCCTCACCCCCCGCTTTCCCTGCTCCTTGGAGGTGGTGGCGGTGTGGCAAATCCCCACCCCCCACACACTATTCTTGACAGGCAATTCGTTAGTTAAAATATAAAAACAAAGAACATTTTTTTAAAATGGTGATATAACCTAATTCACGTATTTTGACATATAGGTTGCAAATATATTTTCATGAACTTGGACGAGGGGGTGAAAAACACCTTGTTCAAATTCAGACAACACTAAGATGTGGGGACAAGTGGGCACTCTAGAAGGGATGGACAGGCTACAACTATATCTGGACAGGTTACAGGGGTGGGTGGATGAGAATAGGAATGGATTCAATACTGATAAGTGCAGGATACTGCACATGGGGAGAAAGAACCAGTAGCATACCCATAGGCTGGGGAACTCCCTTCTCATCAGCACAGAAGCAGAAAGGGATTTTGGAGTCATTACTGATTCCAAGAGGAACATGGGCCGCCAATGTGAGGATGTGGTCAGTAAGGCTAACCGCACCTTGTCATACATCCACAGATGCATCATAAGCAGGTCCAAGGAGGTGATCCTTCCCCATCTATGCGGCACTGGTCAGGCCACAGTTGAAGTACTGCATCCAGTTCTGGGCGCCGCACTTCAGGAGGAATGTGGACAGCATTGAGAAAGTGCAGAGGAGGGCCACTCGCATGGTCAGGGGGCAGGAAGGTAGGCCCTACAAAAAGAGGCTACAGGACCTGAACCTGTTCAGCCTCCACAAGAGAAGGCTGAGAGGGGATCTGGTGGCCATCTATAAACTTACCGGGGGGACCAACGGGAAATGGGAGAGTCCCTGTTTCCCCAAGCACTACCGGGAGTAACAATGAATAACAGCCATAAGTTGACTGAGAGTAGATTCAGGCTAGACATCAGGAGACACTACTTCACAGTCAGGGTGGCTAGGAGCTAGAATCAACTTCCAAGGGAAGTAGTGCTTGCTCCTACCCTGGGGGTCATCGGAGGAGGCTACATAATCACCTAGCTGGGGTCATTTCATCCCATCATTCTTTCCAGCCCATGGCAGAGGGTCAGACTTGAGGGTCTGCTTAGGTCCCTTCCGACACTATCAACTATGAAACTATAGAACTATGAAGCCACTTGGGTGATGTAATAAGAACCAAGGCCCCTGTCACCTTAACAGAGGTGAGCAGCTAGATGCTTCAGCAAGCGGAGGTGGGCAGGTTGCCCATCAGCCCCTGCCCCTGGGCTGAGGATCTATGGAACAGTAAAGGGGTGGGGTTTTAGGGCACATAGGTCCCATGTCTACACACAAGCAGGCCCTTGCTTAGTGTAGAGAGAACAGCTGCAAGGAAAGAAGAGCTGCTGGAAGCAAGGCAGGCAAGCACCGAAGCCACTGCTGCATTTCTTAGTGGCTGCACAGGTGGATGCATCCAGCAGTGTGGCCTTGATCTACGTAGTCAGTACCAGTCTCATTGGGTGTGAAACACATCACACACGACAAAATCAAATAGGAACTGATAGTATTTATCCTCCCCCAGAAAAAAATCTAAAATTTTGTATTTAAAGGGGAAAAAACTGAAGAAAACCTAGACACTTACTAATTTGACATTGACATTACCTCTAATTCACAGAAATTCAATATTTCATAACTTTTTTTCCCCTTTTTCCTCACCTACCACACCTCGATGGTATAATTATGATGGTAAAAAAGGTTGCCTTGAGTGCCCAAGTCTTGCCCCTCAGGCACCAAGTCATGACCCTCTGGTCCTTTCAGTACCTTTAGGGGCTATATTCATGGCCGCTTCCAACCCTGTAGCCACACCCATGTCTTGTATGCCTCTCCACATTTTCTCAGTGGGTTCTGTGGGCTCTGACCCTTTTGGTCTTGTCCTATCAGTTACCCCAGCTGTGGACTTTTAAGCCTCAGCCCACTTTTGTTGCCCTGTTGCATCAGGCCAACTCTCAGGATCTCAATATTGCACTGTTAGACAGGAGGGTGTAACACAATTGCAAATATACAAACACACAAGTCAATTACACATTGCACATATACAAACACACAATTGCACAAACACACACCAGTGTGTGTGTGTGTGTGTGTGTGTGTGTGTGTGTGTATGCACATACACACACATACTACCATCTCAGGCACATACACATCTAAACCAGCCCAGGCATATATATACCTATCACCAATTCAAGCAAATACACACTACACACTAAAAATTAGAGAAAAATCAATTGCCAATACCCACACACTCAGTACACATACACAGATCACTAATCCGTATGTCATGCACACAAGGAGATATATATAGTTCCTAACTTGGATGGTACAGTATGTATATGTGTGCTTGGGGTACCTGGGATACTTGGGGGAATGTTAAGGTGTGAGGTCACTAGTGCATGGGAGGGGGGAAAAAAAGAAGTCTGGTGGCAAGGAGGAGACAGCCAGGAAAGAAACTGAGGAACAAACCTGGTTGCTCAGGGGAAAAGGAAAAGGCAGTGGGAATAAGACAGTGGCAAAGAAACAGGGGGCTTGGAGGTAGAGAGGAGCTCAGAACAGGTGTTGGAGGTGGCAGTGAGCCAGAAGCAGGAGAGGGAGAAATGAGACAGAAGTTAGAGGGGTGACGAGCAGAGATTGAAGCAGGGCTGAACCATAGTGAATCAAAACCCAACTCAGGGGTCCAAATAACAGGTTTATTAAACAGACAACATACTACACAGCCCCATGAAGTTATTGGTTCGCGTGCACACACACAAGCACTCACAATGGCAGCAGGAGAAAGGGAAAGGGTTGGAGTCTAGTTAGGGAAGAGAAACAGAGTCCAAGTCCTTGGTTGAAGAGGCGGTGGGAGGGTGATAGTTACCTATCCAGGCTGGAAAGGAGTATTTGTCTAGCAGGTGTTTTTCAGAGGGGGTTTGCCAGCAGGGCCTCTGGGTGGATAGGTGGTGTGGCATGGTGCTGGTCCAAACAGAGAAGGCATCCCAAAGAGTCAGTTTTCACTACCCTTTCTATGGGGCAGACTGCCTCTGAACCCCTAAGGGAAGAGCCTGTCCAGGCAAGGTCAGTCCTGTTCCAGAGGGTTCCAGATGTTATCATTTGTTTCTTTAATGCTGAGGGTGGTTCCAATGGCTGGGTCGTTGGTACAGGTATTGGTGTTGATGGTTTGGTCATTCAGAGGGAGCTATTTTTATACCTATTGCCATTGTCTCTCAAGCACCTTCATTCATCTCCATTCATTCAGGAACCAAGTTACATAGGAAGGATAGGTGTGAGTCATGGGTTACATAACCGGGCATGAGAATAAGATGGAGGCTTGACATTACAAGATGGAAACTTGACATGACTTATGCTAACTTACATATATAGGCCTAAAACAGTAATCGCACAATATAAAAGCAGTAAAAATAAATCAATACAAAACATAATAATTATCACTTATAAAACAGTGGATCTCTATATCAAAATAGCAAGGCACTTATTCACAAAGAGGGGAAAGAAAAATAAAACTTACTACCTAAAATAAAATGTTAAAGGTTATCCTACATCTTAGCTCACTTATACTTATCTAGGGAATAGAGGGGGAGAGAAAAAGTCAGAAATGGTTGGGGAAAGGGAGGGAATACATTTTAAAATAAATTAAAAAAAAAAAGAAAAACTGGGGGTTTTGCTACACTTTCAGTGGCCTGACTCCTCAGACCCAGCTTCATCTTTTCCTTGCATTCTCTGGGTCCCAGGGGTTTTATGTACCCCTGCCCCCCAGCTTTGCCCTTAATGCCCTTACTATCTCTACCCTTGGACCTCTGGCTCCCTGACTCCAACCTAGGTTGTCTGTTGCAGAGTGCCTCCCCAGGAAATGTTCTGTGGCCTCTATACCTCCCCCATAGCCACAACTCAGTCCTCTGGTTTGAGCTCAAAATGGAACATAAGCACAAGAAAGCTGCTTCAAAACAAAAAGTCTCCCTCACTCAGGGTTAATGTTGCCTGCAGGTTATACCTCCCTTGGAGCCCTCTCATCCCAGGTCCCACCCAGGGGTAGCTTGGGTGCTTGTCTGTCTTGTTTCCAGAAGCTCTTCTCTCCTCTAAGCTTTTCAGATACTTCCTTGGATACTTGCAATTCTAATCAAAATCACTGAGAGCTGTCAGTATTTCTAAGATTTGGACCTCAAGGGTTAGTGAAAATTTTATCCAATATAGACAAAGAGTCTGTCCATTCCCAAATTGACCCCTTTGGAATGCTGAAGCCAAGCTCCAGATTTTAGATAAGAATATGGTGTTGCTGTTACATAATCTTTGACAATTGACAGCACTGTTGAGATCTGTTTTATGCTCAATAATAAAGGAGATGTCTGGGAATTGTTTGTTGAATAACCCTAGAGTGTGCTGCGTATTATTTTTATTGATGCTCAGATGCTATCTATGTAATATCTGCACAAAGTTGGCTGGACATTATGTTGATTTAAAACCTTATGCCCCAGAGTAACCATAACAATTTTAGCAACTATTGCAGAAATATGAAACTCAGTTCTACACTGAATCCAAACATATTTAGGCAGGCATAGAAGATTGAACTGAAAAAGAAGCTTGGAAACCAGAAACTGGTCACTAAGTATGTCAAGATATATGTAGTTTTCAATGCACAGGCAGTGGAACTACAAAAAATAGAACCTAGAATAATTCATAAAATAAGATGAAGACATACCCAGGCAACCATTAAATAATACTTGCCATTTTTTTTGTGGTTAGAATTGAAAGTATCCAATGCCAGATATCTCTTACATTTATAGCCTATGTGATGTGACATGACCTACAAAGACAGAAATTAAAAAGAGGACCAGATAACTATCTTTGAAATTATCAAAAATAAAATAAAATAAAATAAAAAACAGCTGTTTGCTCAAAAGTTCAAATTGCCAAACTCCAAATGCAAAAATTGTTTTCAAGGACAAAATACTAGAGAAATAGATATTAAATTCAGACTGGCTTATATAGCATGTTACAAGCTACATCCCCTTAAAATGTATTGCTGATGATATTTTAACACCTAATTTTCCAATTCTTTCTGGTAACTAATTTTCCTTTTCTCCATCAGTTTTAAGAGGGAGAACCACCTGCATACTATGTTTTTACCAACTGCTTGTTTTACTTTTAACTCATTTGGTCTTATTCCTTATAGCAGGACCATCCAACTGGTGGCCCATGGCCACTACTAGCCCCTGAGGATTTAACCCGCAGTCCCCAGACTTCCAGTCTAGGTACCAATCCCTCTATTTCTCTCCTTCCACTGGAGTCTTCAAGCTCCTCTTTCTCCTCTGCTACCTACCCCTGCTCCTGAGGATGTAATGAAACAGTGTGGTCCATAGGGCCGGAAAAGCTCACATCCAGAGGAGTTCAGAGGGTATCTAGAGAACCAGTGAGGCAAAGAAGCACATAATATGGTGTGGCACAGTGCAGAGCAGATAGGGAACAAGACAGGGAGTCATGTAGCAGGGCATGGGGGCACTGGTATGACTGAATGGGGATGCCTGTGGTGGGGGACTTTAATGGTGCAGTGAGCAAGAGGCATGTGTTGTGGTATGGTGAAGAAGCTGGACAGGGGATTTGCATATTCATTTGACATCAAAGCCATAGTAGAACCTGTAGTGATGGAAAGATTAGATCTCTATGTTTCCTGCATCAATTAAGGCCCTTGTCTAAAAGAGCCTGGCCCTATTACTGGAGGTGTGGAGGAGTCTGAATGGCCCCACACCCTGGAAGCATTCCCCATGCACACCCCCAATCTGGGGGGGCTCACCAAAAGCTGAGGATCCAGGTCTAGGAATGCAGCAAGCCTCCCAAGGAAGGGAGCTAACCCATGTGTGGGGAATGAAGAAGAGCCAGCCCATGTGAATTGGCAAAGCAGAAGCATCCAGGAACGTCTCAAAGCCAAATAGGAGACATACACCCAATGGAAGGGAGGGGCCATCACCAAGGAGGATTATACCTTCATTGCTTGACATTGTAGGGGGGCTGTTAGGAAGGCTAAGATGGAGCTAGAACTGGGACTAGTGACCCAGATCAAAGATAACAAGAAGTCTTTTTTTAAAAACATATGGGGTAAAAAGACCCCCTCCCCGAGTAACATGGGGCCTCTACTTGGAAATCTGGTGGTCACACCAGACAAAAAAGCTAACCTCTTTAACAGATTCTTTGCTTCCATTTTTCTGAGCAGGGACAGGGACATCCCACACACTGAGATCCCAGACAGACCCAGGGGAGGCGCAGCCAGGCCAAGGGTCAGTGAAGACCTAGTCAGGGAACTTCTGGTGGGACTAGACATGTTCAAATCAGCAGATCCTGATGATCTGTACCCCAGAGTGCTCAGGGAATGGGCAGATGTCACTGCAGGACCCCTGGCACAGCTTTATGAGCACTTGTGCTCTGGTAGGTGCCAGAGGACTGGAAAAGAGACAATGTGGTCCCCACTTTTAAAAAAAGGGAGGAAAGAGGACCCAGGAAACTATAGGCCCATTAGTTTTACCTCGATCCTGGGAAAGCTCTTTGAGAAAATTATCCAGGAACACATCTGCATGGGACCAGCAGGGGAGATTATGCTTAGGGGCAATCAACATGGGTTCATTAGAGGCAGGTCCTGTCAGACCAACCTGGTTGCCTTCTACGACCAGGTCACAAAATCCTTGGATGCAGGTGTCATGGGGGATGTAGTCTCTCACCCCATTCTTATTAAAAAATTAGGTGACTGTGATGTCGACTTCTACACAGTCAGATGGGTCACTAACTGGCTGGAGGGCCGCACCCAAAGAGTGGTGGTGGATGGGTCATTTTCGACTTGGAGGGATGTGGGCAGTAGGTTTCCCCTGGACTCGGTCCTTGAGCCTGCACTGTTCAAAATCTTCATCAGCAACTTGGACAAGTGGGTGAAAAGCACCTTGTTCAAATTTGCAGATGACACTAAGATGTGGGGAGAAGTGGGCACGCTAGAAGAAAGGGACAGGCTACAACTAGATCTGGACAGGTTACAGAGGTGGGCAGATGAGAATAGGATGGGTTTCAATAGTGACAAGTGCAAGGAAGGAAGAACCAGCAGTGTACCCACAGGCTGGGGAACTCTCTTCTTGTCAGCACAGAGGCAGAAAAGGATCTTGGAGTCATTACTGATTCCAAAATGAACATGGGCTGTCAATGTGGGGATGCAGTCAGGAAGGTTACCCACACCTTGTCATGCATCCATAGATGCATCATGAGAAGGTCCAAGGAGATGATCCTTCCCCCTCTATGCAACATTGGTCAGGCCACAGTTGGAGTACTGCGTCCAGTTCTGGGCGCCGCACTTCGGAAGGGATGTGGCCAGCATCGAGAGGGTACAAAGGAGGGCCACTCACATGATCAGAGGGCAGCAGGGTAGGCCTTACAAAGAGAGGCTACAGGACCTGAACCTGTTCAGCCTCCACAAGAGAAGGCTAAGAGGGGAGCTAGTGGCCATCTATAAACTTGCCAAGGGGGACCAGCAGGCAATGTGAGAGTCCCTGTTCCCCCAAGCACTACCGGGAGTAACAATGAATAACAGCCATAAGTTGACCGAGAGTAGATTCAGGCTAGACATCAGGAGGCACTGCTTCACAGTCAGGGAGGCTAGGAGCTGGAACCACCTTCCAAGGGAAATGGTGCTCGCTCCTACCTTGGGGGTCTTCAAAAGGAGGCTGGACAATCCCCTAGCTGGGGTTGTTTGACCCCAGCAATCTTTCTAGCCCAGGGCAGGGGGTCGGACCTGATGATCTGCTTAGGTCCCCTCTGACCGTACCAACTATGAAACTATGAAGATAAAAAGGACTCTGAAAATAGTCTTGAGGTGGCTGCACCAGTAGAGACATAGAAAAGGGCTGCCCTGAGCCTGGGGACAGTCCAGGTCAAGTAGTCACTGGGAAGGGGCTGTGAGCAAGGCTTCTTTTTTGCTTGTTTATTTGTCTGTGTTGTTTGCACAGAGCTCTCTTCATAGCCTCTGAGAGATAATAGATGAGGTGGGGAATGAAGCCTACAAAGTCTAGCAGGGTAGGGACTTAGAACCAGCAAAAAGCTAAGTGGCGTTTTGTCAAACTTTGTTTGTTTTGCATTTCTTACAAACCCAGAGTGGCCTTGTGGTACTACAGACTAACTTAGGAGCAGGAGATTTGAGGACCCTGAACAGTAGGTCCTTAGCTAAAACCAGCCACAAAAGTAAAAGTGGTTGGCTCAGGGTGCCTGAACAAACATGCCTAGCTCTGCTCTGCCTGAAAGCTACCTGTAACAGTGTACACCCTGGAAGTCATTATACTTCAACCAAGATTAACTTATTCAGTGCATCTTAAATAGTTCAGGTGTGATAAAGAGGCCATGACAAAATACATGTAATAATTTTGTGCCTAGTTTCCATTGTGCCTGAAACTGAACACAAAATTATTACAGACTGCCCACCACGCAGCTACCTGACAGGGCTTGGTTGACAGCTTCCCCCTACATTAGAACTACACCAGATTCTTGATTGGTTCTCATGTGGTCCTGAGGCCGAGACTGACAATCTACACGTTGATGGCTAGAAAATAGTATTTAGAGGTTTGCTTTTGGAAATTGGCTTATAGGTAAAGTAAATATGCATTAGAATAATGGACCAGGGCAACAACAAGGGTTAATTGATTTCTAAGAAGCCTGTCTGTGACAAATTTTCTTCAAGGCCCACTGGTCTGACACAGACAAGCAGAAAGCAGACACTCAAGCTGGGAAATTGAAGGCATGTTCCACATTGTTCCATAGCATGAGATAGATAAGATGGCATTAGGTTACAGTGCCCAAGTGCAAAGCCCTGAGATTTATGGTTTTGGGGGAACAGACCAAATTAGGAGGACACTGGGAAAGCCCAAATTAAGATATGTGCATGTGATGGGTTTCTGAAACAAAGGAATATGCTGACAGGGCAGAATGTGGACAGTATGAAAACCACAGAGAGATCAATTAGAAGTGATTATTGGGATGGGAGATCAGATCCCAACACACCTGTGTTAGTGGCCTAAGTGTATACCAAAGGCCATGCTGCTTGCTTGCCTATACTTAGCAAACCATTCCCTTTCTTTTTCAAATACAATATTTATTAAAGAGATCATCAGAAAAGCCATGGACAGAAGTTACACATAAACTGGCATAAGTTATCAAAAACTGGTTCAAATCTAACACAACAGAAGTTCAGTGCACATAAACCTTTTTCATAATGGCTCAAATTGGTTTAAGATAAATAGTTTAAGATAAACCAGATCCCTTCCGCATTCAAGTTAGGCCACAGTCCCCCAGAATTCCAACATACCTCCCCTGTAAGTCTCCCCTAGGCAGGCTAGTCTTGGCTCAGGCTGTCTGTGCCAGTCAGGCAGGGAGGCATGCTCTAGTACCCCCCAGCTTCAGGCCTGTGCCACTGCAGTCATGTGGCTGCATTTTAGGAATCAAAAGTGTATGTCTGCTCATGTGCCTATTGGTGCCTATAGCTTAGACTAACCTGGAAAAGCTGAATCAATTCAGCCTTGGGCTTTTTGACTATCTGTACTTTGTCTAACCATTTATTCAATTATTTGAATAGGTAAACTATATATACATATACACAAATCTTGTTCTTTTGGTCCATAATAATGAACATGTCAAGCTTCATTGGTACTCATCTCACTTTAAGAAAATTATCACAATTTTAATCAGATTGGGAACTTTATTATATAGTTCTTAGATAAGATTTTCTTCACTATTTGGGCGGGGGAGGAATATCCATCTTAACAGTATGGCTTCTAGATTCACATATTCAGTTCATTGACCATTCTCTCCACCATACATTTAGAAAATGCCCTCCCCCTCTTCTCTCCCTCCTTTTCTTCCTTACCAAGTTAACATCTGTGGTATAACACCTTACTTCTATATTTAAATCTATCAGTAATTATGGTCCATGGACACTGTTTCTCGGCTTCTTTCCCCTTCCTTCTTTTTGCCTTTCCACTCCAATTTAAATCACTGTGTTTGCTGAAATAAGAAACATTTTCAGGATGTGATGATCTTACAGTGCAGCAGCCCCTCTGGCAAACAACACTTCAACACTTCAGAGTGAATTTTAGCAGTTGCTTCTACACTTAAAAAATGCAGAATTCCACCGGGATATATGAGGGTGTACTCTCCTCTCAATGTGCATTCATAATACATTTGACTGTAAGGTAAGTTGCGTCATCTTAGTTATTATCAGGGTTTAAACTAGGGACTTTCAGAGCTGAAAAACCTCTACAACATGAGCTTTTATATGCTTAAATCCCTTGACTAGGGGCTAATGAAGATTCCTATTCTTTATGAATCAGGCATACAAAAGGGCACATAAAACATATTTTAGTCAGAAATTTAAACATCAAGCAACAAAGGGGAAGGACAGATATGTACAAACTTTGGAGATCAGACAAATGCCAAAACCTTGCAATCTTACAGAAGGAAACTTTTAAACGTGAGCCACTACAGGCCTAAACAAATGAACAAAACTTATTTCATTGATGTAATATACACTAACCATGTCCAAATAAGAAATGCAGCACTGTCACTTTTTAAAAGCTGATACACATTACAGTTGTTACATTAAAAGGCATGTCCCAGAGCACCTGTGGTTTTAACTGTGCAAAATCTGCCTGTAGCAGTGGAATGCATTGAACCCTGTGGAAAAGCTTTTTCCAACAACAATTATTATAGAGGAAAAAGCAATTACTATTGGGATCTTGTGGGTTTTGATGGAATAACTCCTGTGTCCCAAAGTGGGAATTCTAGAACCTCTCTCACTCTCCTTGTAACAGCCACCTGTATCAAATTCTTCAGGATTACTTTTCAGCATACATGGATGATGACTGAAGACATGCTGGCCACATGCTAAGAAGAGTCACAGATGAGGTGGTAAGAATTACACCTTCAAATATCCATTCAATGTTACTTAAAGAATTCCCAGCTGCTAAGGTATTTTACAAAGATAAACAAATTCAGCACTCAGCTGCCTAAGAAATGAGACATGGTACTGATTTCATTGTGAGACCATCTCCCTCCAGTCATTAGATATTTGGGGACCAGAAACTCTGGGTATAAGCCAGCAAAGTTTCATTTAACTGCATTTATAAGCTGAGAATAAAAGTCCAGGGTTTCAAATACACACTGATAAAACACTACTTTGACTTAATTAGCTGTCAATATTAGGGCTGTGCAAAATTTTAGGAGCCATTTCATTTTGGAGATGTTCTGGGCCATTTCGGTACCCCAAACACTAAATCCAAATAGAAACAGAAGGCTCAGAAACATCTCTGAAATGAAGTGAGGCATCCAAAACATTTTGGAAATGTTTTGGAAAATTTCAGAGTTTTGGAGCTGGGTTTGCAGAGAAACAGCTGTAAGCTGCTGCCCTGAGGCATGACTTAGCTACACAGGGAGCAGAGATCCACGCCGGGGGTCTCCTTACCACTGCTGCCCACCCCATGAAGCCTTGGCAAAGGAAACCCCAGCATGGATCTCTGCTCCCTGCAGAGTCAGGTCACGTGGCAGGGCAGTGCTCATCCCTGCCACACGACCTGACTCTGCAGGAAGCAGAGATCCAGGGCAGCGTAGGGTTGGCAGCAGTGGCAAGGAGACCCCAGCATGGACCTCTGCCTCCTGCGGAGCCAGGTTGCACAGCAGGGTGACGCTGGTCCCTGCCATGAGACCTGGCTCTGCAGGGAGCAGAGATCTGGGGCTGCATGGGACAGGCAGTGGCAGCGCAATGACCCTAGCGTGGATCTCTGCTCCCTCCAGAGTCAGGTTGCGCAGCAGGGACCAGCAGGTTTGCTTGCCAATCTGTGCTGCTTCCCCGCCCTGCAACCTGGCATGACAGGAATCAGAAATCCATAAGGGGTCTCCTTGCCTGCATGGAGGACAGTGGCCCCAAGCCCTGCCCAGCTGGGCAATAGGGCTGTGTGAAGCTTGCAGCCCATTCAAAATAAGATTTGGAGGAGATTCAGCCAAAATCAAACAGGACAGTGATCCAAAATGTCCGAATCAAATTTCAAAGTGTATGCTGGATAACACAGAGTTAAGTATTGACATGCACAGACAAGCAATGGAAAATCCCCAGAGGGCGAACAAGCATGCCCAGCACGTGCCCCCTGTGCGACCTCTGGCTTGTCAATCATAGCTCAGCCGTGAGGTAACTTGATTTGTTACCATGCGCATGCCTAGTTCTGCCTGAAGAATGACATAATCTGACCAGAAAATTCCACGAAGGGAATCACCTGATTGGCTACCTAAAACCATATTTAAGACTTGTAAGTATCCGCCCACGGGGGAGACCAGACCCGACCTGAGAGCAGAGACTGCAGCTGCAGAGACTGCTCCTCAGGTGAGCCTTTTAGGCCAGAGCCCTGGTGTGCTTCCCAGAGCTCCGCTGGTCTCCCCATGCTGTGGCTTTACAGCCTACCTTCGCCTAACTGACTTTCGTCCTCGTATTGATTACCCATTACTGAACCTCGTTCCGGCACTGACTATGACCCGATCTGCATCATCCAGTTTACATCATTACTGACTCGGCTTTGTTCACGTTTGACCTTCGTTCTTCTCACCGACTGTTCTTCGTTCATCACCGGTTTGTCTGTTCTTCACGGACTGAAAGCGCGTTACTGTTTTCCTTTTATGAGCTGTTGACCAGTCCTGGGACTACTGAGTCGGGCAGCTGCACCCAGCCTCTGGGCTAGAAAGCAAGGGCTCGGCTCAGGAACCCCACGGACCAACAGACCCCCCTTTAGTTATTCACGTTTACTGTAACTGAACAAGCAAGCTCTTTTGCCTATGCTACAACATCACCAGTGGCGTAAGTAAATAAAATCTATTCTGTTTCAAAACCGCACGTGTCCCGAACCGCTCTGACTCCTCGCCGCTAATCCCGCCTGTTCGTTCCGAACCTCGGCCCACCGTGACCTTGGGGCCCGATCCCTGACACAGAACACTGAAACGAATCACTGTCCTCCAAAATGGCCAAATCCAAAACTGAATTAAAACACAGCCATTTTGCACAGCCCTAGTGAATATGGCCCACTGTTACTAAGAAACATGTATCAGTGTATTCCTCAATTTTATTTTCCATGTTTCTATTATGTTCATTTGGGGTATATTTTAAAGTGGGGAGTGGGTTGGCTTAATTTATCTCACAAAATGGTTGTATTCCACAGGTTAGAATTTAAATTCCCATTTGCAATTCTACTGCATTCAGAAAACTGTGGTGGGGCAGGCAAAAATGGCTGTATGGAATCCTTACCCCAGACTTTGACTACTGCCTGTATTAACTCCTTGCCAGTCTGCTGGAAGCTCAGTGCTGCACTGCAAGGTTTGGCCATGTTTGGTCATTCTGCCATTCAGATATCTTCAGACTACAGCAGCATTTTTGGCCATATGATTTTTGCTACTGGAGTGAAACAAAGCAGGAGGAACTCATGATCTGCCCCTCCTGTCTCTTAAGCATATGTATGAGGGTTCATAATCACAATCCCATGTTTTCTTTATGTTTCCAATACTCAAATAAAGTTCATAGTAAATAGATCCCTGAATGATTTTCCCATATCATCAGGCTACCCTTTTGCATCCTCCCTTCCGCACTGAAAGACTGCCTCACATTCCCTTATAGCAGTTTGTTTAGTCAGGATGCTTTTGGATAGATTTTCATGTTCCTTGATAGTAACAACTGTTCCTAGCAAAGTCAAGCCTGAACTCTCAAAAATGGCATTCAACAGCAAGTTTGGGTGGCCTGGGATTGTTGTTAAATATATATATATTAAACAAGACAGAAGTCAGAGAAGCCTTTTGTTTTCTTTCTTATGAATCACATGTGAAAGTGTGATTTAAAACAAGCTAACCATATAACAGATCTGAATGATAAAGTGAAAGTACTTCCTGGCAAGTAAAACCAGTTGTGCCTGAAATGAGACTAATATTAATCAGTTGAGCTTATCTTTTGGAAAGAAAAAAATAGAATGCTCCAGATATGCACCCAAGTTTTTTCTCTCATGTTAACTGGAAAAAGAGTCCACAAATGCAAATTTCTACCATATTCAAAATTCTACACAGACTCACTGAGGTCATCTGAGAATGACTTAGGAAAACCCTCTTTGCATCAAAAACATATACTATATATACAGTATATACATATAGTCCTACATATACACTGTAGATTTAGCGCAGTTCTTCACCTAATTCCAACACTGTATTGTATAAGCATTCATATAGTAAAAAG
The DNA here is from genome assembly GCF_052110815.1 of Crocodylus siamensis. Taxonomy (NCBI): domain Eukaryota; kingdom Metazoa; phylum Chordata; order Crocodylia; family Crocodylidae; genus Crocodylus; species Crocodylus siamensis. The sequence continues at coordinate 33,139,508 of NC_143402.1, read as the reverse complement.
TGTAGGATGATCTTAATGTGTATAAAGACTTATATATGCTATCACCCATATAAGTCATTTATCTAATTCAATAAGCATAGATAAGAGTAGTGTAGAGAAAAATAAATATTACTGTACATAGATTTTATCAATCTGACAAAGGCCTTCAACATATGCAACAGATGGGACCTTTTTATGCTTCTGAAGAAACTGAATTGCCCTCCCAAACTGTTGAACATCATGCACTTATTACATCAAAGTATGGGAGGCAAATGTAGTATATGAAAATAAAGAAATAAAAGCCTTTGACATCAACAACAGGATGTGTTAGCCCCCATCATTGGCAACACGTAGTGGGTGCATGTGCATCCCCTGAGATTGGCTGCTGGAAGTGGGGCACCAGCATGCCCCCCTGTGGCAAGAGAAGTGCTGGCATGCCTCCCCCTCCCCCCGGTCAGCAATCTACTTTTCATTCTGACTTCTTCATGCATTCAAGGACAGCGATGGCATTCCTCTTGAAACCAAACTAGATGGAAGCTTGTTCAACACTGCAAGTTTTAGAGTAAAAACCGAGGTGAAAGAACTGGTTCTGAGAGATTTCCTGTTTGCAGTAACATGACCTCACTGCAGTTACCTGCAGTGAATTTTCTCTGCAAAATCTCTTGGGCAGATTTTCTGAATCATGCAAGAGCTTCAGGATGGCAATTAGTCCAAGTTACTTCTAAGTAAGCTAAGTCAGGCACTGTATTGGTACATCTCTATTAAGGCAGCATTCTACCTGGGCTAATATCCTGTTTCTTTGTATGGCACCCTGTGCCACAGCCAACCCCGCCCCCCCAACCCTCCAGCACATGGAGCCTGGCTAGGAGCTGGGAGGAGCTGAGCACAGACCTCAACAAAGGACACATGAAGGGGTGTGTGTTAAAGCAGAAAGCAGTGGCACAAATTTGTGCCACTGCATGTGCACACCCCTATTCATCTGGACATGACTTAACCATCTCCCTAGGTTCTGTGCTTAACAAATGAAAATCAGGGAGTGTACATATGTAGCCAGAACTACAGACTTCCCCACTGATAACAGGTAGGCTTGTACATAGGCTACTCAGAAGATAAGGACAATCATCATGGCTGATCTTTAACATGTAGAAACACTGAAATACAAAAATTATTAGTGTTATACTGAAATTGTGCTACCATGAGTTATCCTGTTAAATGTAATGCCTCCCTCCTGATAGAAAAAACCCCACACAATTCTGACACCCTTTTTCATTTTGAGTAGTGCTTTGCTTTGTAATTTCATCAGGACTATATGAGAAGCAAAAGGTAGGAAAAGCAATACGTACATCTCAGTGCTCAAAGTAGAATGGCTACTTTAATTACAGTAAAACCTGGGGATGTGCCAATTCATCATCTGTTTTGCAATAATTTAACACAGTATATAGCTATGAATCACGACACCCTGCAGAACAGGACAGTATATCTTTTGTACTTGGGGAATACTACAGTGAAGTTTTGGCAGTTCTGTAAGTATTATTTTTTCTCTTCAGGTCAGAACTGAACCAATGACAATGAACTAACAATGGGTCATCAGATAAATGAGACATAAAAAATTGTGGTCCTGACCCAATGTGCTTATTAAAAAATCCAGGAACCTTTCTGAAATGGTGGGGGCTGGAGCCATAGCTGAGGTCTGGTTAAGTAATTTAAGGTCAGTTACAAAAAATAAATAAATAAACCCCACTACATAATTTCAGCTCACATTCTACCTTAGACTGTTCTGCAGAATTTTGATGTGCTGTTCATAATGACTGCTTTCTCTCAACCTTATGGTGGTTGCATTTCAGTAACAAATGAAGTGGAGAAGGGAGAATGATTCTAGGGTACACTGGAATCTTGTAATAAAAAAGCTAAGAAATTGTAATTTATTACCAGTCCACACATTGTATAAACACTGGGCCACACACAGGCAATTGATAGAGGAGGAATGGGGGGTAAGGCAAATGTTCCCCCTGAAAGGACAGTCCCCACCAGTTTCTGCAGGTGCTTGCCATCCCCATTCCTGCTACTGCTGGTAGCTTCCACACCTGCTACCACTGGTGGCTTCCGCATTGCCAGCCCCATCCCCGCTGCTGGCTTCTGCAGGTGCTCACCAGGCCCATCCCTGCTGCTACTGCTGGCTTCTGTGAGTGCTTACCAGCTCTGTCCCCACTACCACTGCCAGCTTCTGCGGGTGCCCCCCCAGACTCAGGAGGCACCAGTCACCCATGCAGCTGCACCAAGCTAGCAATCTTGCCCCCAGGACAGAAGCAGCTGGAGGCACAAACAACATAGGTGACCACTCAGACACCAAGCAAGTTCCAGACTCCAGAACAGTGAAAGTACCGATGTTTTTTTCCACCTTACAGATCCTTAGTATCAATAGGCTGTCGGGGGTGAGGTGGTAGTGAAAGGTTCCTATAATGTCAGTTGGCAGAAAGATGTGCAACTCCCACAATATGTTTTCAGGGTGCACAAAGCTAAGTGCTTGCTTTCAGTCACACCAGACAAGGTTCCTATTGCAAGCAACTGATGAAGAAGTGGAGTATTGATCAGGATCAAGAGCTGTTAAGGACTTCGGGAGGGAAGGTACAGAAACATCCTGAGACTTCCTGAGAGGGTGTTAATGTGCCATATTATCACCCTCTGTGCTAGATTTTGGCATTTTTTGCATGGGTGTGTTGCCACAGACATTAACATCTTCTCCCCACTATGGCAGTACAGTGAATAAATTGTTCCAAGGAAATGGAAAGAATGATAATCCTCTACTTGTCTTCTACTAGTTTAGCCTTTGTTTGATAACATTGGTCTGGTCACCTGTTAGCATCACAGTTAAATATAAGGTCAGACTGCTCTATTAATTAGTCCCCAACCTAATAATTCTTGTAAGCAAGAGAATTATGAACTGTACTGTGCCTTAAGGTAGAATTTTTAAATTAGATATAAATATAAATCCATTTAACTACAATTGTGGCATATCCCAGTATCAAATTTTGGCACTGTGCTTCAAATTTGCAGTGCAGCACACAGTTCCACGTTCACCACATGCAGTTTGCAGTACTACAAGCAGGTTTGAGGCACTGCAAACCACACACGCTCTCTCATTTTGATGCACCCACAGTGGTTAAGTGACTTGCTTAAGATCACATTTGCCCTTGACATAGCCAGGATAAAAATTGCCTTGACCCTGACGTCTATATATTCTACTTTACAAAAATACAATATTTTCTGTCCATTCATTATTTGACCAAATGAATTATTAAAGATTAATTTTGTGACTCACAGAACTACAACAGTTTGATGAAGAGGCAAATATATATATGAATTCCGTACATAGCTCCATAGCTTGAAATAATCAATATTAGTATAACATAGTAATTGAGCTAGTTACAGACACTAACAGACAGGGTTTCTAGATATTCTGCCACAAATCAGAGTATATCATTAGCTGCCAGAAACCAAAAAACTGCTGGAGAAAAAACACCTGGAAAATTGACCATATCCATGACAACAGACACAATTAACAGGCACTAAAATAATTTTAAAATGAGTAAATATGCAAGGAGAAGGAGAAGAAAAGTTAATTTAGAATGTTTCTTAAACACTAAAGAAATTCTATCAATTAATATTTGATTGTAATTTTTTTCCATTTGTGCTTGTGTGTTTGCAGCATTCGCACATAAAAAAGAAGACAGCATCTCAGATCATTCCATTACGGAGACTGCCCCTGCGTTCCATCCAGACAGAGCTGAAAATTAGTAATGGCTGCTTTTATACAACCTCTTTTCCAATCACTGTAACATCATGTTTGGTCATAGTTTCATAGTTGGTAGGGTCAGAAGGGACCTGAGCAGATCATCAAGGCTGACCCCCTGCCATGGCAGGAAAGAGTACTGAGGTCAAACGACCTCAGCAAGGTGTTTGTCTAGCTTTGTCTTAAAGACCCCCAGGGTAGGAGCCAGCACCACTTTGCTTGGAAATTGGTTCCAGAACCTAGCCGCCCTGACAGTGAAGTAGCACCTCCTGATGTCTAATCTCAATCTACCCTCTGCGAGCTTATGCCCATTATTTCTAGTCACTCTTGGTAGCCCTTGGGGGAACAGGGACTCCCCCAATGCCTGCTGGTCCCATCTGACTAGTTTTTAACAGGCCACTAGATCCCCCCTCAGCCTTCTCTTGTGCAGGCTGAATAGGTTCAGGTCCCGTAGCCTCCCTTCATAGGGCCTGCCCTGCTGCCCCGCAATCATGCGAGTGGCCCTCCTCTGGACCTTCTCCATGTTGTCCACATCCCCCTTGAAGCACAGAACTGAACACAGTACTCCAGCTGTGGCCTGACCAGTGCCGCATAGATGGGGAGTATCACCTCCTTGGACCTGCCTGAGATGCATCTGTGGATGCATGATAAGGTATGGTTGGTCTTCCTGACTGCATCCCCACACTGCCGGCCCATGTTCATCTTGGCATCAATGATGACTCCAAGATCCTTTTCTGCCTCTGCACCGATGAGAAGGGAGTTCCCCATCCTGTAGGTATGCTGCTGGTTCTTCCTCCCCAGGTGCATCACCTTGCACTTGTCAGTGCTGAATCCCATCCTATTCTCGTCCGCCCACCCCTGTAACCTGGCTAGGTCCAACTGTAGCCTATTCCTTCCTTCTAATGTGCCCACATCGCCCCACATCTTAGTGCCATCAGCAAATTTGAACAGGGTGCTTTTTACCCCCTCATCCAAGTCACTGATGAAGATGTTGAACAGTGTAGACCCAAGAACCGAGCCCTGCGGAACCCCAATGCCCATATCTCCCCAGCTCGAAAATGACCCATCCACTACCACTCTCTGGGTGTGGCCCTCCAGCCAGTTGGCGACCCATTTGACTGTGTAGGTGTCGACACCACAGTCCTCCAGTTTCTTAATGAGAACAGGGTGAGAGACAGTGTTGAAGGCTTTCCTAAAGTCCCAAAAGACTATGTCCGCTGCTACCCCTGAATGTAAGGATTTTGTGACCTGGTCATAGAAGGCCACCAGGTTGGTCTGACAGTACCTGCCTCTAATAAACCCGTGCTGGTTGCCTCTAAGCATAACCTCCCCCACTGGCCCTTCATGGACATCTGCCAGGATAATTCTCTCAAAAAGCTTACCCAGGATTGAGGTCAGACTAACTGGCATATAGTTTCCCTGGTCCTCCTTTTTCCCCTTTTTGAAGTTGGGACCCACCTTGGCCCTCTTCCAGTCCTCTGGCACCACACCAGAGCACCACGAATGCTTGTAAAGCTGTGCCAGGTGTCCCGTAATGACCTCAACTAATTCCCTCAGCACTCTGGGGTGGAGATTGTCCAGACCAGCTGATTTAAATACATCCAGTCCCTCCAGAAGTTCCCTGACTAGATCCTCAGTGACCCTTGGCCTAGGGTCTAGGGTTATCATTTTTTCTATACACCAACACTATTAACCACATGACAAGAGAAACTGTAGGTGAAATTCTGTCTGAAATCTCTAGTCATATGGGTTAACTAAGAATAGGAGTCATTCCCACTACTCTAATACATCCTCCTTATGATCTCAACAGGGTTAGAACCCCTACTTTTTCCTCATCATTTTATTAGCAAACAGTAAGACAACAAAGTCCAGTTCAAACACAAGAATGATCCCCCTCAGACAATCCTCTCTACCCTAACCAAATGTGTTCTTAAAGAGTTCAGCTATGTAATAGAGCTTCAGAATGGAGCTAGTTAGAATTGTCCCATTGTCTTATTCCTTATTAACATAACAGAAAGAAATTGTTGAGTTTAAATCCTGTCCAGATCAGAAGGACTGAATTAGAGCAGTAGAGAATGACTCCTGCAGAATCAAGCTCAAATCTCTAGAAAGGCCAGACTACCACCTTACAAGTATATATCCATAGACACATCATGCATCTTATTTGAATGGAGCAGGTAAAAAGTCTGGTGCACAAATCTGTCCTTAATTCCTGGCTATTCAGCTCTCTCACTAAATTTTCTTTACTCAAATCCACAATTCTTCCAGTTAGCTTGCTTCCTAACTTTTTCCCTACACTAAACAGGGATCCATTTTATTATCATGTCTATGTGTATTTACTTCCTAGCGTGGATAAATAGTTCATTTTGTTAATAGTGCAGAAATGAATATTACATTATGTATACATCAAAATAAATAACATCTATTAAGACCACCTCCTCATCTGCCTGAAATGTGCTTACTTTGCATATTATTCTCAGACACATACACACACACTTCCCTTTTTTCTCTATCCTTCAAACTCATTCTTGGATAGAAAAGTAAAGCTGAGTCATGAAACATAATCAGTAACATAGTCCTTGCAAACTGAAAAAAAGTAACAACAACCTACATCTAACAGGCAGCAAGTGGCAGCTTGGAGCAATAAGCTAGCTGGTAACAGACCACCTGCCTAAGTGGCTACAGCTGGCTCAGTTAATCAGTAAATGAGGAGAAGTTGATTGGCTGACCTGGAAATAAAAGGAGGCAGGAAGAGCTAGTAAACCTAGAGGAGAATGTCTGCATAGAGAGGAAGGGCTTCCTCAAAAGGAAAATCAGTGGGTGAGCCCTAACCTATGCTGGGAGTTTATTTTAGGATTATTTTATATTTGTAACTCAGCCCTGTGGTGCAGATTAGCAGGTTACCTGTAACAGGAGCTTCAAAGCCTTGAGTTAAAGGTGTGTTCATTTGGATTGTCTTACTTTTGTCTCAGCCCTGGGAAGCAGAAGAACCCAGGGCATTAAAGTTTGTGTTTCTGAGCCCAGAAAAAGACTGTTGCTAGGATCAGATTCAAGGGCTCAAAGCCTGATTTGAGCTAGGCTAGCTGCCAACCTATTACACTACACAAGAAGCCAACTTGTTCCTTCATAGCAGTATCTTGATAATGGTGGTTACAAGTAAAAATGTGATATTTATAGAAGAAAACAACCTACCCAGGCACAATTTTTGCAAGCTCCTATTGGCTAGGGACAGACATTACACACATACCAGCTTGAGTGAGTGGAAACCAGTTGACATCTGTAACAAAAGAAATGCAGTGTACATAAACTGGTTTCAAAATGGCTGAAACCAGTTTAAGATGGACCTGAATGAGTGTAGGGTTAAACTTAACTTCTGTCCCAAATGCCCTCCCAACTCTTAGTCCCCCAGCATCCCAGGATACTTTGCACCTCCCCTGCAAACCACCCCTCTCAAGGGGGGCAGGATAGCCTTGGGCCATGCTGCCTCCACCAGGCTGTCACAGAACGGAGGCAGGAAAGCCTCTGTTCTACAGCCCAGCCCCTGCCTGCACCTGTCAGCCAATGGGGGCATGGATCCAGGCTAGCTCTGGGCTGGAGGGACTACCTCCCTCGCTACCCCCTCACACCTGTGGGTGTGGGGCTAAGTTGTTGCAGGACCATGCTGAGGGGTAAGGGGAAAATTTCCCCTCTGCACCAGCAGCAAGGTTTGCAGGACCATATGTAGAGTGGAGGAACCCGTCAGGGCACAGAGATCCAGGAGAGCCCAGGCTTGAGGGACTGTTCTCCCCTGCACAAGTGGGGGTGGGTCTAAGCTGGTGCCAAACCATGCTGAGGGGTGGGTGTGGGAGACCCTGCCCCAGGTGGGGAGCTCCTGCTGAATCACAGGGTGTCTGTTCCCCACCCCCCGCATGTGGGCTGATGCCTAGTGCCAGCTGGGCCTTGAGGTGAAGAGACCATTCCCCCACTGCAGAGGGATAGCAAAATGTGGGCAGTGAGTGCTGGGCAGCCAAACAGGGATCTGCTGGCTGCACTGGAGTGCACTAGGCAGTGGCAGAGAGGCTGGAAGGCATGTTCTAGCATCTACCAGCTTCTGCTCTGGGCCCCTGCTGGTATCTGACTGCCTTTCTGGATTTAAAAGTGAATGTCAGTTCACTTCATTATCAGTCTAATTTACTCAGTCTAGAGAAACCTGGGAAGATTGAATCAATTCAGCCTCATGCTTTTTGACTGTCTGTACTTAGCCATTATGACCTTTTCTGCACTGTTATTCAACCATATATGCAAACCTTTCAAGCTGTGTTTTCAAAAAGTCCCTAAAAATAATGGAAGAGCTTTAATTAAAAAGAGAAGTTATATTATAATCTGCTGTTTAAGAAAAATGGGTGAACCCTATGCCTGTCAGTAATTAAATAACAAAGGTAGATAAAGAAGATGATGTGAAGTAAGATTTATGTAGATCTGTCTGACTAATGATTTATGAACAGTGTACAGAAGTTGTCTAGGGTGACATGAGGAGAGGGAGCTGGTAGTTTCATGTTTTATTTTTGCTTTGTTTTGGTGTGTTCTGGTTTGATTCCCTTTCTCTTTTACATTGTACATTGTCTTTGGGTATGTAGAGAAAAAGGATTATCTATAAAATGAAAAACTGCATTTAAACAGCAGTGGCAGCAGGGATAGTCAATGCGGGAAACAAATTTTCCAGGAGATTTTGCTTAGAATTACAATTAAATAACCAAGTAGTCACCATCATAAGAAAAAATGTATTTTAAAAGAATTATGCCAGCATCAAAGACATTATGGAGATCTGTCTAGCATGAGACCCAATTACATGTTCAACTGGTTGTCCAACACCCCCCTGGAGTAATTTTTTTTCTGGTATTTCCTGTTGACAGCAGTAGATTTCTCTTCTAGGTTCTGTAATGCTCATAGATTCATAGATACAGGGTTGGTGGGACCTTGAAGATCTGCTAGTCTGACCCCCTGCCCTGGGCAGGAGAGAAACCTGGGCTTAAATGACCCAGCCAGGTAATTGTCAAGCCTCCTCTTAAAGACCCCCAAGGTAGGAGTCAGCACTACTTTCCTTGGAAGTTGGTTCCAGATCCTAGCAGCCCTGACTGTGAAGTAGTGCCTTCTAATGTCTAGTCTGAATCTATTCTCTAACAATTTATGGCTGTTATTTCTTGTTACGCCAAGAGGCGCTCAGGGGAATGAGGTCTCTCCCATTCCCCGCTGGTCCCCGCAGTACGTTAATAGATGGCCACCAGTTCCCTTCTCAAACTTTTCTTGTGAAGGCTGAACAGGTTAAGGTCCCATAGCCTCTCCTCGTGAGGTCTGCCTGATGTCCCCGGATCATGCGAGTGGCCTTCCTTTGGACACTCTCAATGCCATCCACATCCTCCTGAAGTGCGGCACCCAGAACTGGATGCAGTACTCCAACTGTGGCCTGAACAATGTTGCATAGAGGGGGAGGATCACCTCCTTGGCCCTGTGTGTGATGCATCTCTGGATGCACGACAAGGTGTGGTTAACCCTACTGGCCATGTCCTCGCATTAGCAGCCCATGTTCATCTTGAAATCAATAATGACTCCAAAATTTCTTTCTGCCTCTTTCTCAGCCAATAAGGAAAGAGGGGACATGCAGGCAGGAAGTTAATTCTGTTTTTACTCTATATATTTGTAAAACAAAAATCATCTCTATTTCATGCACTAGGTTGTTTTGGCAATTAAGAATACTAGCTGGTATTTTGTGCATACTTTTTATAATATTACCTAGCCATAAGCCTGCATTCAGGCAGAGGCAACGTGACAATGTGGTCTGTCTTCTGAATCTATACAGAGTGCAAATGTAAGATTATGCACTTCACTGGGAAATGCTTTCAAAATGGTTCTTTTTTGCAGGATCATTTCTGAAGCAGAACAACTCTTTCTGAAGTGCTTCATTGGCCAAGTATATCTGTACCTTCACTTTTTAGATTTCCTCAAGGCTCTTTGAATGCTTCAAATGTAACATCTATCTATGCCCTCTAAGGGAAATCAAATGAAAAGGCAGGTTCTCCAAAGAATTCGCAAAACTTTGAGGAATCTATCAGCTGTTTCCCTACTACCTTAAATAATAAGTTAAGGCCATGGACTTAGGTTACGTTTGTAGCAGTATGTTTGCCCTTGCAGCACTATAGCACTTATAGGGACAGACATACACATCTCCTGTAGCACTACAAAAATGGCAGAAGCACTATAGAAATGTTCCTGGATGAATTGGGAACTTCTCAGTAGTGCTATATATAACATCCATACAGTGTACCATAATGGTAAGGGGTGAGGAGACTGGCACAGACTCCCTGGCCTGTAGCATGAGGATGATGGGCCATCAGTGAGCATGTTACACCTCCCAGGACAGCAAGCTATCAGTTAGCAGGCTCACTTACAAGCTCCCCTCTCTTGGTGTGGCAGTAAGGGGCTCTCAAGTCCAAGCAACCCCCTATCAGGCCCTGGATGAATGCCTTTGCAATGACTTTGTAGTACTCCAGCTGTGGGCTCTGCATATCTATCTCCATCTGTAGTGCTAAAATGTAGACTATATTTTGGTAGTGCTACAGATGTGCCTGTCCATGGGCACTAGGAAAACAGTATAAGAAAAAGAAGTTGCTGAAAGACATCAAAGGGTGTCCCCCAAAGCACAGTGCCCTGGAGTGATGCATCAAAAGAAAAGTTCAGGGATAGTACACAAGTATTCCCATGCATATTCATCGTGATCCCATAATCATGGCAGATGGCATGATTATGGGATCACACATGAAATCTAATCACACTTTATGCTAGTTTGGGGAAGCGCTATCCTTGGTTCCCCCTGAATTGGGAAGGAGCAGGCTCCCATGGCTAGGACCCCCCTTTGCTGAGAGTTCTCCCAGCCATGGGGGTAATGTGCAGCTAGGACCAAGAATCCCATGCCTGATGGGGCTCTCAGTCCCAGCTGTGCCACACAAGCAGCCCAGACAGAGTCCCACATCTGATGGGACTCTTGGTCCTGGCTGCACCCCATGAGCAACTGGGATCAAGAGGCTGATCAGATGTTGGTATTTTCAGTCCTAGCTTCAATCTGACAGGCAGCCAGGACTTAAAGTCTCATCAACTGTGAGACCTTCCGTTCCCACAGGTGTGGAGCACTGCTGCATGGAGCAGCCCCACACCTCTGCAGCTGGGAGACAACAATGGCTGCCATCTCCCAGCCGCATGCTGCCAACAGAGGCAACTTAAAGTTGGAAAGAAACCAGCTATAAAGTTATTACACATTTTCAAGCAATAGCTTTACAGCTGGTTGTAGCTTTTTAAGGCAGCATAGTTAATTTGCATATGTAGACAATCTAAATTTATTGCACAGTTAACAAGGTAATTGTGCAATCAGTATACCATGTAGAATAGGCCTTTTTCACAATTAAGTTCAATAACTGCTTTTCCCAACTTCTGCACCTTACTTTCTCCATTTTGCCCCTTTGTTGTTAGTATGTTAGCTCAATAAATATCTTTATTTAATGGTGTCAAAATGAAGAATAACAGGTAAACAATAGAGTCTTTTGCCCCACAAGCCAGAAATTCTATGTAAATGAGGACTTACTTCACATGTATTATGAACAATCTTGGACAATCTTTAACATCTTTAGATAGCATACACAAAATATACCACTTTCTATAAATCAGAATGACCTACTTGGTAACATATTGTCTTCACTTTTCTTCACTAATAATCCTTCCTTAATGCTTTCCTTCCTAACCTCATATCAATCTTCTTAAACATGGAAAAGTCCCTTGGATTTTTGAGAAATGGATGAAAGCGCTATAGGATCAGCTCTATAATTCTACCTGCTTTATTTAAGCTGGATAGCACCCAATTTTATGAGTATCCTGTTGGCTTTGTTGAGACAATTCATGAAACAATGCACTACTTTGTTAAGGTGTAAAGGGAGTCAAGTTGAGCAGCCAGTCGTATAATGCTGAAGAGTAAGTCATAGGGGGAACGGCTGATAGATATGGGACTGTTCATCCTAGAAAAAAAGAAGACTTCAGGGGGATTTGGTGGCAGCTTACAAATATAACAGGGGAGAACATCAGGGGCTAGGTGAACAATTATTCACCAAAGTGCTCCAGGAGAAACAGGCATAAACTCCTAGAAGGACGATTCAGACCGGAACAAGGAAAAGCTTCTTTATGGTTTGTGTGACCCCAGCAGTCTTTCTTGCCCAAAGGAGAAGGGCTAGACCCAATGATCTCACAAGGTCCCTTCCAGCCCTAAACTTCTGTGAATCTGTGAATTTAATACATAGGAGAAAATTCAGAATAAAAAATAACTTCTTTCCCTGCACTGAAGACATGAAACATATAGATAGGAACACTTTTAAACAAGTGCAGCATGGCACTTGCAGGCAAGCAGGAAAGTGCATTCTAACATATGTTCCCTTACGTTCACATGGTCCTGCACACCTTCATGTTTGACATGAATACACCGACTGCACCAGTGACAGCTGTTTTGAAGAAGACTGGCCAGAGGCAGGCAGTGACTTTTACATTCACTGTTACTGTAGCTAGTATTTCGATTACCTGCTTGCCTTGCCTGATAAAGCCACTTTTTAAATTCACCTCAGGCAAATATGGAAAAATAAGTAATGTGCTCCTCTGAGAATCCCAGTCAGTTCAGCTCCTGCCACCTTTAGTTTAGCACTTTGGTGAACATACTCTTTTACAAGGCTAGCCATTTGCTCACAGCCTGCGGGCAATTTAGTTTTAGACATTAGTAAGAAAAAAAGACTGTGCTGAGTAGAAACCTGTTCACATGGGGATCTCTAGGCCAGCTTTAACTAAATAATAGACCTCAATGCTGAACTAAGAGATTCTGCCATTTGAACAGCATTAAACAAAGAAAAGGAAGCACTCTTTTTTTTGTAAGAATACTCCAAATCTTTGAGAATTAATGTATATTTGCATGCACACATAATTAGTTATCAATTGATTTGTGTAACTGATGAAACGTAGTGAAATAGTTTGCGGTAAAAATGGTGTATTTAAGAGGTAAAGAGGTGAACAACATCAGTTTATGTGACTGATATACACTGTTCTTTGCTACAATGCCACTGCTTCAAGAAAATTGAAGCTCAGAGTAATTAAGAGAGGTCCATTAGTTCAATGAATTAATTAACCTTTTTTGAAAAAAAGTATGCTGAACACCAAATTAATCAGCTCTCTGAAACCCAGCTGCTTAACAGCTATAGCCTTTTTGGTTACATCTCTAAACCATTTTCAACAGAACTGTGGGGAAAAAAGTTAGACAATTGTTTTTCCATGCACTTCATTTTAAAAATATATATATTTATTTGTGATTTTTTAAGGCTCCATTTTGATGACCCATATCTCCTACATATAAAGTTGATGTGTTATGTAATTCAATGAACAGATCAATTCAAGCCAGAACATATCTATCTGAAACAAGATTTGCAAATTCTCTGGATTGTGGGATTATTAATTTTCATATACATATTTGCTATAATTTTTTAATCCAATTTTGGTTTGGGCCAATGATTGAATTCATACCTGAATGGAGGCTCAGATTTGAAACAAGCTGAAAGTTCAAGTATAACTGGAGGCTACTCTTAAACAAAGTATAGGCAATGGTGTTTGCATTGACAGTTACAAAGTTACTTAGCAGTTCTAATTTTCAGAACCACTTTACAAGAATTTTTAACTTCACCATAATAATAATAATAATAAGAAGAAAATTAAGCTGAAATTCCCATGCTGTGTCTTAAAGCTCTGTACAGCCAAGGGAAAAACAAACAGTGACTTTATAACACCACACAAACACTAAATAAAACAAGATGAAAAAAACCCTTTAGCAGCTCCATGCTTTTGAATATTGACAAAAATATTGTGTCCCTTTAAAAACCCAGCCAAATTATTAACTTGTTTTGTGTTGGGGGAAGGGTGGAAATCACATTTCCTACATCTTTTGCAACAGCTGTATTACTGAAGGAGGGTTTGTTTGGTTTTTTTTTTTTTTTTTGCAATTGGTCTTTTCCTGTGTGGAGCAGCATAGGGCCTTCCCTACAACTGCAGCACTAGTTTTGCATGCTGTGTTGGGTATAGTTTTGGGCACCTAAACAGAAAGTGGGAAACCTACCTCTCCTGTGTTCTCTCACAGCTACCTTACCATTGGGGTCAAGCAACAGGAAGACTAAAACTACCTGATTCAAAAGCAATGGGTACCAGGGCCAAACCTGTAGGTGGAGGGTTCTTCTCCTTTCCAAAACCTAAATGAACAAGTTTCACCATTCCATTGCTGTCTACCAGTATCTATGAATGCTGCTGTCCAAGTTTTCTCATTTCCTTCTAGTGCAGTGGCACACATGCTAAGAACTTGGGCTACTATATTAAAGCAAACAGGTCCCTGGTAGATCTAAAGGTTCCAAATCAGATCTGGGTATCATGGCATGATGTTGCACAATGGTCCCATGATTTTCTTTGGATTCCCAGATTTTCCATTTATTAATAGTGTTTTTTAAAAATTTTCTCCTCACTAATTGCTCAAGCTTCTTTCCTTTTAAATCTGTATTTATCAAGAAAAAAACAACAAAAATGGAGGAGGGAGGGTTCCCCCCGAAACGGCGCTGATTTCAGATAGCAACAAACCAGCAAGACAGGAACAGAATAGGTTATACGAAATGGATGACATGCTAGAAATTACAGGAGAGAGAGAAATCTACAGCATTTTGTGGGAGCAGATACAGTACTTCTGTTATTATGAACCAACAATCCAGACAAAGTTATCAAGAATGATATCGGTCCCTTTTCCTCATATTAGATTAGACCTCCCATGGTGGGGTGAAATAGTAGGAAGAAGAAGGATATAGATACATATTTAGATTATTCTTTAAATATTTGAAGTTCTCCAACAAACAAATTCACTTTGGAGAAAAATCTTTAAATTATATAGAATCTATGGAGCATTTTTCCTCTTTTCTATATAAACTGATCATCTATATTTATGCAAAAATGATTGTGCAGTATCATGTGCTAAAGGAAGGTAGATATAAAAGACTAAGTTCCCAGATAACATACTTTTCTTTTGTTACCATGTTCTGTTGCACAATTTCTCTGCATATTCTCTCCCATCTCTACAACTCCCATTTACTAACTTTTTTTTGTCATGCCTAAACAGTGAATTGACACCAAAGTAGTCCCTTTTTATTGCTAGAATTTATCATAATATAACTGCATTACAGGAACATTCAAAAAGTGATGCTGTCAGCATTGTGTTGTTTTTATACAGCATGAAAAACAGTATGGGGGAAAAATAAAAATCAAAGCTAGAAAGCTGGGTACAGCACTGTGAATATGGCCCAAAATGCATGCAAGTCTCGCTGAAATCTTTTACCATAATACAAGGATATTATTTAAATGCTTATTTTATGATGTTTACCATTTTATGTGCACCACACAAGGATTATATGATAAAAGTAGTTTATATAGGTAGATGCTCTTTAGATATATTTTTTCATTTTCTATGTTAAACTTTCAAGTTGAAAAAGTATAAAGTAACTTTATCAAAGTATAGATTCAGAAAAGAAAGTTGGAGACCTTGGTGTCTAGACACATGGCATGTTTATGCTGGTGTAATCTGGCTTTACCTCAATTTAAAATTGGAAGGACACAAACCAGAGTCTTACACTGGAATAAGTCACTGCATTCCAGTAAAATAAACCTGATCAACGTCCTCTACTTAGGCATAAAGTTACTCCAAAAAACTGCAATAACTGACAGATGTAGGTGTTAGGCCTGTGCAAAGTGGCTAGTATTCGCTTCAGATTAGGATTCGGCTGTTCAGAGGACAGTGATTCGATCTGGCGATTCGAATCACTACTCCCAAATCAATTCAGCTGAATCTGATTCAGAGATTCAAGCTGCTGCCGAATCAGCCAAATCTCTGAATCACACAGGCCCCATCCCCACCCGCTGTCAATGTCTGCCCTGCCCAACCCCAGCTCCCGGGTCTTTGAAAAAACAAAAAAAAGCCCATACTCACTGGCTCCTGCTAGGCAGGGGGCAATCCTGCCAGGCAGGGGGCTGCACGCCATTGCTCCACACCATGTGTGGGGGCTCTGTCACGAGCCCCCTGACCCTTACCCACTCTCCCAGTGCCCTGCCCCCTATGGCTGACCTGCCTGCCCCAGTTCCTGGTCCTTAAAAAAAAAGAACCACTGACATGGAGACTACATCCAGATCAAGACATGATTCAGCAGACAAGGCTTAAATAGCAGATGAAGGCAAAAATTGAAACACTAAACTTGTCAGAGAAATTTAATAACAACAACAGAAACCATATTTTCATGTACATAAAGATTTACCACAGGAGATGATGCAATTCCAACCTAAATCACATTGAAATCTTGTCTTCAGTTTTACCATCATTTAAATGTGAAGAAGGTAGAAGATAGAAGGGCTACTTTAGAGCAAAAATTACTTTTACTCACGTACGTAACAGAAAAAAATTAAATTTTTTAAGTTCTCCACTATTCACACATTTTCTTTAATAAAATTAATCATCTAAAAATGTGCCACTTCTGATTAAATAAAGTATGCTGAGATAAATGCCAAATCAGAATACTTTTTGACAAACAGAGAAAGGGGTGGGGATGCTTTTCTTTCAAGTTTTGTGTGTTGTTTTGTAAGAGGGTCAACTGCTAACTTGCCATCTGGCATAGCTATAAATTGATGCTGTTATTATGATAGAATTAAGAATGTGCTAATGGTCAAAAGGTTTGGATTTTGATAGAAACTCACAACAGAGAACCTTTAAAAGAAAAGTAAATATATAAAGTGATGGATAAGCACCAGATCAAAATAATTCTAAAGCTAAAAGCTGTTTTCTGCAGGAATATTAGGTTCTAAACATACAGGGTGTCCCCAGAACCTGAAGTTCTAAAATAACTGATTTTATTAATCTGTAAGAGTATTTAAATGTCAAGATGACTCTTTTTTTTCAATAATTTTCTAAAGATTTCAGAGCTTGTGTCTAAGGTGAATGACCGACTTAAAGTGGCATTTCAAAATAAACATTGTTTAGCATATTGTAGAGCTGCAGAAACAATAAATAATGGGAAAGTACCATATTTGCCCAACTATAAGATGAGATTCCACCTCACTCCCCAATCATCATGGGGGGGAGGGAGAGCCTCTCATCTTATATTTGCATACAGGAAAACCTCTTCATAGAATATATTGCCTATCTTCAAACTGCTTCCAGAAGTAGCATATGCTCAGTAATAGAAGTGAACTGTTAAGTTGCTTGCATGTAGCCTACACTGAGCATGCCTGCAAAATAGATGGCCTATATTGGGCAACCATACTAATAAGAACCTACCACAAAGGTAGGTTACTGCAGCCTATCTGAATAAGATATAGTGCCCATTACACTCAGCCCTCCTCAGTGTTGACTCTTATTTCAACTCATGGGACACTTCCAGACATGTAGGCATGTGCAGTGCAGGCTTCAGCTGTCACTCATTTTTTACTACAGAAAAACACAGCGATTTTTCCATTGCAAGAAACTAAGAAACCCCACAACAGGTCAGAATGGTTTTGATGCCATGGATTCATGTTTGAAATCTCTGGCTGCATCCAGACAAGCATGGACTTTTGGTTCCCAAGGGACAAGTAGTGGCAGCACACCTATGCTACTTGTCCCCAGGGAATGCCTATGCAATGCACACTTTGGTACGTGGCAGGTTACCCTGGGTAGGTTAGGGGAGGCTAGCCTTACCTGGGATCCTGGGGATCTCCCAGGGCTGCACCAGCAGCAATTCTGACACAGAGCTTGGCTGGCAACTGGCTCCAAGTGACCCAGCTCCACTTTTGAGCATTGCAGGCTGCCTGTGCATGCACTGCTCCATTTTATTTCCCTCCTTTTGGGTTTTTTGACTCCTGGATATCCAGGAGTCATAAAAGCTCATGGGGAAAAAAAATAAAAGCAGTGCACAACTGGGCAGCACACCCTTCCAGTGCAGAGAACATCTAAATATGCAGTATATGGCACCACGAACATGTTTGCGGCACCACATACTGGATGGGTGCACTCACCTGGACGCAGCCCCTATGTTTATTTTTTTAATCACATTTAGGTTTCAGAACACCTAACAGTGCTAATTATTTTGATCCTATTTCATAAAAGGATGTCATGGCACCCCAAAGTGTCACTGTTGCCTTGAGGGGTCAGGACAACGCTCAGGATCTCAATATTGCACTGTTAGACAGAAGGGTGTGGTGTACAATTGCACATGCACACATAAGAAAATTAAGCACACATACACTCACTAGGTTCATACACCCCCACTAGGCATACACTCTCACACTAGCAACTAAGATACATACACTTTCAAAATAACCAGTCTAGGTTCATGCACACCTATCAGCAGTTTAAGCCCATACATGCTACACCACATTTAGATGGAATCAGTTACCAACATGTGCACATCCAATACACATATGTGGATTAGTTCATATACCACATACACACACACAATGATATCTATATATATGTGTGTGTATTCACTAATTCACACATATACCACCTACCTACACATACACACAGGTGAGTTCCTAAGTTGGGTCTTGTGATGTGTATGTATGTATGTGCTTGGTGTATTTGGGATACCTGGGGGAAGGTTAAGGTAAAGCAGAAGTGTAGGGAGTGAAAGTTACTGGAACCAGGATTAGAACTGATAGACTAGAGGGGCCTAGGCTGAAGAACTGAGGCTTGGGGGTAACTTTAGGTTAACTGATCTTAATTGATTAAAAGACAATGCCCAAAGCCTGCAGAACAGGGAAGCGATGCCAGCACAGAGGCTGGGACTGGAGCCAGAGCTACAGGGGAGCTAAAAAGGTAGGTGAAGAGAGGGAAAATGGGACTAAGGGAAAGTGTGGGTGTTAAAGAGGGGCTCTGGGTGTGGGGAGCCAGAGGATGGCTCTGGGGCAGCTAGAGAAGTTTCAGGGAGTGGCAATAGGTCCTGGGAGCTGGAGAAAACTGCAGAACAGCCACATGGAGCTGGGAAGCTGTGGGCAGTGGGGGGGATGACTACAGAAGATGTGGGGGAATCCTGAAAACATGGAGATGGAGAGCAAAAAGCAGCAGGAGAGACTGAAAGGTGGCAGGTCAGTGGGAAAGCAGAGAAAAGCAGCAGAAAGTCACAGGGAAAAGGCAGTAGGAGCTGGGGGAGAGCAGAAAATCACAGGAAAAGTGGCAGGAGAGACTGAAAGGCAGCAGGGCAGTGGGAAAGCAGAGAAAGGCAGCAGAAAGTCACAGGGAAAAGGCAGTAGATGGCACAGGAGGCTGAAAGGCAAGCAGGGACAGCAGAAAAGCAAGGAGAGGCTGAGAGGTGGCAGAAAAGGGGAGACGGAATTGGGAGGAGATCGGGAAACTAGAAGAGAAGGGGGGTATGGAGCTGAGAGACAGAGAGAGAACGAGGCTGGAATTTAAGTTAGGGAAGGTACTGGGATTTAGTAAAACATGACCCGCCTTGGGGTTACAAATGACAGTGGTTTTATTGAACAGGGGAGATGGTGACACAATGTCTTATTGGTTCCCTTGCACAAATACACACACACACACACACAGACAATGGCAGCAGGGGTTAGGGAGGCTTTGTGCAGGGGCTGAAGTCCGCTAAAGTTCCAGGAGGAGAGAGAGAGTCCAAATTGTAGGAGGAGGTGTTCAGGTAATATCTATCCATCCCAGGCTGGAAGTTGATCCTCGATGACCAGTTGGGTCTCACCAGCAGGGCCTCTGGGGTGGATAGGTGATGTGAAGCTGATTTGGTCCGGATGGAAAGGGCATTCCCACTGGGTCTGTCTTCACTGCCCCTTTATATACGGGCAGACCTTGTGTGACCCTAGTGACAGGAGGCATGCCCAGGCAAGGGTCAGCCCCTGGTGTACTAAGCATGTGTGCTCCATGCAGGGATGTGCAGTTTCGGGTGTCTGTAATGGTGGGGTACAATGGTAGAGTTGCTGGTTCTGTAGGGTCTTTTGTCTTTCAAATGCTGGTTTCTTGTCTCTGTTCCTGGGTGAGGTCCATGGTTCCTGGATGGATCAATGCGAGGTGATGGCCCAGTTGTTACAGGCCATTCAGTAGAGACCTGCTACCATTGTATTTCAATCATCCCCAATCACTCTCAGTCATCCAGGAACCAATTTACATTGGAGAGGTACAATGAATCATATTGTTCCAACATGGGATGCCCAGGCGGAGGACACAAGATGGAGGCTTGATATTTACAATGGAAACTTCACATGACTTTGGTTCACTTACAAACACAGGCCTAAACCATACAATAGCCATATGAAACAATTAAAATCAATATGAAAATGATAATAATACAATATATAACAGCAAAAACCAATACAAACAGCCTAATAATACAGTATAAAATGGTGGATATCCAAAACCAAAAACTTGCTACCAAAATAAAAAATGTTAAAGCTTATCCTAAATTTGAGCTCACTTACACTTATCTATATGGAATAGAGAGAGAGAAAAAAAAGTCATAAATGGTCGGGGAAGTGTGGGGGGGTGCATTTTAAAATAAAAAAAAATCAGGGTTTTGCTACATCACAGCATTTTGGTTGAGTAGCACCTGCTCTAAATGTCCAAAATGAAATGTAGATATGAGTTTGTATTTATCTATCATGACTACCTACTAGCAAGTATTCAGACAGCAAATACACTGTTACCAGCAGGGTGAATATAGATCTATGAAACCTTCAGAGGACAGGGCTTGAATCTACTGTCACCTCACTGATGAGATAGGGGCAAAGGTGATAATTAGTGTTGCTAATAGCACTAGAGTCCTCCAAATTCTATAGTCTGGAAACACAGAGTCCAACACAATGCCGAGGAAGAGGAAAGGCTCCCTTCATTTTTCCCCAGTAAACATTCTTTGTCCATCCAAATAGGGTAAAGAGCTATTTGCTGCAATGGTGTACACAGAAGAAAACATGCATGTTTTAAAGCAGTAGGGATCAACTTTCTGGCAGGCAATGCCACAAATTAGTCCCATGCTGTCCCCTAATCCCTTCCCCTGCCTAACCGGCTGCTCACTTTCTGCTCCTTGCCCTGATGAATATGCTGTTCTGTTTTCTGCTTCTTGCCCCATTTGCCATTCTTCTACCTGTCCCCTCCCCAGTCTGCTATGTGCCACAGAGGCTGCCTGTGGCCCACATGCCAGAGGCTGGCCACCCCTTTTCTAAAATGTGGCTTTGCATCTAAAAGTAATGAATAGTAAATGTCTGCTCTAAATATGAGAAACAACTCCACAAAAAGAATTAGGATGAAAACTGAAATCAACTCCCAGAAGAAAACAGGATGTTTCCACATTGTTTTATAATACTGTATTAACATATAACAGCATTCTTTAAAATCTAAATAGTCATTTCAAACCACATTATAAATGGTCAGAGTTATTTGGCAAATATTACTGCTTTTCTAAAAGAAGGCATAGGGTATTAGACAAACATTCATGATTTTTTTAAAAATCTGAACACAAGTTAAGGGATAAACACCATGAAGCATAAGGTTTTGATCCAGCAAACCACTAATGACTTCAATATGGCTACTCAAGGGCTTAAGCTTTTTGCTCAATCAGGGCTCTCCTAAGCTGAATAAATAGTTTACTTTTGATTATAGTGATCACTAATGGCATGTATTCACATATTAGGTATAAAACAGTGCATAACCAACTTGACATTATAACTTTTGAAAGTATTCATCTATCAGAATGAAGCAGCTAGTGTGCCAACAATGCTGAGATTTTATTATTTTTCTTTTAAAAGTTATAAAGGTTATCCAGATATATTATAGACATGATATACATTTCCTCTTTCTTTAAAACTCCTGGCAACACTTTTTTTCCAAATAAAATAGTAAGTTCTATACCTGGCAGCACAGTTGTAAGATCATGTTCTTCATATGTAAAAAAACTGTTAATACGTAAAATTTACAACAGTGAGGAAATGAAATTCTGATCTTAATTAGTGAGAAGGTACGATAAGACATACATGTAACTAAATAAATACCTTTAAAATACATTTTTTTTAAGTACCACAGGGTATCTATCATCATATTCAGACTCATGTGATAGACAAAAAGTGAGAAGTTAAAAGTAGAAGACTTAAGTGCACTAAAGAGACATATGCCTAGGGGCCAAAATCTACATTCATGGGAAGTCAGTGAGAATGTCAGCAAAATGCCACCAAGGGGATACATGTGTCAGCAAAATGTGGCTCTTAACTTTTCCCCCCTCTCCATTCACCATCAGTTGACAGACTTGCCATTATATGACGTTTCCCTCTACCCCCTTTTGTCTATGAATCTGTAGAGCAATCTGTGCTAACTATATTTTGTTTTCCTTAGGGAACCTGAACTCTACTCTATGTGCTCTCATTTAATAGAAATATTGGATACCACATCCCCAGAGAAGCTTGGAAATGTGAAGTTAAATGGAAAGTTTAGTCCACTTGACTGTATTTCTCAGTGTCTGAAAGGTATCTCTTACACCTAATATAATAAAATATTAATTGTAATGTAATGGAAAAGTGTCTTCCTAAATTTGATTTTTCTTTCCATAAAGTCAGGATTTCCTTACAGGACAAAAAAAACCCAACACTCCCCCCCCCCCCCAAAAATGTCAGTTTCTTAATGCCAACTGATAAAAATATGAAATATAAAAACATGTCTCATCTCAGATCCATAAAGATATTTAGGCACCGAATCCCTATAAAAATTGATGGCGGTTAGGCACCTAAATACTTCCCAGAGATGGGCCTCAGTTACTAATTCTTTATTACTCATGAACAGACTCATTTACAGTAAAGCAAAGAATTTTAATGAAAAGCATTAAAAATAAACAAGAGTTATGTACAAACCAGAGTTAAAATATTTTCACAGCAGGCTACAGAAATAAATTGCATACATGGTAGGTACATAAATTTAAAATGCATAAGCATAACATTCTCTACAAATCTGATAATCTAGCTTCTGATAGTCATATACTATAGTTTTGTTGACATAAATAAGTATGACATCTACAGTCAGAATATCAGCTTAATTTTTAATTAATTAAAATTTAGTTAAATGTATTAAAAGCGTGCGCGCGTGTGTGTGTAAATGAAATCTACATAGAGGGAACAATGTAGTGCAAACTGTAATTTTTAGTCGAACTTCTGGGGTATGTGATTTACCACACTGCTCTTATATAAATATATCTATAACTGATTTCACTGAGGTTATGCTCCAAGGCAAAATTGTATCATATTACAGTAAACCAATATTAGAGAGTATTAAATCAATACTGTTTTTTCACATTAACTAGTAAATTACAGGATATAAAGTATGCCACAAGGCCATCTTCTCAAAGTGCATCATTGCAACTTACAGAGATCAGACTGTTTGTCATTCTGCTTTGAATGTATATATTTGGATCCAGTCAGGATTACATTCACCTTCCCAGTTCCAATTAATATTTTGCTAATATATTGACCCACATTGTCCTCTGTACCAACAAGTGAATTAATAGGTAAAAAAGAAGTGCATCTCCATTTTGCAGTGTTCTTGTACACATTTCTCCATGGAAAAGGAATAGGTGAGTCAGATTTATAACGGACTGTTTACACAGGAACATTCTTTCACCATCTGAACAAAAATTTACTGTATGAGTTAATGCAGTCACCTGAGAAATAGGATTTTTGTCATTTGCATGTTTCTTGTATAATTCACATGAAGAATGTGCACCAAACCATGCTAATATGTTCTAGCTGTAATGGTGAGAGCTAGTTATATACCGGTTCTAGAATTTGTTCCATTCCTTGGTTTTAATATCTCTATTTGATATAATAAACTGCAAACATCAACTTCAGCCAGATCAATGTGCTATCTCAGTTATGCGCTATCTGTGAAGCATGAACTGCAGAGTTTGAGCTAAAGCAACTACTATTGCCTGCTGTTCCTAGTACAAATTCTCAAATATAATATCTGTTGTGGAAGCTGCCAACATTTAATTTTGTATTTTTTCTTCTTCATCTTCCCGCTCTGGATCACAACTTCTGATAGAGTCCAGCTGCCCCATACTTACCATACACAATACTTTGGGAATACATTGCAGGGTCTTTTGAAATGCATGCTGCATATGGGCATTAATGGCATAACATATTTATAATTAATGACATAATATATTTATAAACATACTTGTACATCTGCATCACTTTCCATCTAAGGATCTAGTTAAATTTAAGAACACTCCTTTGAATTTAGTAAAAGTATAAAATAATTTCACTGCAACCACCCAGACACATGATGGATATGTAAAGGGGCACTATACCACAGTTCTGAAGTGAAGAAGAAGAAAAAAAGAATAGCCCAGCAGAAAGTACTAAGGAAACGACAGAAGACAAAACTAAATTACCTGCGTTGGAATGTGGACAAGACACCTAGGTTCAGGCCTCTATTGTTTGTCAAGAAGCCATGAAATCTATGACCACAAGTTATACTTCTCAAAGGGTTTGTCAAACAAAAATGATTAATTTCTACTGTTTTTAACTAAGCCTTAAAGCATTAGTACTAGAAACAAGAATGCTGAAGGTTATACAAATTAAAGAGTTTGATCATTTTAACCAGCAAGCATAATTTTTAGAGAGAAATTATTTTTAAAAAATCTGAAGGTTGGAGCAGGTAAACAGAAATGTTGAGAAGTCTATACATATCACCCATGTATCAGTTATCTTTGTAAGACCTCACATTTTAGCATCAGTGGTTTTAAACATCCTTTCCTTCATGATAATTCTTGAGGAAAAGGCAGTAAGGTTAAACAAATAGTAAAACTTATATCAGTGCCATCAGCTGTCACCACCTACCACCACCAAAGGCCATGACTTAGATTCTGATTCAGCATGGCACTTATATACATGCCCCACTTTAAACATGTACAGTTCCCTTTAATTCTCACTGGTCCTCAAATGATTTGAAGCAAGATATCTGCCGAAATGGTGGAATAAGCTGGGAATTGAATTAAGTGCTTTGCCACCTTTATTTTGCAATTTATCACCACAACATGTACCGCTTCAGGCAAGAATTGTTTTTATAAATATATATATATAATTCTGAAATACTTACATTACAATAATATGCTTTTAAACAATATAATGCAAGAAAAATGAAACCAAAATAAGGGATATAGACATTAGAGAAACTCATGATGCAAACATGTCTGATACTGCCTTTTCCCACTTGACTTTGAAACCTGTTACTCAAAATATCTAGGAAAACAGTATGATTAAGTATAACTTAAACGTTAAAGTATCCTGTAAAATTACATAGAATGCTAATATGTGTGTGTGTTTATAAATTTAAGCACGAAACATAGGCATTTTGATTCCCATTCTGAGACATCTGATCTTATCACAAAATCTGCATTAAAAGGTAACATAAATGGCATGCCTTCTAAGCAAAAATCTAAGCCAGGCATATTTCTCCCCAAGAGAATTTTATATCCCAAGATATTTAACTATAGGAAGTACTACCAGACTTTATTTTTATATTAAAAAAGAGACTAAACTTCCCAAGAAAATACAATAGAATCATAGAATCACTAAGTCGGAAGGGACCTAGACAGATCATCGAGTCCGACCCCCTGCCATGGGCAGGAAGGAGCACTGGGGCTGGCAGGGGTCATAAGACCCCAGCCAGGTGCCTATCCAGTCTCTTCTTGAAGATTTCCAGGGAAGGTGAGAGCACCACCTCTCTGGGAAGCCTATTCCAGGCTCTGGCCACCCTTACAGTGAAGTAGTTCTTCCTAATATCTAACCTAAACCTATCCTCCCTCAGCTTGTGGCCATTGTTCCTGGTGACTCCAAGTGGGGCCCTGGTGAACAGACTTTCCCCGAGTCCCTGCTGGTGGCCCCTGATAAGGTTGTAGGCAGCCACAAGATCCCCCCTCAGTCTTCTCTTGCGGAGACTGACGAGATTGAGGTCTCTCAGCCTTTTCTCATAGGGCTGGCCCCGGAGGCCCTCAACCATACAAGTGGCTTCCTCTGGACCCTCTCCAGGTTCTCCATGTCCCTCTTGAAGTGTGGCACCCAGAACTGGACACAGTACTCCACCTGCGGTCTCACCAGCACTGCATAGAGGGGGAGTAAGACCTCTCTGGACCTGTTAGTGATGCCTCCATCATGACTCCAAGATCTGTCTCTGCCTCTGCCTCTGTGCTGCTGAGAGAGTCAGGCCCTAACTTATAACCATAATGCTGGTTCCCTCTCCACAGATGCAGCACTCTGCACTTGTCCTTGTTGAACCGCATCCTGTTCAGATCCGCCCATTTCTCCAACCTATCCAGGTCTGCCTGGATGTGGTCCCTGCCTGCCAGTATATTCACTTTACCC
The DNA here is from genome assembly GCF_052110815.1 of Crocodylus siamensis. Taxonomy (NCBI): domain Eukaryota; kingdom Metazoa; phylum Chordata; order Crocodylia; family Crocodylidae; genus Crocodylus; species Crocodylus siamensis. The sequence goes on along the minus strand of NC_143402.1, from coordinate 33,113,272 downwards.
CACAGCTTGGTGTCATCAGCGAACTTGAACTGGGTGCTCTCCACACCTTCGTCCAGGTCGCTAATGAAGATGTTGAACAGCACCGGCCCAAGGACCAAGCCCTGGGGGACTCCACTGCCCACACCCTCCCAGGTCGACATCAACCCATCCACCACCCTCTGGGTGTGCCCCTGGAGCCAGTTTTCCACCCATGTTACTGTGCATTCATCAAGGTCACAGTCCCTCAGCTTGCCCACTAGAATTGGGTGGGACACTGTGTCGAAGGCCTTCTGGAAGTCCAAGAAGATGACATCAACTTCCTCCTTCACATCTAAGCTTTTTGTTACCTGGTCATAGAAAGAGACCAGGTTAGTCAGGCAGGATCGGGCCCGGCACAAACCTGTGTTGGTTACCCCTCAACATCACTTCCCCTGCAGGGCTCTGTAATGTGGCCCTTAATAATTTTTTGTGGCCCTTGATAATTAATAGAATTATTGATAAAAGTTAATAGAGGTTTTTTGGTTGGTTTTTTAAAGAAATTACACAATGGTACGTGTGTGCTAACAATTGAAAAGAAAAACATTAATCTAGTAATCTTTAACAACAACATCTAGTAACATTAATCAGCAAATTTGTTAAAGACATAGCATATGGTCTACTAGTTTTACCTCTTCTAGAAAAAAATGTCTCAGCTAAATTAGTACTTCCTTATTGACCTCCTGGTGCAAACAGAACCTAACTCTCAGCACCAAAGGGTGAATCAGTTTTCTGCTGTATTTACTAATTTATTTGCTTGATAGAACTAAAAAGCTGTAGTTAATTGACGAAGGAGGGAAGAGCACAGAGGGTGCAGACAGAAGTGACAATTTTTGCGCAATCTGGTCATAGAAAGTGGTCTATAGCCCTGACCAAACACAAGCTTCAGACAGCTTCAAAAATGGCTTCAGACAAACTGGCCAATCTGGTGAAAATCTGACCCCTCATTGCAAGAGCGTCAGATGAAGATGTTTCAGAACAGTGTCTTCTGTAACTTCTGTCTGCCAACCTTGTGCTATTTTCAGGATAGGAGGGGGGAAAGAGAATGGAGGGTCTGGGGTTTTTTAGCCCCTGCTGCAGGGTGGGTAAATGTGAAAATGTACTGAAGCCTCCACCCCCTGAAATGAGGACTCCCCCATTCCCCTGGCTGATGAACTCCAAGAACACGTTCCCTCTCCTCCCTTCTCTTCCCCCCTCCCATTCTGAAACAGTGTCAGGTTGGGAGAGAGGAGGGGCCATTGCTAAGGGAAAGCAGATGCAGGCTCCCAGACAGCAGCTGGAGTCCCCTTGCCCCCTGGAATTAACACTGAACTTCTGTTTGGTTGCGGGGATTGCTGTAACTCAGAGTGCTTCTCACAAAGCATTATCAGGTATAGCGGAGTGTAACTGTTTGCATCCAAAGTGTGTTGTGTGATAGACATATACATAATGCCGTGCCTATTAATACACAAAGAAAATCTTAAGTGACACCTCAGAAGGAATAAACCATGAAGGCATAAACAGCATATCTTGAAAAGACATGATTAAAATACATGGTCATTTAAAATGAATTAAAGTAATAAGAAATCATGCCATATACACAGGCATCAAAGTAACCCCATAAATGACCCAGCTCTATATTTTTTGTTCAATGCTTGCCTCACAATTGCAGGAAATAGATGCAGTGACTTTGAGCAAATCAGTTAGAGTATTACGAAGTTTCACGTATCTATAAAGAAACAAATTAAACAGTTCATGACCTTAAACAGAGCCAGCCTCAGGGAAAATGGCAGCCTGGATGTACTTGTATTTTGGCACCACTCCTAACACGTGCCCTCTACTGCCCTCCACAATTCATCAGTGTGGCGGGGCGGTAGGGAAGGTGTGCATGAGGGGTACGTGTTCCAGTACCTGCAGGTGGCAGGGGACCCTGTGGGCTATTGTAGGACAGCATGTGTTCACTCAGCCCAGATGCTAGTCTGCTCTTGGGTGGTGTAGTTGGGGGGGCAGCGAATTCTTCGTGTGGGGTGGCAGGACATGCAAGTGAGCAGGCAGCAGGCAGGGATGTCTGCAGAGGAAGCCCAGTCCCAGTGGCAAGATGCTATCACCCAGTGCTGTCCGTGTCCTTGGCAGTGGTGGTGGTGACTGGGGGGGGGGGGAGGAGCTGCATCCCCAGGAGGTTGGTGATGGTGAAGTCCTAGGTGTGCAAGCTGGTGCCACCCAGCCATGTTATTTTCTCACTGGGCACCACCATGTTGCCCTTGGCCCAGCACTTGGAGCCCTCCTTCTGGTCCATCATACTGCCTGGCAGCCTCCATTTCTCTTGGGAACTTTTTATCTTTTTGCTCTAGCCAACTGGCTCCAATCACAGATCTGGGAACAGCTGGGAGGTAGGGGTGGGCCCTGCTGCCCAGCCCTTGGGATTAGTTCCCACTGAAGTCATGCCTGGCACGGACTAAGTTCCATGCGCTAGCCATGGAACAGGAAATAAGTCTGTGTGTAGATGAATCATGGGGCATGTGTGCATGACACTTTAAAGCAGACTTTTGCACTGCTTTAATGGTGTTTGTGCTTGCATGCCTCAGTGGCATATCATGCATTAATTCCAGCCGCTGTAGGAAATTCGGTGGTGTAATGCTCCTTAAATGACTTAGGGCGCAGCAGACAAACTCCTCTGAGGAGTTTTAGTTTGCTGCCCCTACAGCTATGGAGTGAAGCACCGGGCTCCATGCAGCTCCACAGCTCTGAAGGCTGCCCTGCAGGCAGCCTGGCAGCAGCCTGGGAAAGCAGTGAGCCTGATTCCCCCCCCCGGCCACCCTGAGCCTGCCTGCCTGCCTGAGCTGTGTGGGGGTCTGCTGCTTCCTTTCACGGCTCTCAGGCCCGAGCCAGCTGCCTGTGGCTGGGTGCCACTGGGGAGGGCACCAGTACTGTGAAGGGAAGCACAAGCCTCCCCCACCACAGCCCAGGGACCACTCTGTCTGCTGGCAGCTCACCCTCCCTCCCTGCTGCTGGAGAGGCAGATAAGTCAGCAGAGTGTGTGCATGACACAGGGGTTTAATCGGCCCTAAATTGCAGCGGTGTTTTTAAAAACCCACCGCTACAATTTAAGGCCCCCATTTCATCCACACATGCCCCAAGATAGTGGCGTTATTATGCTGTTATTATGCTGTTATAGCTGGGCAAATAAACATGATCTCTTAGCAGAGATAAATAAGCCAGGGTGCAGTGCCATGCTAACAGAGCTATTTTTCTTCTCCTTCAGGAGCTAGCCTGTATCCAGCCAGTTTGGGTCTGTCTCCATGGCCCTACCTTGCATTGTACAAACATGTCCTGAGGTGCTTAAAGGTGCAGAATCCCACTAGTGTGTTTTTCAAAAGGATCTATGCAAGTTGCATTTATTACCTTAAATACAGAAACCTGGCAACTCAGGTATCCCATAGTGTCTAGCACTGCCACCATCATGGAAGGAGTTTCTGGCTACATTGGCTCAATCCTATGGGACCTGCCAGCTACTTGAAAGATACCACAGATTTCCTAAAGAAATTAGCTTCTACTGACAAGCCTCCAGCTAATACCATTTAAGCTACCATGAATGTTAAATCTCTGTGTATCAACATCCCTCATGACTATGGATTAGAAGCCATAAAAAAACATTATCCCCAATGAGGACACTGCTTCTGTTTCCACCACATTCTTCAATTTTGTCCATGCACACAACTACTTCAGATGTGGGGACTCCCTGTACCAGCACCAGTACGGGCACACATATGGGCCCCAATACGTCAACATATATATGACAGACATTGAAGTCTATTTCCTCCACAGCTTCCCCCTCATCCCCTTGGGTATACTTAAGATATACTGATGGAATATTAATAATATGGGATGTATGGGAAGGAATCACTAGACCAGGGTGTCAAATGTACAACCCACATCTGGCCTGTGGAGTCCAGCCAACTGGCCCCTCATGCTGTCCCTGAGTCTGATCAGACCTGCATTGTCCACACCTGCCAGCACTGGTTCTCAGGCCAGATCCAGCCCACAGACTTCTCTCTTCTACCCCAGCATATCTGATCCGGTGGCTGCTCCAGTTAGTCTGGGACCTGTGCTGCATGCAGCACAGATTCCAGAGCAGCTGGAATGGACTCCACATGTGGTTATTCTGCCACATGCTGCATGTGGTTGCTGATTTGGCCAGACCGTGCCTGCTCCAGCTGGTCTGGGACCCATGCTGCACCTGGAACTCACATGCACCTTGTGTAGTGTGTCCCCCAAACTGGCTGGAGCAATCCTGGAACTCTTGGGTAGGGTGCTGCATGTGATGCAGTCCACATGCAGCAGTCCTCTACTGGAAAAGAATGACCATCCAAAGGTAGCCTTTGGTGACAAACCCGTCCTGGCTCACAGGCAGCCCCCAACCTCAATGTCCCATTGCTGTCTGGACTGGCTCACTCCACCTGGTGAGATCAGCAAGCTGGTCTGAACAGCAGCAAGAGGCACCCCAACCCCCACTCCCATGGCACTCTGCCCAGCAGGAACAGCAAGGCTATCCAGGCAGCAATGGGCTGCAACACTCACTCAGCCCAGTGTATCCAGGGGCAAAGCACCGTGACCAGCCCTGCTGGGCCCTGGCATCCCCACTTGCCCTGGCTCAGGCAGGGCCACAGCATCCAAGGATCCTGAAGGACTTCAACTTGGGTGGAATAGTTGTGGGGGAATGGCCACACTGTAATGGAACAAGAGCAAAATTTGGCAAATTAGAGATATTCTTGCCCTCAGGTGGTATAACTTGAAGCCAAATAACAAGTGCTTTAACCCATTTAAAAGGTGTTTATATGCAGCCAATCCAGGGAGTAAGAGCTCTAGAAGACACCTAAAATTACCATGCAACAAGGTCTAAGGGTCTCAGACCCATCTAAGGGTGTGTCTGTAGAGCAGAATAAAGTAGCAAGCAGAAATAACCAGGACAGGTAAAATATCAGAAGTAGAAGAGCTGCATTTGGAGAGCACTCCACCTGGGCTAATTTGGACTTTTCAGGAGAGAAAAATTAATACAAGCCAAGTGCCACTCTAATTAAGCTCCATGGTCTCTTGTGCCCATGTAAACACCCCCTCAGTAGCCCAACTAACTGCAGCAGATGAAATTCTAGCTACCCTTCATTTAGGTCCTCACATCCCAGGTGTTGGAAAGGTCACTGGTACATGAGAAGCCTGCAGTGGTCACTGGTACATGAGAAGCCTGCAGTGGACTCTTCATACGTTACTATAATATATATACCAAATATGCCCAGAGACTTGGGTATCACAGAGAAAAATGTGTCATTTGTACAGGTCAGAATCTAAGGGTAAGAAAAGAATGTCAAAATTTACTAAATCATCTACTGGATTAATATTTGAACTGTTCTACTGGATACTACAAATAGCTAACAAAAGAGAAAAAGGCTCTATAATTCAGGCTGGTACTGCACGATATAAACAAGATGCTCTTTGACCATGATGGCTTGTTTCTTAGTTTATTTTCTTAGATTTCAGGAGCTCAATTACTGTTTTAATAAAAACAATAACAAAATCTATATTGTATTAGAAATATTTGAAAGTTTTAATTAAATTATATTTTATACATACCAAAGTTCAATATTGAATTCCTATCCAAACGGCACATTTAAAGAAAACAAATGTTCTCTTTTATGATAAAGATCAAAATTAAACACCCGATTGGGAATGTGAGAGCTATGGCTGGACTGGAAAGACTTTGGCAGGCTTTGCCGTAACATACACATTTTATATGTTAGCATGATAAAAATGCTGTTGAGCATCTTACGTTTTTACAAATCAACCATGATTACATGCTGCTTATGTCAAAGGCTTAAGAGAACAAATGCTATGCATCACATAGTCACTGGAGGTGGGGATGGGGGAGGAGATGCAGAAACCTTTCAATAATAGGACTGTTTTCAGATACCAACTATACTGTATTTTGGCAAGCAGTGAGGTAAAATATATAATATAAAATATATAATCTTGACTACTGTTTCAAGTATAATTGAAATAGAGTGAACTAGGGAGAGAACATTATTTTATACATACAGGTGTTTATTGCTTCTATTTAGCAGTGACAAAGCTAAAAATGTATTAGTTTAGAGTCTCTTTTTGAATAAAGTCTTGTAGTACTTTCTATAGTTAAATAACGTGGGATATATAACTGTCTTGGGGAGAAATATGCCTGATTTAGATTTTTGCTTAGAAGGCATGCCATTTATGTTACCTTTTAATGCAGGTTTTGTAATGAGATCAGATGTCTCAGAATGGGAATCTAAATTCTTATAGGTCTTGCTTTTATTTATGAACACATACGTACACACACCAGCATTCCATGTACTCTCGCAGGACATTTTAAAATTCAAGTTATACTTAACCATACTGTTTTCCTTGATACTTTGAGTAATAGTCTTCAATGAAAACATGGTGACCTGCATGCAGAAGTGCAGCCATGAGTGGTCTTGGCAGCAGTGCTGTTTTCAGGAGAAGGCTCTGTGGGCTCAGTGAATCCGCATCACAGACCATAACCACTAGGCCAGGGTTGCCTGAAGGACCATGCCCTGCATGCAGGAGCTGGACTGCATCCTGGATCCAAGAGACCCAGGCAACAAGCATCACATGTACTAAAGCATAGATGGACTGCCAAAGCTTGTGCCACAGGCTAGCCTTGATGAGGACTCTCTAGAGAAGGGCCCCTTAAACCAGCAGCAGCAGGAACCAGTGCACTTCCCACTCTTGGCCTCATCCTACAGCTTGGGCAGCCTGGTCCAGCACCTGCCCCAGCAGCTCTGGGTGAACACCTGCAATGGGGAAGACAGGCAAGGGATGGCCCCATCCACAGCTAGCTCCAGCTCCTTATCACAGGGGGCCACAGACCATGTGGCCAGGCACCTGGAGCTCCATACCCCAGGATCCCACAGGCAGTGGAACCATACTTCCACTGCCAGGCTCAGAGTCTGTCCACCAGGACATCCTGCCACACCCATCCAGTAAGACCTGCACAAGGAGAAGGGTGGGGGGAAGAGAAGGGGGCACCCTAGCCACCTATGCCAACACCACCTCATCTGCCCACCTCTGGGCTACATACCTGGAATCAGAGACACCTACACAGGGGGTGTGCCTCTCCCCCTTCAGTCTGGGTGAGCTCCCCTCTGCCTACCATTATTCCCCTTCCCAGCTTGCAGGGAGGCAGGAGGCAGTAGTGCAGGACTTTATTGAGCAGCCAGCACCCTCCCAGATAGGCAGCCAAAGGTCTGTCACATGCAGAAAAACTTGTCAATGGCAACAACAATCTCCTTGGTTATGGGGGTCAGAGACTCAGAGTGTAGGTAGAGATACCCCTCCAAGCAGTGGCACACATTGTGGAGAAGCACAGGCTTGTTTGGGGTGCTGTCAAAGTTCAGCACCCCACACCAAGTTTTCAGCTGTGCCTGGGGCACTATGGTGATTACCAGTAGCAGGGCATAGTGGGTCAGGCACTGGGAGCAAGTCTGCTCCTGACAAGGTGCGCATATAGATGCAGTCCCAGGCCAAATTTAATGCACCTTAAGTTGCTGTGCAGTAACCTTAAGGTGTATTAATTCCATGTGTAGATGCACCCAATGTGAGGTACAAACATCCAAAAAACTCTGGAATTCTGGCTCTCAGTCCCATACATGAGGTAACAAGATGCATTTTCTAGTGGTACCTACTGTATGAAGTTCACTCTTTCTCCAGCATGAGATCTGTCCAGGTGAGAGATCCCAGCTTCTTCTCCCCAGCCCCACACACAGCCTGCCAAGTGTCATTCAGGCAGCCCCTTTATGCTGGGGATATTCCCTATGATCAGTTCTACTTTCTATAAAGACACTCTATTCTGCTAAAGCACTGCAATGAGGTGAAGCACAATACAAACTGGCACAGAATCGTCAAAAAATGACCTAATTGAAAATGTTTGGGCTAGGACTGTGTGGACTGTGTTCTGTTATGCATTCTGTTCTGTGTTGAATCACCACCACCACCACAGGGTCCCAATCTAAAGCAGAGACTCGTAGGTGGCACAGTACTATCATTATCCAAATTTAGGAAAATCTGAAGGCAAAGGATTTTGTACCATAACATCATTAATTTTATCAGTGTCTGCAGTCAAAAAGATTTATTTTTTTCTTGTGACTATTTTTTTTCCATTGCAGAACATACTTGACCTTGAAAAGGAACATTAATAACTTTATAAATGAAGAATGAGATTTAAATTTAAGAGAATGCCCTTGATTGTTACTTAGGCAGAGCTAAAAACTCAAGGAATAGTTAAAAAGGGAAAGGGGGAGAAGGAGGAAAGGCCAAGCTCTTTCTTCCTCAGAGTAAAAATTATGGAACTAATGGTTTAAGCAATAGCTAAGCAACTACTTTGCTCACCACCAAGGAATTGCACAAACCAGCAAGTAAAATCTGGCAAAGTTTAGCAGTATAACCAAATTTACAACCTATGACAAGCCCAAAGTCTTTACATAAAAAGTATTTTTCTTGAAATCACTCTTCTTTTGATCCTACATTGAAGCCAAGTTATTCAAGAGATGGCACCTGCAGATAATGAAAAACAAACCTGAGAGATAAAATGTCGCAATTTCAACATTAAAAGGGAAAGATCAGATGGAAGAAATAGAAGTTAAAATATCTATTTCGAGGAGCCATTTAGCAAAACAATGCATGTACAACTCTGTAGAGCTAATATCATACACAGAGGACGCTGAATCTATAAGCACACAACCAAATTCAACATTCCCAAAATGGAAATCAAAGTAATGGAACAGTATCATCCTAGGAAAAAGAGCTAGAGCTGAAGATGCAATTCACAACTTTGAATTACAGAAACCATGAAAGAGAGACCCAAAAAACCATGGACAGGCCACAGTTTTAAGAACCATACAAAGTACATCTTCTTAAAGATAGGAAGCGAATGATGGTGCAGGATGCCTCAATTATCTTTGTAAAACTGGGAGACCAAAGAAGCAATTTTGAACATTTTGTTAAACAAGAACTCCTATCTAAGTGTGAATTATTGGTTATAGCTATGTGAATAACAAGAGTTTCTCAGGTCTCACATACTGTCATTGTAATATTGTAAATAGAGTATGTATTGTAAAAAAGAGCAAGATCCTGTGAAAAAGAATTCTGCACATTTCACAATTAGTAGTCAAGCATACAAATCAGACTATATTTATACATATGTTCTATGCAGAACAAAATATACCTTAAGACCTGATCCTACAAGAATAGATGCCCATGCTTTACTTCACACACTGCAAGTTGTCCCATCGACTTCAGTGGGACTACTCACAATGTGTAAAGGCATTTGTCTAAATCTCTTAATGACTGTGCCTTACAGATGTTGTAATACAAGAAGAGATGACACAGACAACTCTTTGGGTAACACTTATCCTTTCAAACACTTCAAATATATTATAGGTCATATCTGCTTCTGGGCCATAACTGTAATATCAGAGGTGAAAGAAAATAGAAACTGTGAAAGGAAGTAAAGAGATATTATGTCTATAGTAGTGGTTTTATCCTGTGGTCTAAGGCAAGTACGGGCAAAAAATGGTTTGTGGGCTGGATCCAGCCCATCAGGCTATTCTATATGGCCAGCAGGGCCCCTAACAAATTTAGAAAATTAATTATTAACTGCCCCTGGCTGCCTGTCAAAGATGACAAGGTACCAGCAGCAGCAGGACCCAGGCCCAGGGCTGGGTGGCAGAAGCGTGAAGCCCAGGCTGGCAGGGGCTCTATGGAGCCAGGCTAGCTCCGCCACTCTCCCGGCTGGTGACCCAGCCACATGGGGCTCACCGGGACTGTGCACTACTGGGGTGTCTGCCTGCTGCAGACCATAAGCATCCCAGAGCCTTGCCATCTGCTGCTACTGCTGGTGTCAGGGGCTGTGCAAAATGAGGGAGAAGGGTGTGTTTGTACGGGGGGGAGGTCCTTCATGCATACCCCACCATACACATGCACCTACACCCCCCCTCACACCACCATACATATGCACCCATAATCCTCATGTACCTACACCCCCTTGCACCACCATACACACCCCCATGCATACCCTACACCCACAGCCCCACACACCCCAGCCATCCTCCCCCTCCACACAAGCCACAACTCCTGAAGCCACCCTCCCCCCCACATAGTCACAGCCTCCCACCCCTACACACCCACAAACACCCCCACACCTAGACCTATCTACCCCACATATTCGCACACATCCACACACCACATAACACACCCCAACAGACTCCCATAAACCCTGTACCCACCCACCCATAACTTCCACTCTCCTCCATTCCCCCTACAATATACAAAAGTAAGACCTCATTTTAAGCCAGTATGCAATCACCTCTTTGTACGCTACACAAACACATATAAATCAAGACAAAAATATTTTTTTAAATAAATTTAATGTATGCTGTTTTATTTTTAGACTATAATTTGTTTTCCGATTCCAAGGTGGCAAATCCCCTAGCCAAAAGGGGTACTTCCAGGGGCAAGGGGAGGGACTTCCAGTGGTAAAGGTCAGAATTTAGGGGGCAGGACTTCCAGTTCCAAGAAGGTGACCAGGGGACAAGGCACTGTCCAAGGATGGGGCTACCCTTGCAGCCCTTGACAACTCACTAAAACTTTTAAAGTAACCCTCTAGCTGAAATAATTACCCACCCCTGGTGTAAGGGGTCCGTGAAAAATGATTATGATTAATCTGAAGTATGTGAACACCTACACATAATTCAAAGCGCCGTATTCAGATGAAGTGGTGCACCACAACACTGTTGATATTCCAATTTTTACCAGAGACAGAAAGATAACAAGAAAATCCTGCTCTGGTTTAGCACAATTAAAGGAAGATAAAGGTTCCATCTCCATTATCTGAGTGCATGCTAGAGGTAGGACCACTCATATATGCACTTGTCCAAAACATTCACCAAGAAAAATATGAATATAGCCAGTCAATACTATATACACCATTTCCCTGTAACACATATCCTTAAGACATTTTCACAGTGAAATTTTAACTCTCATACAATTCTAATACTGCTGGCTTAAGATTTCCTATAAAAATCGTAATGCCTTTTTTGAAAATATATAATCATTCAGGTGGGAATGTGCACAAATACAAGACATAACTGTCCAGTGGTAGAAAAGGTTAAGTGTATTGAGCATTCTAAGTATTTATACATTGGGCTTGCCCCACCATTTTCACTGCTCTTTCGCCTGCTTCAATGTTTGGAAGTCCAAGAAAGACCTAATTTAGATGTTGGTTTCAGATACCTTTTTTTGGGAACAACAACAACAGCAGTTATTATGCCAATTAGTACTGCAAGTGTTATTATTTTGTAATTCATATTATAGTGATAACTATTACACTGTAATTATTATTATTGTTGCTGCTATGTCCTTGTTTTACATGAATGGAATCTTGAAAGTATTAGATGTACTATGTATCGCTTTGATCATTTCTGATCTGTTTTATATATTTGGAGAATTAACAGGATACAAAATCAGTCTGGAATGAATATGCATATCCTATAGGTCAAACTTAGGTTCTGCTGTTCTTCAGTGTTCTTCCTGTTAGAGGATGACCATATAAGTACTCATTCAGCAATCATCTTAAGAATGTCTACGTAATACCATCATGTCAGTGTAATAAGCCTTTTTGGTATAAATTTCATATATGATAAACTTGATTAGTCTTATTGGTAACAAGCTTTAAGGATGAGTTACCAATATGTTCTAACCAACAGAGTGTTCTGAAGGTCACATATGGATACACAGTTCTATAAACTTAAAGAATGAATGCTAAATATAACCAACATATACTTAGCAGGCAAAATATAATCTTCAATATAAGTTCAATCTGTCCAGACTGCTATAGAAAAAACCAAGCAGAATTCTAAATAATTCAATACCTACTGATAGCTATGTGAAAATAAATCTCTAATGAGAAGGAAATATCTCAAACTGAGACCTTCAGAAGAGTACAGATTTAAAGTAACTGTCATTTTAGAAAGAGTATAATCAAACAACTAAAATAAATCATGTAACGTTTGCAGTTTCTTTAGCAGGCTGCACATCACTGCATTAACAACAAGTTCTTGTTTGTTTCAGTACTGACCTCACATGTGCACACCATAAACATTCATTTTCATTCCACCTAAGGGAATGATGTCTGCTGAGTGATGTCTTAGCTACAGCCCAGAAAAGTAGTTTAATAACCGGAGTTAATGAAAAGGGAATGCTAGGATCAAAAGCAGAATGCAAGTTTTCCTTAAAGTAAGTTCAAGCCACAATAAGTAGATGAAAGAAATACAAAAAGTAGCAGTAAGTTTGGGGAAACTCACAGCAGACAGGAGAGCCCAATATTTTTAAACTTTTCACCTACGATATAAATTACTCCAGAACATTAAACACATGACTATATAAACACATTTTTCACCACAGCTCAGCACTCAAAATTATGAATCTGCCCACTTGTAACACTAAACAAACATCTCAAGAATTCAATTATGTTTTCAGGAATATCTGGTGTCTGCATGAGAGATTTTTCATGTTTAATTGTTCCCATTGTCGTTATATACATCCGTCTTTGTTGTTTGTTCTGAGAGACTGTTAAAATTATCAGTAAAATTTAAAATGATAGATCTCCTTGGAGTGACTTCATTTGTGACTGGCTTGAAATTTATGCTGCAATATCTCCCTGAAAACAACCAGCAAGGACTTCAGCTTTGTCTTTTACAGGACCAAATGCCTACTTGGGAGAGCTGCTGGATAGGCTTTTGGGCATTGAATGAGGAATGGCACTTGATTCTGCAAAGCTTATTGAATGGCTTTGCAAACTATACAGTTGGTTCAATAAAAGATATCCCAAAATATCCACCAGATAACCAGTAAAAGATATTACCAAAAATCCTTGTCTCTCATACATTTTCTGGATCATCGTGACTACAACACTCCTCCCCTACTTGAAACAAAAAGACACTTGCTATAAAGTGGTAAGCAATAAGTGAACAGTAAGAACATGATTTTATTTTCTAATTTACCTACACTAAAATGTTCCTTTTCAATCACCAGTAGCATAAGTGCATGGATTATGGATTTGCCTACACTTATACTCTACAACAAGGGGTGTCAACCAGGGGTATGTGTACCCCCAGGGGTACTTGGTAGGGGTGTGTGAAATGGGCTGTATTTGATTCAGATTCAGCCCAAACTGGGGACAGTGATTTGATTCATTAATTTGAATCACTGTCCCCAATTCAATTCAGCCGAATCTGAAACTGGAGAGTCAATGCTGATTTGGCGAATCAGCGATTCAGTCATAGACACAGCTTTACATGTTTTTTTTTGTATATCTCGAGGTACCAGGCATGGCTCATGAATGCTGAGATGCCCTGCCCCCCTCCGCGCTCCCCAGCTCAGGAATTGGCCATGGGGAGATCCCGGGTGCCCCTGCAGACCCAGGAGGCACCAGTCGCTGAGCCAAGGGGGCATGAGGGGGGGTGCTGCGTGCTCCTCGGTAGACCCAGAAGCAGGCTGGAAGTGCTTCTGGCCTACTTCTGGGTCTGCTGCCAAGTGCACTGGGGACCACCCTGTGTTCCTATTGGACACTCCATCTGCCCCACCATCTCAGTATTCATGAGCCACCTGGTACCTTGAGGTATGTAGAAAAAACATTTAAAGCTGTGTCTATGTCCGAATCTCCAAATCTTTCCGAACCTGTCCGAATAGATCTGGAGGGTTCTGATTCGATTCAGAGAGATTAAAGGGACTCCTGATTCAATTTGGATTTGGAGATTTGGCCACCAAATTAGGCTGAATCTCCACATCATTGAACCAGGGTCCAAAGCTTTGGACAGCCCTAGTACTTGGCAAGGCCATAGGGGGTACGCACAGGTAGGTGGGGACAGAGCACTGCCACCCACCACATCACGCCACTGCCTTCCAGGAGCAAGGCCAGGGGGGCGATGGCAATGGTGCCCCTCTGTGGGCCACACAGGTGCTGCCTGGATGCGGGGGGGGAGGGGAATCTTGCATATGGTGGTCACCACCACTACCCACCACCTTTAGCTGCCACCACTCCACATCTGGCTACATGCCATGCCACTCCCCACCCTGCTCCACATCTGGCCACCATGCTTGGACCTGTGCTTTTCAACATCTTTATCAATTATTTGGATGGGGGAGTGAAAAGCTCGCTGGTCAAGTTCGTGGATGACACAAAGCTATGGGACAGTGTGGTCACATCAGAAGACAGGTTGCAGATACAGGCAGACCTGGACAGGCTCAAGAGTTGGGAAGACTAGAACCAAAGGAAGTTTAACACTTCCAAGTGTAAGGTGCTCCATCTGGGGGCAAACAAGTCTCAACATACATACAGACTCGGTGGTGACAGCTTGACTTGCACCATGGCCGAAAGGGACCTAGTCCCCATCCCCTGCCTGCTCCCCCAGCCCCCCCAACACCTGCCCACTCCCCCAGCCCCCCCATGCCTGCCCAAGCTCCTGGGGCTTTAAAGAAAAGCCTTGGAACTCACCGCTTCTGCAACAGCCTCGGGGCATGCAGCGCAGGGCAGCGCAAGGCAGCAGAGCTTGCCCACCCCTGCCAGCAGGAACAGTGAATCGGGGGGGGGTTCTTAAAGGGCCAGAGCTGGGGTGGGAGGAGCTGGGATGGGAGGGGTCGGGGGGCTCGTGGCAGAGCCCCACACACAGCATGGGGCAGTGCGGGCAGCAGGGATCACCCCCAGACCTGACATTACTAGGGCTTCTTTTTTCCAGTGTCAGGAGCTGGGGCAGGCAGGGAAGCCATTGTCAGCCTGGGACAGTGGGTGGGGGATGGGCCTGGCCAATTCAGAAATTCGGCAGCATGTGAAGGTCTGAATCAGATTTGGGACAGTGATTTGAATCACTAAACTGAATCACTGTCCCCCCGAATCAGCCGAATTCAAATCCGAAGCAAATACTAGCCACATCACACAAGCCTAACATATACACACACACATATATATAAAACTACACACACAAATATACATATACACACACAGTCACATATGTATAACTACAAAGAACTGCAAATATGATGGAAGACCTTTTTCTGTTTTGCAAATATTTTGAGAGCAGAAAAGAAAGTTAAATTTAATAATGTAAACTATTTGCAACATATATTCTTAGAGTTCAATTCTAATAATAATCTTGGTAATATATTCTCCTGGTTTCACCTCAGAGCATTAACTTAAACTGCTTTCACCCACCTCAATCATTTTTGATTTACCTAATCAAAGGATCAAAATTTTAATTAAGTCCCTTATTTAAAATACCTACTCAGTTGATGAGCATCTATGCAATAAAGTAATACCATTAACTCCAACAGGACTATTCATTTAACTGCTTAACACTAGGGAGTAAAGATGCCTTTCAACTGAACCCAAAGAATATGATGCCTTTAGCCACTTATTTATATTGCCAGTTAAAGAATTAATAAAAGCCAGTCAAGAAGGACATTATCTTAGGTTAGTTCCAAATGACTTTGTAGTTAGATATATGGCTAAATCCCTTTATCAGATTTAATGTTTCAAGTATGGTTATATGCACTAAATATTAAGGCAACACCTAGGCAAACACCGTCTGTTTGTTTGAATCTCTCTGTTCCTTTAGAATCTTTGGGCTTCTATATACAAGCACAGAGGCTGCTCTGACACGCTGGTATTCCAGTGCATTGGAGCAGACTCAATTAATCGAGTCTGCTGGAGAGTGGCTATTACCACATACCACCAGTCTCAGGAGTCTCATATATCAGTGTCCCTGCACTTATAAATGGTGGCAGGGGTTTCATAGTTACATAGTTAGTAGGGTCAGGAGGGACCTGAGCAGATCATTGAGTCCGACAACCCCCTGCCATGGCAGGAAAGAGTACGGGGGTCAAACGACCCCAGCAAACGACCCCAGATAGGTGTTCATCTTAAAGACAAACTTTTGGAAGTTGGTTCCAGATTCTAGCTGCCCTGACCATGAAGTAGCACCTCCTGATGTCTAGTCTGAATCTACCCTCTGCCAACTAGTGACTACTATTTCTAGGCACTCCTGGTAGTGGTCAGGGGAACAGGGACTCCCCCAATGCCTGCTTGTCCCCTCTGAATAGTTTGTAACAGGCCACTAGATCCCCCCTCAGTCTTCTCTTGTGGAGGCTGAATAGGTTCAGGTCCCGTAGCCTCCCCTCATACGGCCTGACCTGCTGCCCCCTGATCATGTGAGTGTTGTCCACATCCCTCCTGAAATGCGGCGCCCAGAACTGAATGCAGTACTCCAGCTGTGGCCTGACCAGTGCCGCATAGAGGGGGAGTATCACCTCCTTGGATCTGTTTGAGATGCATCTGTTGATTCATGACAAGGTGCAGTTGGCCTTTCTGACTGCATCCCCACACTGCCAGCCCATGTTCATCTTGGCATCAATGACGACTCCAAGATCCTTTTCTGCCTCTGCACCGATGAGAAGGGAGTTCCCCAGCCTGTAGATATCCTGCTGGTTCTACCTCCCCAGATGCATCACCTTGTACTTGTCAGTGTTGAAACCCATCCTATTTTCATCTGCCCACCTCTGTAACCTGTCTAGGTCTGATTGTAGCCTATTCCTTCCTGCTAGCATGCCCACATCCCCCCACATCTTAGTGCCATCAGCAAATTTCAACAGGGTGCTTTTTTTTTTACCCCCTAGTCCAAGTCACTGATGAAGATGTTGAACAGCGTGGGCTCGAAGACCGAGTCCTGCAGAACCCTACTGTCCACATCCCTCCAGGTCAATAATGACCCATCTACCACCACTCTCTGGGAGTGGCCCTCCAGCCAGTTGGTGTAGGTATTGACAACACAGTCCCCCAGTTTCTTAATTAGAACGGGGTGAGAGACAGTGTCAAAGGCCTTCCTAAAGTCCAGGAAGACTACGTCCACTGCTATCCCTGCATCTAAGGATTTGGTGATCTGGTCATAGAAGGGCACCAGGTTGGTCTGACAGGACCTGTCCTCTAATGAACCCATGTTGGTTGCCCCTAAGCATAATCTGCCCTGCTGGCCCCTCGTGGACATGTGCCAGAATAATTCTCTCAAAAAGCTTACCCAGGATTGAGGTAAGACTAACTGGCCTATAGTTTCCTGGGTCCCCCTTCCTCTCCTTTTTGAAGGTGGGAACCACATTGGCCCTCTTCCAGTCCTCTGGCACCACACCAGAGTACCACGAATGCTCGTAAAGCCATGCCAGGGGTCCCGCAATAACCTCTGCTAATTCCCTCAGCACTCTGGGGTGGAGATCATCTGGACCAGATGATTGAAATACATCCAGTCCCTCCAGAAGTTCCCTAACTAGTTCTCCTCACTAACCTTTGGCCTAGGTGCATCTCTCCTGGGGTGTAAGGGGAGTCCAGAGAGTGGTGGCTGTTCTGGTCCCTGCTTGGAAAAATGGAGGCAAAGAAATCATTAAATAAGTTAGCTTTGTCATCTGGTGTGATGACCAAATTTCCTAGCATATCTTGCAGGGGCCCCACGTTACCCAGAACCTTCTTTTTGCCCCCTGTGTATTTAAAAAAGAACTTCTTGTTGTCCTTGATCTGGGAAACTAGTCCCAGTTTCATCTCCGCCTTGGCCTTCCTGACTGCCCCCCTGCATCCCTGAGCAACCGCAGTATAATCCTCCCTGGTGATGGTCCCTCCCTTCCACTGGGCGTGCACCTCCCTTTTAGCCAGGAGACATTCCCGGATGCTTTCGGTGAGCCATGGGGGCTTTTGGACCTTCCTGCTCCATTTGATCTGTGTTGGGATTACTTCCCTTTGGGCTTGGACAATCATCTCCTTAAGGAGCGACCACTCTTCTTGGACACCTGACTCACCTCCCCTCTGGGACCTCAGTGCTTCCCTAACTATTCTCCTTAGCTCATTGAAGTCCTCCCTCCTGAAATCTAGGGCTGCTGCCTTGCTGCAGGCCTTTGCCACCTTGCACTGGATGGTGACTTCCAGCAGGCGATGATCACTGTTGCCCAGGTGGTCGAGCACCTGCAGTCCCCTCACCAGGTCATAGCCAGTGGCCAGTACCAGGTCCAACAAGGCGTCTCCTCTGGTAGGGCTGTGCACCTCCTGGATTAGATGGAGGTCCTGCATTTGGGCTAGGAACCTACGTGAGTGGTCAGACCTGGCCGACTGCTCTTCCCAGCAGATATCTGGAAAGTTCAGGTCACCCATGATGACCACGTCCTTTGACCTAACTACCTCCGTGAACTGACTTAAGAATTCTTGGTCTAGCTCTTCCCCTTGGTTGGGTGGTCTGTAGTAGACCCCCACTGTTAAATCTCTTTCCCCTCGACTGCCTTGTATTCTAACCCAGAGCACTCCAGACTGCCCCTCCTCTGACTCTTTGCTAATTGATGAGGATGTGCATTCCTCCTTAATGTAGAGTGCCATGCCGCCACCTTTCCTCCCTGTCCTATCCCTCCTGTACAGCCTATAGCCCTTGATATTCACCACCCAGTCATGCGTTGGGTCCCACCATATTTCAGTGAGCCCCCCTATGTCTGGGTTGGTGTCAGCTAGCAGGAGGGTAAGTTCTGCTTGCTTGTTTCCCATACTGCGAGTGCTTGTGTAGGGGCATTTGAGGCCTCATTGAACAAGTTTTAGTTCAAGTGTCCCTGCTGTCATTTTAAAGTGCAGGGACACTTATTAGGGCTGTGCAATTTGGCAGAGATTCGGCCTGATTTGGTGGCCAAATCTCTAAATCTGAATCAAATCAGGTGACCCTTTAATCTCTCTGAATCGAATCAGAACCCTCCAAATCAATTTGGAGACACCTTTTTAGTGATGCTACTGTGCAGTAGCCTAATAATACTGTGGAGTAGTGTATACAGAGAGTCATGTTTGTAGGCTTAACAGCTTCAAAAAATGGTGCAATTTGGAAGGAATTCTTGGAGCACTTTAGTAACCAGACTTTGGTAGCTCATTGCACACTCTTCTTCTCCTATCACTCCTTGTCCCCTCCTTTTTTTTTCCCTTTTTCCTTGCATTGTTTACTGTTTTTATAGTTCAGATTTACATATACAGTCAATACGTACTGATTTTTAAAAAAATAAATACAATTTATAAAAAGCATGATAATGCTAAAGATAACACACTAGAAGGGTGCTTGTATGGATGGGAAAGATTGTTAATACCCTGTTATTGTTAATATGCAAGTCTGTATGTAACTGTCAACTAATCTAAACAGTATTTGTTTAGAGAACTGTCTGCACAACCACACAAAGGGCATTTACTCCTATTTTACCAAAAAATCCTTTTTAAACATTACTCTGATGGTCTCTGCATGTTCTCTTCCCACTACTTTTTCTTATCTTTATAGTAATACCCCTAATTAATGTTGTAATGCTATTTTACCCCAGGTAGAGTGGAGTTGTCAAAGAAACAAAGAGTACTGGCCCTTTAAATCCCATTGTCTTTCACCGGGAGTTGGGCATTAACTGCCATTTTTGGCTTCAAAGTTTTGCATTATTTTTGGAGAAAGGCTTCTATCTTGAATAAAATCACTGCCAAAGGTTTATCATCAACATTATATACGACTGATAATCATCACAGATTTTCACATCTTTGCCAAATTTTATTACCACAAAAATAAGAACACCCGTAAGTGAGAGCTAGCTTGCAAATACCAAAGGTAACACTGTAAACTTTACATAAGATAGAGTCCAATATTCCTTTCCAGAATGTACAGAACTCCCTAGAAGCTCGCTGAAACCAGGTGTTTCCTGGAGTGTAAATATTCCAATTACTTCAGTCTTGTGTAAGTGTTTCTATAGTTTATCCCTTTGTGTATTCAATATGTAGATTTTGGAGAAGCCTATTAATTCTCCAAGCATCACAGTGTATATTTTCAGAGTGCAGCTTGGCATAAAGCTGGTTGATGACTTCATTTATCTCTTCAGCAGCATTTACTCTCTTTGTTTTGTATCTACCTCTCCTGTCTCTTATTCCCCATGCTACAAAATATGCACTACTTATTCAAACTTTTGAAGCATCTGAAATCAAAATGAGATATTCCAATATTTTAGTTGTTAATAAGAAATAGATTTCTCTCCGAATTTTAAACCTTATTACTGTTATTTTTATTTTCTGAACAGCTATCTCTGCAGAAAGATTACACAATAACAGACCAACCTGCTTCCTCACATACTCCAGAAGTCAAGTTCAGTTTATTAAAGGCTTTAAACATTTATACATCTCCAGAGAGACATGACTTTAATGTATAGCATTTAAAGTTAAGCCAGTGGTGTAATAGAGAGCTCCTTGTTGTAGTCTCCTGGGACCAGAACGTTGGCCCAGATGATGAGCTCCTTTATCAAACTCACTCTAATTGTTGCACATCTTGAAATGATTAGATCTATTGTTAGAAACAGGCCTTGTCAGCAGTAAGGACACTGTGATTAATAGAAATTTCTCCTTAATTCCTTTGGATGTGAAATTCTGAAGTCACAATTGAGCCCTGGACCCCAATTATTAAGTGATTAATGAAATTGTAATTGCCACCCTTTTGTTCACATTCATCACCTGGTTCAGTATTAATCATTACAGGCAAAGCACAGAAGAAAGGAAAATATTTTACAACTTCTGTATCATGGATGGATGGGGGAAGCATAAGCGGGTCAGGGAAATGATCTCTGATACAACAGGACAGAGCAGAAGTAAATAATTAAAGCTGACTTAACAGTAACTTACTTAGGCTCAAATGAAGGACAAACTTGCAATTAGAGATATCAAGGCTATCTTCTTCAGGGTGATGACAACCTCAGCTACTGCCCTGTCCTATGATTTGAAGAGGCAGATAAATTAATATATAAAAACATGGCTAAACTGAACAGTTCTGTACAGAAAGCAGGCATATGAAATCTTTCTTAGAGTTAAAGGTGGTATATACATTCTAATACTAAACATCCTTTTTTCATTCTAAGGTTTTTTTCTTAAAAAATAACTTTCCTACTAATTATATACATTAAAAGCAGTTTAGCTGAATCACTAGTGACAGCTGAAGTGAAAGATACACAAGTTTCCACTCCACCATCCTCCTTCCTCTCCCTCAACACCTTCATTCATCCATATTCTGGTGAAACAATCACTTATACCCTTCTAAAAATTATTGGTCTCAAGTTCTCATGGCCAGGTCTTTTCTCAAAGATTAATAACATTTTTAAGTGTAAGCCAAAGACACTTCTGAGAATTATCTGATTGAATAAAAGATTATCTATAAAAGATGCACTTGCATCTTTTAAAAATTGTGTTGTTATTGTAGTGACTGTGAAAAGACAACTGAGGTGTAACTATTAAAATTTTCCTCCTTAACTGATAAGATCTTAATAGAAAAAAAATACTGGTAAGCTTTGTAGAAGTAACTCTTCCCATCCCCTCCCCAGCAAAGAAAATGAAATGTATCTAAGTGACTAAAGAAAATAGCAAAGCACGTCATTCCTTTGATGACATGGAGGGGCCCTTCTAAAAGCTGTGGGGGCAACTCATAATCATCCCATGCTTTGAATATCTATTTACACTGGACCAAATAGGTAAAACATATTACCAAATCAGAGCAGTGGTACTGGCACCCACTTTGCACTGATGAAAATGTTTATACTAGATGAAGAGAAGGGAATGATTTGCAAACTGTTTACTCAAAAATACCATTTGTTTCTACTGAAATTTCACCCCTTGCTTCTGGCAAATGGAAATGATTAAATTGCAAACTGACCTTGAGATTTTATCAAGTTATCACAGAGTGGATGAAAGGGGGGCAGTCTGACCAATTCAATCTCTACATCTCAAAAATCACAAACATGCAGACACACACCAATAATCAAATAATCACCATGCACTCATTTTAAAGACTCCAAAGAAATAAATGCATTCATTCATAACAGGTAGGTTTGAAGTTTTCTTTTTGTGGTGGTGGTGGTTTGTGTTTTTTCAAACAATTCCATTTATTTTTCCATGCCTCTTCAGCACTATTTGAATGCTGCTAAACTTCAGAACAGAATTTTGTGCGTTAGAAACCATTAGGAACTTCATTATCATCACAGGAACAGGATAAATGTATGTACCGCTCTGGCCTTTTAAGCGGCACTTCCTGCTTCTCCTTGTTACAAATTCTCTTCTCTGGCTGAAAGGGTCAAAATCCTAACACCTCCCCAGGCCATTTAGCATGGTTATTAGCTCCAAGTCATAGTTCTATACAGATCTAGCACTCAAAGGAGTGTAAATGGAAATGCTAATTAGCTCCTGGGGGACAAAAAAGAGAAAGGACCTTTCTTGAGAGCAGAGGCCACACTTGTTGTAGGTCCTAAGTCCCCACTGGAATTTGAGGAGTTGGTTCTATACAGGAGGCAGAGGCATCGCAGTCTGAATATAAAAATCAAGGAATAGGTTTGTCATGTGTACAGGAAAAGGCAGTAAGATAACGATGCAGATGTGAAGTAGTAATCAATTTTCTTATTTCCTAATATAGGATGAGCTCTGTGAAGGGGATGGAGCATTTCAGCTGTGGAGTTTATTTCCCCTTCCAGGTTGTAGTCAGCAACCTTTTCAGGATACAGGCCAAAATGCCCCAACTTGGGGTAAAGGCAGACAGGTGGCAAGTGTTAAAACCTAACACCTGCTGCTGCTTCTCCTAACTGCAGCACAGAGACAGCAACTACAGTACCACTACTATGTCTCCGTGCAGTAACATCGGTGAAGCATGGGGAAAACCCTTCCTGCCTAACACTGCTCAAGCCCCACATACAGCAGCCTGATCCAATGGCTTAATGGGCTGTAGATTGTTAATCCCTGACCCTAGTAATAGAAATCACCTGAACCTGACTATGCTCAGACTGAAATGCAAGACCCACTTCTTCAGTAATGACTTTTCACAAAATTAATTTACCACTTAAGAACCTGCAAGGAGAAAGAAAGGAATAAAAGTGAAAAAAATAAAACCACCACCAACAATCCTATAAAGAAACAGGTGGTAAGTCCATGGTGAATATTATTTTTAATTGGTTGTACAACAGAATAAAACATACAGAATCAAAGGGAAATCAGCTCCCTGTACAGATGTAAAATTTGTCTATACCACTGGTTCTCAACCTCATTAAAATTAAGCCAACACTCAGAAAATGCCAGTGCTTAAGTTTCATTCATCTCTTGACTACAGAAAAATAAAAGAATCATAGAAAATTAGGGTTGGAAGGGACCCCAGGAGGTTATTAGTCCAACACCCTGCTCAAAGCAGGACCATCCTCAATTAGATCATCCCAGCCAAAGCTTTGTCTAGCTGGGTCTTAAAAACCTCAAAGGACAGAGCTTCCACCACCTCTCTGGGTAACCTGTTACAGCGTTTTACTACCCTCCTAGTAAGATTTTTTCTCTAATATCCAGCTTAAATTTCCATGGTTGCAACCTGAAATTCTTGTTCCTTGTTCTGTCATCTGCCATTACTGAGAGCAGTCTAGCTCCATCCTCTTTTGAATGCCCC
The DNA here is from genome assembly GCF_052110815.1 of Crocodylus siamensis. Classification (NCBI taxonomy): domain Eukaryota; kingdom Metazoa; phylum Chordata; order Crocodylia; family Crocodylidae; genus Crocodylus; species Crocodylus siamensis. The sequence goes on along the minus strand of NC_143402.1, from coordinate 33,089,696 downwards.
TTCAGGTAATTGAGGCTGCTATTAAATTCCCTCTCTATCTCCTCTTTTCTACACTAAATAAGCCCAGCTCCGTCAGCCTGTCCTCATAAGTCATGTGCCCCCACCCCCTTACCATTTGTGTTACCCTCCGCTGGACTCTCTCCAATTTGTCCATATCCTTTCTGTAGTGGGGGACCCCAAACTGAACACAATACTCCAGATTTGGCCTCACCAGTGCTGAACAGAGGGGAATAATTACTTCCCTTGACACCTACAAATGCAGCCTAGTATGCCATTACTTTTCTTGGCAACTAGGACACACTTCTGGCTCATATATTCATCTTACTGTCCACTGTAACCCCCAGGTCCTTTTCTGCAGAGCTGCTTCCAGCCAGTCAGCCCCCAGCCTGTACTGGTGCATGAGATTGTCCTGTCCTCAGTGCAGCACTTGTCTTGGTTAAACCCCATGAGATTCCTTTTGGCCTCCAATTTGTCTAGGTCACTCTGAACTTTATCTCTACCCTCTGGCATATCTACTTCTCCCTCTAGCTTGGTGTCATCTGCAAACAAGCTGAGGGTGCACTTTAAGCCATCTTCCAGGTTATTGAAGAAGACATTAAACCAGACTGGCCCCAGGACTGACCCCTGGGGCACTCCACTTGATTCTGGTTTCCAGCTAGACATCGAGTCATTACTTAGTACTACACTGATTTTTGACAGAGCCATTCCTCTGTTGGAAAAAACTCTGAAAGACTCAAAAACTCAAACTAAAAAAGTCAGAATGTTTTTTGACTCTAGATTCCTATCTGAAATCTCTGGGTTTATCTTGTTGTCAAAGCAAAATATTATGGGTGCTGCCAACACAGAGAATTGGCTTTGTCAAGGACTGACAGCCTAGGCAAATGGAACAGTCCATGGCCTGGCCTGTGTGTGTCCCCTGCACGACCTTTGAGCTTGTCAATCAACCATGACCCAGTTTTCTGTGTTGTTCATGCGCAGTAATAACCAAGCCGTGATCTGACGCATGCTCAGTCCTTCTGTAGCATGAGGTAATCTGGCTAGAACTTTCTATTTGGGGAATGATTTGATTGGCTATTAAATTCATATTTAAGGTTAATGAGCCCCTCCTTCAGGGGGAGATCCGCTGAAACTGAGAGCAGAGGCTGCAGCTGCAGGGACTGCTCCTCAGCAAGGCTTCCTAGCCTGTTGGTCTCCTCCTGTCTGCAATCCTTTGCAGAGCGATTTGAATCATTTTCAGCTCTAACCTTTATTGGCTTCTTTGGTTATGGGACTGGTTTTTGGCAATGACTTCTGACCACGGTTTGGACAACTCCAACTCAACTTAACCACAATTTCGGCTCAACTTACCTGGCATTCGACTTCGGCATCATCCTCCGGTTATCCCATCTCATTGTCCATTTGGACTGGCATCACGCATTCACCGAGTTACAGTTTCTGTTGTTTGTTTGAACCTATTAATGAGCTGTTGACCAGCCCTGGGACTAAGGAGTGGGCAGCCGCACCTAGATCCGGCTAAGCAAGGGCCCACTCTGGAACCCCGTGGGCCAACAGACCCCTTCGTTGTTTGTATTCATTTACATTACTGTAACTGAAGAAAGCGTCTCGGCCTCCACTTCCAAAGCATGAGTAATAAAACCACCTGTTTGAAACCATTTGCTTTCATGCCACTCAGACTCCACCACTGCAAATCCCACCTGTTCATGTTCCAATCGCCACCCTGGCCCACAGTGACCTTGGGGCCCGATTCATTCAGTTTTACCCCAACACTTGTGAATCATGTACAGGCACTTATATGATTAACAGTGCTAATATTGTGGGGCATCCTGCATAACTCTTATAAGTACCTCACAGCACCCTTGTTGAGAATTGGTGATTTGTACTGAAATCATCTGAGAGAGATGATTATACAGCCTTAAAGAATAGGGCAGTGCTGCCCTCATGTTGGAAAGAATCTGTGGCTTGGGGCAGCAGGGGAACTAGTGACACAGTGGGGGATGCATGCAGCCCAGAGGCCCACAGCCCCTCTTTAAAGTTGTACAACCCTGAATTAACATAAACTCCAATATTTATATTCACCTCAGTAAGGATTTAGAAGCAGGTGATATCTCAGTTAAAAATAAGAGATCGCATGATGTAGGGGCCCTACATATATTTACATGATCTTTACTTAAATAAGTTCATATTGCCTAATGAACTGAACAAGGAAGTCCTATAATATAATGAACTGAAGAGTTGTGCAGGAACCCCAGGTTAAACTGGAATGGCATTATACTTCAATACACCATTAACACATCCTTCATTTTTTTCCCCCCCAACTGAAGAATTAACATTTTTAATTTTCTGGATGTCAAGATGTAGAAAAGGTGCTACCAGACACTCAAACTGTGGTTGCAATTGGTAACCAAAGAATTGTGTGTTCACAGAGATAATTATTTTGAAGAGAAACATAATGAAAAAGTAACAAGAAAGAAATTTACACTTAAATGATAATAGCTAAGCAGCAAAGGTAAAAAATTGATACATGAGCACAAAGAAACATCTGAAAACTGATCAAAACACTAATATCAAGTTGCAAATGTGAGCTTTAAACATTGATAGGGTAGGGAAAGGCATGCATGTTAATTTTCACAACCAAAAGTTTCAGTCTCACAGGAAAGATAAAAGACTTTACTTGTTAATCTGTGATGCGATTCTCTGAGCATGTGCCAAAGGGTGCTAAATTGTGTAAGAGAGGATAATAAATAACTACAGTGCATGATGAAGTAGGAATAAAGTGTTAACAGGTTACATTATACTGTTCAATCAAAGAGTTGGGTCAGTTAATGAATGAGCTTAAAGCTTGAACATCAATCTTTGCAGCTACCTAGACATTCAGTAATATGTATGGCAAGTAATTCACTATTGCTTGACTGAGTAGAGATGATAAAAAAAAAAGTCTGAGAACTTAAGAAAATGAGCAGTATTACCTCAGCTGAACTGTCCAACAGTTTATGTAACATTGCAACTAAATTTCATAAGTTTTGCTAACTTTGAGATCAAATGAAATTTGTCACTGGAATTATTAAGAATGTGTAATTTTCATTTAGAAACCTATAGAGTTAGAAGTTTGACACCAGGGCCAGGTACAGACATTACACTTTACCAGTATAAGTAATTAGAAACTGGTCTATACCTGTAAAAAAACAGGTACAGGTCCCTGCTGTAACTGACATTGGGAGTTCAGATTTTCAATAGGTCAGCCATTTTTAAAGTTATCTGCAGCCATGCATTTGTGTTTGGTCACAGCTATAAACCACTTTTTGTGGCCAGATCAAGTGAAAAATGTCACTTCTATCTGCACCCAAAGTTTGGTACACACAGACTGATTTAAAAACGCGGGAAGCCAATCTAATATTTGCCCCCACCACCAAAGGGTAGATGTGTGTTCTGATCACTACCAATCTAAACTATGCCACTTACAGAAAACCAAACAACTTGGATCAATTCCCCTTTGGGTTTTTTGAATGACTGTACCTAGCTTAAATGTGTGTGCAAAGTGGATGCAGACCTACTGTCTAACTTTATTAAAATCAGGCTCTTGACTTTAACATTTTTGATACCGTACAATTTCTCCCCTTCTTACTTACCCAGCCCTCTCTCCTTCCCCCTCCCCCCACAACCTGCATACAACTATAGCAAGCTCTTGGACTCATGCAAGGCTCACAAACTGTCTTCTATTACATGTCAATCTGTGCTAATGGGTATATTTTCTTATTTTAAAAAAGTTCTCAAGTTATTATCCATCAAACACTTCTCTCATATATAAAACATCCTCTCTCCCCAACTCTCTCATATATACATACAGTAGTTTCAGTAATTTTTCAAATAAACAAGAATAAAGTACACAATTATTTTAGAAATTGCATTGTAAAATGCACTCACAGTTTGCTTCAAGATAACAATGCATGGTTTAATTACCAATGTATAAACATGATCTACATAATACATGTTTCTAGGGATTTTTAACAAGTGCTTGACAATTTATAAAACATGATTGTTTGAATTATTAATTGTATGAAAGATATATAGCTTTGCTACCTATAGCTGATCTGTGAAATTACTGAGTGAGTAAATTCTTCACAACTATTTCATAAGAGAAACCATTTAAACAACTGTATTGAAATGATGCAGTCAAGCTTCATCAAAGTGGTTGTGGAGAAAAAGAGTCAGAGGAATATACCTACAAAAGTAGCTTGGGCAAACCCAATTTTAAAATAAAACCAAATATAATAATTTCTTTGAATAGACTTACTCTTGGGAAACCAGGACATTTTTTGAGCTGCATGTTATTAAAGGGTCACAATTGTATTAGCCTTAGTGGACTCAGGAGGGAAAATAAAGTACTTTTCTTTTATCAATTGGCCTATATTACACAGCAATATAAGGCATGGGGAAATGTCCTACATTGCTCCTGGAAGACATGTATGCTAATTTTTAGATAGAAAGGGGGTTTTTTTTGCCTTGCCTTGTGGCACAATATTAAATGGTAAGGATTAGAAAACAGAAAGGAGGAAAGAAAAATTAGCAGCAGACAAAGGCAAGTATGCTACATGCCTGATAATGATGAGAATCACTAATTACATTTCTGTCAAGGTTTGTGCATTAGGGAACTGCTTTGCATCAGAGTTCTCACTTCACTATGAAATGAAAACATTCTGATTTGTGCCATGGAAGCAAATGAAAGAGGTGCAAAGTAGGTAACTCCCACTTCAAAACCCAGCTTGTAACACATAAAATGGTATTTAGAAATAGACAACAATTGTTGTAGGTGATATATTTCTTGGACCAACTGCATGGTTCAGATAGACCCAGGCTTTGGGGTGTCAGTTGGTCCAATAAAAGATATATTTTACAGCAACTGTTGTCCCTCACATTTCCTGGACCATGAAAGCTACAATATCACTTCAACACTACCATTTAGCAATAGGGCATCTAAGTATAGATAGCAGTACAGACAATAACGGGATAAATATATTGTCATTCCTTTTTGGATAGCTCCTCAAATATCATCTGTTGCTCCTGAATCACGGGGGCAATTCACACAATTAACCACTACCAAGGGTGGTATAATATCTGAAGCAAGGACATCTGCCTTTAGTCAAGCAGAATATTGCCTTACTAGAAACTTTTTATAGCTCTCTGTATTGGACAGATGGATGTTCTATAAAAGGAAAAGAATGCCATGGAGTAAGTTGTAGAATACTATTCAACGATAACTGCAAAATCCTTGCATTCCTGTGTCTGGCAGTAATGTGTTCAAGAATATACTGAAATCTTCTCTGTGTTACAGCTGTTTGTTAAACTGCATAGAGTCCATTCCACAATGCCCCTCTCCAAGGTTAGTAAGCTCTACTTTTATGCTTATTCTGGGGTTCTTTTATAGGCAGTTAAAAATGCATAAAAAGCCCTTGAAAACATTCAAAGAGTTGTGGGCTTGCACTCAACCTCAACTAATAAAGATGTATGACCATTTCTGATGACAAAAAATATATCAGAAACAGAACAACATGTATTTTCTATTGCATGCACTAAAACTGGCTTAATTTTCCCTCCTTCGTTACATACAACCTATATTGTAATATCACAGACTATACCACAAGTTGGTTTACATTGTCTTATCTCAAGACACCTGTGTATTTATTACTAATCAGAAAATTTAATAATTTTCTATCAATGGAACCAGCTTGCATTCTGCAATCACATTATTTCTATGAATGAAAACTGAATATTTTGTCCCTAGACAGATGTAGTCATGGACATGAATAGCAGTATAACAACTCCTCTCTGCTTATAAAAAACGTATCCCTTAGTACCAGATGGAATTCTAATCAGAGTTCCTCCACAACACAGATATTGTAGGTGTGCTGTGCTAGTCATTTCTGTTATTATGAATGACCTTTCAGGAATTGAAAAACTGCAGCTTGTCTGCTGAGACTTGTAATCGTTATCTGTTCAGTTAGAGCATTTACCAGTCCTGCTTGTCTTCACCAGTAGAAATAAAACAAAATACATCCCCTTCTGGCTAATCTCCAAAAGACCTAAACACTCCAAATTAAAAATTCACTTTAGACAATGTGGGAGATTTCTAATAAAAAGTGCTTATAATGGAATCTTGTATTTCCCTATAGTATCTTAATACTTTCCATCAAAATGTGCATCTGAAAAGGAAACCTCTGCAATAGTAGCAGTTTAAATAAGACCCCCAGTCTTACTCGCTTCTGCTTAAGCACTATCCTGAGACTTCTAGTTATGCTTCCTATTAGATGGCTAATTGTGCACTGTATTTTACCCCAGAGGCAGGTAACCTCTGAAAGAGGCAGGGTACAATGACACAAAAATGTGCACTTCTAAATCAATTTATGCTATCAGGTAAAGATCTAGGTAATCTAAATTGGGAAGGCTATAACACATATTGGCTGCTCTGAGAAAGCTAAACCAAGGTCATACAGTGGTACACTATCCTAGAATACTAGCATTCAGGTCTTAGGTGGGAAATTATAATTTTATCCTTAGCAATGTACACCTTTCTAATGTTAACCCACTGTTTGGTGTTTATGGGTTATAAGCAACTGCAAACACGGTTGTATAATGGGAAGTGTTAGTCAACCTTAATAATAGGCAATGCTGTCTATAGTATGAAATGTACAACTTTGTTCTGATAAAAGAAAGTTTGATATTAAAACACACATTTTAAATAAATAGGTTGATGCTTTGTGAGAAGTGCTGCAGGGGATTAGGTCATTTAAGTGAATAAGCTTTTAGGCAAGTACTTTGCAAAAAAAGAACTGTACATTACAGTCTGGCATCCAAATAAATGCACACTTACTCCCACAGTCCACAACTATGCACAAACAAGCCCTAGATCAGCAATCTCTTCTTCCTTAGTTGGCAGCTACCTGAGGCTGTAGTTTGTACTGATTCAGTATGAACTTTAGTTCCCACTACACACGGCAGAATTAGTTGTTGGAATAGTTCGCCCCTTGCTCCTTGAGAAGTGAAATCTAAAGTGCACTGTCTAATAGTCTAGTACTGATCTGGAGGCAATGACAAGACTGGGTGGCTACATCTTAGGGGGAGGTACAGACAGTCAAAAAGCCTGAAGCTGAATCGATTCAGTCTTTGGAGGTTAGTCTAAGCTGCACACATTTCATTGAAACAGAAATGAACAGACATTTACCTTTGATTCAGGAAATGCAGTCACATGCCTGCAGTTCCTCCTGGGAGGGCAGGGGGGTGATAAGCATGGCTCTCTGGCTGTGTATTCACTTCCTCTTTCTGCTGCCCCCAAAGTCTGTGGGATTTGCAGGCCAGAATCACAGCAGCTGGACTCTGCAGAGTTGCTCATCAATTCCTCTTCCTGCTTCCAGGTGCCTCTGGGATTTGTAGTCCACAGTCACAGCCAGCAGTGAGTTTGAGCAGGGGAAGGGGTGTTTAACCATCCCTTCCCTGGCCCCAGATCCCAGATGGTTTGCCTGGGGGGGGGGGGTCAGTCTTTCCCCTGTACACAGGGATGCATTCTCAGCTGGCCTCGTCTCCACTCCCCCCACACCACCTTGTCAGCCTCACTGCTCAAGCTACGGAGCAGAGGGGTGAGGCCAGCTCTGCTCTCTGAAGCAGACATCATAGGCCAGCCTAGGGATGGAAAGCATGCTGGGATGCTGAGGGACTGTGATTTAACTTGAACCAGGAAGGAGTCTGGAACAGAAGTTTTATAAACCAGTTTGACCCAAATCAATTAAGTCTGATGCTACATTCAACAGGTTTATTTTAAATCAGTTTCAGCCATTTTGAAACTGGTTTATGTGCACTGAACTTCTATTCCGTTACAGATTTAAACCAGTTTCTGATCACTTACACTGGTTTATGTGCAACTTCTGTCCCTTGCCCAGTACATTGGTGCTGGTACTTTCACAACAGTGAAAACAAAAAAAATAAATGGACACATGGACGGAAAAGGAAAGGGGAAAATCTTATAGAGCTTATAGATAATGAGAAATTTGTTCTTTGCAATGCCAAGGAGTCCGATGCTGATGGAGCTAACTGTATTCATAAACTGTCCATTATTGTGAGTAACCAGTCACAGCCTTGTTCTTAAAAAATAATATTTAAATACTTTGTTTATTTTTACTATGCTACTGCTTCTACAAATCATAGCAACTGAAAAAAAGCCTAGACTTCAGTTCAGGAAAGGATTTTTCCTCACTTTCCAAAAAGCACCTAAATGCCTACTGAAGTCCCACTAAAGTCAATTGGACTAAATAACATGCTTACATGCTTCCTAAGTATGGGTTAAGCATGTGCTTAAATGCTTTGACGAATCAGGGCCTTATTATGTCCACAGCGTTATAAAAACTGTTGCATCTGGTATTTTAGGAATTAATCAAATATTCTACAGAAACATCCCAAACCATTACAATCTACAGTTGCACTTCTGCAGTACTTTACCTGTATTTTTACTTGTATTTTTATTTTTGTCTTTCTGTAAAAAAAAAAATATGACACTTATGACTTGGAATCAGAACTTAAACAGAATCTTCTAATCCAGAGTCTGTATGAAAAGGTGAAACTTCTTTATATTTCCTCTTCTCTGTATTCATATAGCAGTGAATAGTGAAAAGTAAAGGCAATAAAATATTATCTGCATATTGTCATGCAGGACTAAAAAGGTATACTCTCTTCATGACATTTATAGAAGCGCCTCCAGTATTGAGGTTTTCCATTATTTTTAAATTACTTATGGTTGTGTCTTAAAATGCTGCATTGTAGGAAGGTAGTATGGTTCAGTATATTAGAGTCTGGAATTGCAACTTAGAAAATCTGGAATCTATTCCCAGTTCTGCTTCTAAACTGCTAGGTGATCTGAACAAATCATTCATCTTGCTGTATCTCAGTTTCTTTCATGGCTGCAAAATGAAAATAATTTTTCTTACCTCTCTTGTAAAGTGCTTTGAATTCTGTATATGAATAGCTCTACGTAAGTGCAAGGTATTATCATCATCATCATTATTGTTACTGAATGAAAAAAAAACCTCTCTCTTTTTCTCTTACAGAATTCATAGCAGGTTTTATGCTATTAGTACTATTGCAACAATATTTGAAGATCTTGCTAGATGACATACAAACCTATAATTAAACATATAAATCCCTGCCCTGAGAAGAATTCAAATCTCTTATCATTTATTTGCACAAACAGGTGAAGATAAAACAAGTAAGGAGGTCTGAGTAACACTGAATCAATACAGTTTGTCTCAGTAGAAGGCAGGCACAATCTAACCACTACTTAAGAGACAATCTAGTTGTCTACTTAAGCATTATTTCTTGAAATGGTAAATCATCTTAAAAATATAATCTTGTGTAAGTGCTATGTCTGTAACAACATCACTGGATTATCAAAAGCTATCCTTCTCCAAGGAGGCCTCAACTATTAGTCATGGTTAGCAACATTTTCTTCTTTCTGCTCCTTTTGTGCTACTCACACTGCTACAACCCCAGTAGTGCTGTCACAGCAAGTTGAAATCATACTGCCCACTTAGTCATAAAAAATCAGAGCTACCTTTCCTTCATGGGAGCCACTTCATACTTCAGTGAACACTACAAAAAGTATGAAGTGTGCTATGAAGAATGGATATGTAATAAAACTATAATTGAAATGGCTCCACTGTTGCTTCATTTCATCACTCACAGTGGCCCTTGCTTGTTAAATTTTAAGATCTCTTGGGAAACCAGGGTAGAGTGTAACTATACTCCAGAGTGTCAAAACAACCACAGCAAAGATTTTTGTCATGCGTGACACCAGTGAATTATTTTTAAATAGCAATTTTATCACCAAAAAACCCCTTAAATTCTTAAGTTATAGTTTTCCTTAATTTAAGGTCATAAACTTGGATTTTTAAAGGTGCCTAATACACCCAGCTTTCATTCCTTTTCAGTAGTATCAGGACACCTAAACCCCTTAGACCTGTCTGAAAATCCCAGCACAGACTCTTGTACAGAAACAGAAAAGAGAAGAAATATAGTATTTCTTAGATAAAAGATTAGAGTTAGAAAACAAATTACTGTATTTATTCAAAGACAAGGTGAGGTGCTTTCCCTCCTCCCCCATAAGCATTGGGGAAAATAGCTCCTTGTTTTCCCTTTGTATACAAGGAAGCTTTAATAAATACATTTTTGAGCTTTGAACTGCTGCTAAAAGCAGCATGTGCTCAGTAATGGAAATCAATTATAAAGTTGATAAAGTGCAGCCAACAATGAGCATAACTGAAGTACATGGCCCATATTGGGCAAACATGCTGATGGGTATCTACTACAAGACTAGGTTAGTGCAACCCATCTGAATAAGATATAGGGTAGTGCCCATTGACTGCAGCCCCCCACCCACACCTATTCTTTCATGTCTCGGTGAGCCACTACATTCTGACTTCCTTTTCACTCCCACAGCTAAGCTGCACCTTTCTTTCTCATTTACAAAGAGTCCTGTTTCTTCACCATCCTTAAATATCTGGCAACCATCACCAAATGGGGCCCCAAACAGTTCATCCAGAATGCCTCTGTCACCCTCCCCACCTACCTCTCACATATGATTAGTGTGACCCCATCCTCCATGAGGTAAAACTGGACCAGGTTTCCCTGTGCCTCAACTACATATAAATTTTAGGAGCATTCCAGGACTTATGACAAGAATACCCAGTTCCAGTCATGTGTGGTGGCTAATTACGACATGGAACCATGGATGCTTGGCGGGGGGGCAGGGGGTGGGGAGGAAGTATCTGGAGTATACACACATACTGAACAGTGATGAGCTGTGGGACCACCATGGCTTGAAATGCTGTTGACTCTGCTGCAGTCCTCCCCAAGGAACTATATAGTAAATCATAAGCCTTTTGGCTTTGAACTAATATCATACATTGTTTGTTCTATATGTAAGTCAGTTCCAAAGTGCTACTTAAAAGTGTGTTTATGGAGTTCCTATGCTAAAACTTGCAGCAGTTTCAAAGAAGGTAAAAAGCATCGATTCTGAATGAACTAAGTCCATGGGTACTATATGCAAATTAAACTAGTACAGCTATGTTTATTTTGAGGTCAATTATTTCAACTATGATCTCACTTCTATAGACCCAACTATTTTGTTACTTCAGTACTGGTGATATAATGTTGAGTTATGCATCTGCACAGTGATGGCTATTCTAAGAATTCTCTGGAAGAAGTAAACTTTTGAACCAGTGACCTATTTAAGAATGATGAGCATGTGTGGATGTGTCTACAAGAGTGGTGGGAAAGTAAAGTAAGAATCCTGAAGGAAAACAACTTCGAGTGATAATGAATGAAACAAAGTGAAGATGACAGTGCTTGGCTGTTAAACAAGACCAAGTTGCCAGGCATCTCTGACCTAAAAAGGACACATAGAAGTGTGCCTGGATGTTCTGTGAGACTGAGTAGACCACTCCAGAAATGAGTTTGTGTGGGTCTGAGAGCGCAGGTCTGGGTCCATGTGTGGTACATCCACAGATCTGTATGCTTACCTAGTTCCTGTGAGAGTAGACAAACTACTCCAGGATCAGCCTCATGAGAATGGTGATCTCCTGGGTGACATGTGCCTTGCTTTTCCGTGGTGAAAATAGCTTCTGCCCATTAATTTGTGGAGCTGCTGAACCTTAGGGGCCTCCATAGCACTGGTGAGTGAACTCTTGCGTGCATGTCTGTGTTTGCTTGCACTGCAGTGCAGTTGCCACATTTACAGAAGTCTGGCTCTGTGTAAGGCCATGGTGTGCTGGCATTCTGTTGACGCTCCATAGGGCCATCTTTTCAAGATTAATTATCATCCCACTAGTTAATACAGTTAGCATCCTCTCCAATGTTTCCACAGTTGTTTGATAAAGTATTTGTCATACTGTCCCTATATTATCTCTTTGTTTTGGTTTGTCCCAATACCTTACTAGAACCCATTGTTGTTGTTTTCCCTCCCTTTCTGTTGTTATTAATACATTCTTATATATTTTATTTTTAATTTTATCATTGTCTTATCTACGTACTAAGAAACCAGGTTGGGCCGAGAAACCAGCATTGCTAAGTGTCATTGCTGGTCAACCTGGCTAGCTTCACCCCTTTGTCCTCCCTTTTCCATGTCTAATAATAGAGGAGCCTAATTCCCTCCAAAACCCAGCCCTCAACACTTTCATGTACTCAGGAAGAGCAGGGTCTGACAGTAAGGAAGAGGGGAAGCGGCTGCAAGGGAAAGAAGGGAGAGGACAAAGGGCTACTTGACCCCCAGATTTATTTTCCCTGCTGTAACAGTGGGAGAATGACAAATTCAAAACAAGCCTCCAAAATTACATTCTATACCTAAAAAATGGTATCAAATTTATACATGTTCCCTATATAGAACGTGATTATGGTGGAGGATTGTCTTATAATCAGGGTCAATTTATATTCAAGTAAATATGGACAAAAGACAAAGCAGCAGACTAACAGAATAAAACAAGTAAATACAAAAGCACATTAAGGATAATAAGATCAAGTTATTTTTTTTTTAAATCTCAAAGCATATTTATTATAAATAATGCAAAGAATATTTGTCCATTTCAACATACAAGGTTCATAACTTTCCATAAGTAAAACATAGTAACAACTCTAATAAAGTTTATTGAAGATGCAGAGCAAATATATTTATGAATACAGTCTTTCTCTTCCTCAGGTTTCCAATAATATTGTCACCAGATTCATTTTGCCATTGAATTTGCACTCTTTTTTTTTATTTTTTATTTTTTTAAGTGGCCTGCAAAGGATACTAAAATGATGCTTGAATCAATATGCTGATCAATAAGCCTTATCAATATGTTGAGGATATTTAGCTTTCTGTTATTTTTTCAACCATCATTTTACGTGCCCAAGTTAAATTTTCATGTAAAAAAATACAAATAAAAAGAAAATACACCAAGGATGAAACTCTATCTAACCCTAACAAAGCTGGGCGACCAGAATGAAGACTGATCGGCTCAATCTGATGCTTGGGAAGATGGAAATTATGTACTCTGAAAGAAGGAAGCACCTTAGAAAATGATCAGAGAGAGGCAGCTCAGCCTTGCAAAACATTTACAGCAGCCTATCAATTTTATTTTTTTCTCCCACATAGCATTAGTGGTCTACAATGCCTTTTACTCTGTAAGGCCAGATACTGTTTGGGGTTTTTTTGTTTGATTGTCTTTACTATACAAATATAATGTTCAATACACAGAGTTATTCTCAAGTATTGCAATTGCCTGTTTTGTACAAGCACAGAAATGTGGATCTGTGCAGAAGTCTCACGTTTGACCTCCTGAATAATTATGTGGAATTGATGAAGAAATTATGACAATCCATAAAGCTCCTTTTCCCCTCACATTCTACTGTAGTTCTGAAGTTCAATGGGAAAACTTTTGTTATTACTTGTTTCTATGCTAAAACACTTCAGGAACAACAGGAACAACTTTAGAAAGCCCTCTTTCCTTTTGGAATTCACTCCTCTGAGAAGTCTGTCAGAGCCAAAATGTAATTATCTACACAGCACAGTACTTACGAGTGTTTTCTCTTGGCTTTAAATAATGTTTGTGGGTAGTTCACATCACCCATTGCCTTAGAATCTCTTTTAAAGCCCTTGTGTGCTAGAGTTATAGGCCATATACAATTTAATAATATATTTTTCTTCCCACTCCTGTATCTCACTGTGGCAAAATATCTTTACTCGAATTTATAATTTTCTCTGTATTCTTATCCACAGGCCATTTCTTCTAAAAGTCACTTGGTAAATGAACTGTAGGCTATCTGTATGGGAGGTTCCCCATGGGGATGATGACGAGAATATTGAAATAACTAGTAACACCATGAATGTTTACCCAAGCAACACGGGAGAGAAAAAATACCCCAAGCTGGCTACACAACTTCAAAGGGTGTCCACCAAAGATTAGTTAAAGCCTGGAAATGACCAAACACAAAGTAGAAAATTTTTTGAAAAGACTGTCTAGTTCAAGATACCGGACTCAATATTTTGTGCAGTATATTGGACAATCCAATTTAGATTGTGTATTAGAGGCTTAGCTGAAGTACGACTTAATGACACCTTGACATTAAGCCTCAAAGAAATACAGAGTGAGGACACTAGCGGAATGAATTTCTATTTTTGGTAAACTCAGTGACTCTCCTCACAGACATTTGGAGCTATAAAGTAAGAGCTTGATATTACTAGCATGTACGTTTTCCCCTCCAGACTTACGTCTTTATAATTAAGCTTCATAGCTTGCACTAGTACAGTATTTCGCAGATCCTAAGAAAGATTAAATGGTTCTGCAGTTAGTTATAGTGATCCTTAATTCTAGATCTGTAAAATTAAATTTGTATGTTAGAGAGGATTCAATTGTCAATCATTTGGTAATGTTTCCTATTCACTCTGGCATATACTAGAGCACTCTCTGCTGCATTTCTCAAAACTTTTTTCACAGAACTGGAAAGAAATTACAGGAGTGCAGCATGGTTATAATCTCTTTCCTGGTCTTCTGTGGGATGCCAATAGGCAGAAATCATTGCCCAGAGAGTGAACAGGATGGGAGAACTGAGAAAAGTGTCTGTACCAAGGAAATGTCTACATTTAGAGTTTGTCTTCATTATAAACCTTCTGCCAGCAGTCAGCAGCTGCCATAGGGAAATTACCAAAATGCATCCCACATCGACTCAGCTTCTGGCAGGCTTGTACATCTCAGCTACAGCATCTATGCCAGGAAGGAACACACAATACACTGGGAGACACCAGCTGTTAAAGGAGCCATGGCAGAAAGAGCAGGAACATCTACTCATGCTTTCTAGCGGCTTTATAGCAGCAGAAGCCTTCTGGTGTTCACAGAGCTAGCCCTGCTCTGTCAGAAGAAAGAAGGGTTCTGCCACCACAAGGAAGTTGTGAGCATGGATGCATTCACAGCTTTGCTAACAGAAAGTTACCCTGCCAGAAAGTCCCTATGCCTGTAACTGATATGCTGCTTACTAATATGTATTAATAAATGCAAGGTAACCCTGCACCCACAATTTTAGTTATGTTGTGCAATTAAGAGTAATCCACAGCATCTGTTACATGCATAAGGGGAATACACTGGTATTACACTTCATGCTGCAAAAGTCAATAAACTTGGGGATGGTGAAGCCTTCAAGTGAGGCCACTCTAAAGTATCTCACATTTCCAGTATGATCCTAATCCACAGGCAAAGGCCTCACTAGTAAATGAGTGGCAAGTGTTTCTCACAAGTTTCTGTATTTCATCCAAAATTAAGCCATGTCTACACAAGACACTGACTGCGCAGCAGCTGGTTACTACTATGCAGTAGCATTGTGTGGCACAAAGCGTGATGTGATGCTACTGTGCAGTAATAACAAACTACTGTGCAGTCAAAGTCACCAAGAAGCCATGCAGGGAAGCCATGCAGGGATACTGCTGCGAGTCAGCATCTCCTGTAGACAAGGCCACCATGCCTTATTATTAGCGTTCAGCAGCTTCAGTTACTGAAGCTCCTAGCTGGTCCAAAGGATCTTGCTTATTCAGTACCTCTTCTCTACTAATGGCTCCCCAAAATAGCATCCACTGACCAGTGGAGAGTCATGAAGTCATCAGAAGTAGTGCATGGACTGCGGTGCCCCTTGTCCCTTTTCAATTAGAAGTTTGATGTTAAGGGCACATAGCAGTCCATGAGAAATTCTGAGGGCTGAGAGGTACACTGGTCCAAAATGTTTTGGTCTCACTTTTCTATACAAAAATAGAAAAAAAACCTTATCATTCTAGAGCAAATAGTATGGAGATAGTCATGAAGAGAATTCTTGATAATAATTCTTAATAATTAAATTATTTGAAGAGCACAATTATATGTTGTTCTTTTCAAGTTTGAGAATTTAAGTAGGAGGTGGGGAGAGTGGTGGGGGTATTTTTTTTTTTTTAAAAAACAATGTTTGACAGAATATATCAAATTCATATGTTGGATCTCCAGCTCCCATAAATAGTATTAACTATTCCTATGATTAAATTATCCATGTATTACATGATATAATACCCCCCTCTGAATGACAAATACTGTAGACTGTCCTGATCAAGATTTCCAGACCAAATAAACAATCTTACTATAACCTAGTTATAAAACACTGCTTGAATACCTGACTCTTGATAAACGGAAGATAGGAAACAGCAGAATTATTTCTGATTTTTCAAACAGTCCAAATTAACTTAAACATATTTGACTATTCCCCAAAATTTTAGAGCAGAATAACCAGCTTTTGCCACAGGTCTAATAGCCCAAAATCTATGATTGATTTTGTTCAGTTCTTTCCTCCTCTTTTTTTTTTAATTTTAACTTACATATTTAACTTTTAGCTGTAGCAGTTGACAACATATCTATCACACTTAAACAATGTAACTCAGAGGCATTATTTTTCATAACTGTGTTTATTTGGTCTTCTGCCATGTATGTTGCTTTGTTAGTTCTCATGCAACAAATGCATTGTTTTTTTCCCTGGTTAAAATGGTACATTGCTTATTTTGTAACCTGTCTTTATTCTGTTAAGTGATTTTATTATAATTACTTTCTATGCCTCCTCTGCCCCCTGCTCTTTTGCATCCCATTCTTTGTAATACTACAGATTCTGTTCATGTTAATCTTACATGGAGTCCTATTTTTGTAACTAAATCTAATACCAGCAGAAAACCATAATGATTTTACAAGCCCATTATGGACACACAGGTCCACTCATGAAGAACTATCATATATATTTATACAACATGGCACCCTTTTATTTTTTTTAAAGTGAGGTCTCTGACATGCAAGAAACAATGATAATACATGTGTTGATTTTTTACATATAATTTGATATCAATATATACAGTAATTATTTTTGGTGATAATTTTCTAATTTATTGAAAGTAAAATTGAAATTAGACAACTTGACATATGTATAAGTGAAATATTAGAATTCTATGTATCAAATGCATTAACTACGTGAAAGATTGTGAAAGCTAGAATATTCTTTGAAGCGTAAGTTCAGAAGAAAATCACATCTGTGTTATACATTTTATTTGCTCCAGCACACCCTTGGACTAGTGCACTGAGAAAAAGAAATTTTAGTTTCAAGTATCTAGGAAATATGCTAGCACTGCTACATCCGTTCACATATTTTGCATGTTAGACTACTAGAAAATGCTCTCTCCAGATAGCTAACACTGGCAAATACATAAATGGAAGCAATAAATGAATAATCAGGGATCCTGGGAACAGATCAGTACACTGACCTGGAAAGGTTAGAGATGTTTCCTCATGATAATGCCTGTGTATTTCTCCTGCATGAGGTTAATTGCTAGATTAAGTAACCTTAGTTATTTTAGCTGCCAGTACACCAAGATCAAAATACTTTTAAACTTGGATACTGTTGTGACCATAAACTAGGTCAGATTAATTCAAGATATACTTCACAACAAGTTAGATACAGATACAAAGGAATCAATATATTATAACCCCAGTAGTTGTCAGCAACAGAAAAACATAGTAAAAACATACATTTAAAAATACATACAAACAGGTGTGATGCAAGAGTTAAAATTGTGGGTCCAGAGATTTTGATTTTGTTCTTTATTATGGTCACAGATTTGAAAGGCCATATAGGGCCAGATATCTGGAGCGGTTATAGTACCCACAATTGGTAACAGCTTTTTCAGAAGAACAGACTTCCATTTAGGCATCTCAGTGAGGTTTCAACTTTGTCAAGAGCTCAATAATTAGCAGGTTTCATTATCCACAATGGGAACTGATGAGTACTGAGTACAGCTGGTTGGAAAAACTTCAGCAAACCATTTTTCAGTCCGGGTTTCCCTATTGAAAACTTAACAATTCATAAAGACAAGGTTACTAGGGAACATCACTGACACCACTGGAAACCACCTTGGTTTCCTGCCAGTTAATCCATCCCATTCTTTGGCAATCTGCTTCTAAAGGTCTGGCTATGAGCCTCAATACCATGATTTGTTGATTAGAAAAAGCCCCTGGATCCACTCTGAGCTCCATGAACTTCAATGACTAAGATTCTCAGTTAAAGAATGCTTTTAGATTTCTGAAGTGGTTGCACTCCCTGACATGACAGAAAATGACAGAAATGAACAGACAAAAAAAAACCCCTGTCCATATTTTCCTAGGATGTTTTTATTTATTTTATTTTATTTTTGCGTAGAATTTTTTTTTTTGCCTACACATTTTGTCTTATTGCTTTGAAGAAAAATGGACATAACTGGAAAAAAAAAACAGCAGGAAAACAAAGACATCAACAGTATCTCTTATTCACTTTGAGTCACGCTGCTCTCACATTCACACGTTCCAACTGCTTAATAGAAAGTAAATTAAAACTCTGCATCATGTATCTATAACTACTATTACTCAACAAATCACTATGACCTGTTCAAGCCAAATGTCAGTGCATGAGGTGCCCTGTTTTAACAGATAAAGCACTAACATAAATATAATACTTTTGAAAGGATACATTGTCATGTTGTTATAAATATGGAAACAGCTATCCAAATTACTATTCAATTACCTTACAAATGAGTTGTTAACCTCTACACACAGAAGGTACAGACTTTTATATCACTAATTTTATCTTTAAAACTATATATATATATATTTTATATAATTTTTGCTCTCGCCATTATTCATTTCAGCTGTGGTCTTGCATGCACATAGGATGGCAGATTACTAAAACATTATGGCAACTGATCAAAACACACACACTTTATACCCTGAATTTATTCATATATCAAGTATATGAATAAAGGTATTGACTTAAGTGTACCTAACCAAGACTTAATAAAGCTTAGCCCATTACTATTTGTTAAATGATTGCAGATCAAGTAGAGTGCTGTAAAATCTTCAGTTATTGTTTTAATAATAAGATCTTTAAATTTCCTACATTTTTTCATTTAAAAAGTAGGATCTGCCTTTAAGTAATAATCTATTTTAGTATTGTGAAAACTTCTAACAAACCAGAATGGATATCATTTTACTTTTGGATTATGTGAGGTTCTAGTGACTCCTTTCCATGGACTTTAATTACCTATTGCAATCCACAGAACATTAATTCAAAATTATGTATTCATCAACATTCTGAGGTGTCGAAAGTCAAAGCCTGGAAATGTTTCACACATTTATAATTAACCATTATGCATAAAGGTGATCATAACTATATTTTCCCCCCAAATTTTCCCCAGGGTACAAAGTTCTATGATGGGATGTAACCTGACAAATGTTTAAAGGCAGGTGTATAGTAGGACAGTTACCTATTGCCAACAGTGGTTATCAGCAAATGAAGTTGAATTAGTACTCAATATAAACTGCAAAAGGTAGGCTATTTTAGCAGCAGTTTTATGAAATGTCTCTAAACACATTTTGTTTCGGTCTATACTTTCATTTAAGTCACATTCAGCTTCTGCTCAGCTGAACCTATTGCTGTCACCTGTTGTATTTGTAGCCAAATACCATAATTTTCAGTCTGAGTAACAGGATATTTTTGTTTCTGAATAGAGTATTATAAAACTTCTCACAAATTAGCCAAGATTTCTGAAGTCTAAGAAGAAACAGCTCTTCCTGATCATGAACTACTGGTTGAGTTACAGGAAGTTAATTCTTCACCAAGCATTTATGCACATCTATTACATTTTTAAATACCTAACAAGAAAACAAAGACAACAGCAACAACAATCACTTAAGCATTGTGCTATTAAGACACCAGGGAAATACAACAATTCCTTGGGTGTATTTTAAAAGGAATCTGATGAATAATGAAGATGTCTGTATTTGAGAAAGAAAAAAGTAGACCTATTTTCTTTGGAATGTAATATCTTCAGATTAAGAACCATCTAATTATGTGATGCTAGCACATGGGGGCCATACACAGATTGGAAGGGGAATTTGTAGGATTGATCTCCAGTTCTCCACCCCAAAATTCAAGACCCACTTAAACAGGAAAAGGGTCTTTCTTGCTCTCTCTCCCCAACCTTTTCACATTTTCAAACTTACTCTGAATATGTTAAGATCTAGGCAAAAAACACCATTAATAAACATATATCATACATCCACAGATCTCATCTACATTTTTTTAACTGTTTCTTATTAAGTAATAATGTTTCCTGTGGCCTCTACCATTTAGGAAACTGTATATATATATTTTAAAAAGGGCCTGCTCACAGATCAGACTTTCCAAGTTCATGCAATTTTAATTAAGTCAACTACTTTTAAAACTAGCATGCTTTGATTAGTAACAAAAATAAACAGAAGAACTGATTATATATAATTCTAACATCTATAATGCGGTGTCTGCTTACATGGGGTAACTAATTCATTCTCATCATGTTATTTGAAAAGTAGAGTGCAAGGTCAGAAGACATTGAAATAAGAAAAAATAAAGATTTCTAAAAGCTCCCACCATTTCTCTGAGAAGAAAAGGAAGTTAGCTTTGCTGAAGGGCTGCATGGAACTACCAGGGTCTCCTGATTTGAGGCAAACCCACCAGCAAACTTCCTGGGGGACTTCACATGTCCTTGAGGCAGCCAACTAGAAATCTAGGTTTGGTTCCGTCAGATTCAGTGAACCATGGATGTCTCTAGCAGCACATTCTGGTCTCAACAAGCTGACATTTTTCAAGAAATCTGTTTAAATCAGAAAATTTCTTAACAATTTTAATCTTGACATCAACAACAGCTTCCTTATGGAATTTCAGGTATTCATCTTAGCAGTTAAAGTCCTGAAGCAGTTTGGTGTCCAGCAATATCAGATGTAACCACTCCATTCTTAAATTCCTTAGGCACTAGAAGATTCAGTAGTCAAACTGACCAGCATCCACAGTGCAGCAAAGGTGCTATTAATTCAGGGACTGCAACTATGTGAGTTTAAATCTGACCATTAAAAAAAAAAAAAAAAAAAATCTGACTCTGACTCCCTCTCCCTTTACCCCAGTTTCTTAAAAGACATGCAGAAAAAACAACAACAGTCACTGCTACATCTATAAAGCACATTAACCACCAAAATTGTGACTTGTCAAGGATCAGGGTCGTTTACCAAAGCCATTCTAGATATATGCAGACAAATGTTAGCTAGTATATATGGTGACCCCAGATGAAACAGTAGCATGTGTTAACCATAGCACAATTAAGATTGTTGGAATCTTAAGATAAATGTAACAAATATTTTGCAAGTGCATGTGTTTAAAGAATAATGTGTGTGTGCATATGTGTGTTCTTTACACATACACACATTCTTCTTATAAAAATAGGTTCAATTTGCTAGCATCTACATCCTAGTTCTTTTCATACTGTTCCACTCCTTTTTGTGTGAATTATTGTAAAGGCACATTATAATGTGTTTGGGGGAAAGAAAATTAAAACTAATTAAGTAATCAAGGCATTAACAATTTAGGTGAACTTAACTCTTCATTATTTTAATTTGAGAACAAAATAGTTGAAAATCAGCTTGGCCTTCACTGCTTTCACTTGCCGAGACAAGATTCTATTTCCCCAGTGCTACAGCAATGGAAGAGAATTTTTGGATGGGTTAAGGAAGGAATATAGCTTTTGCTCCATTTTAGGCCTTAGGGAAGCCACAGATTAAGTTCTTGTCAGATTATAGGGGAAGGGGGCAAGTCCTGCCCCTGTGTTTTTCACTGATAAAGTTCTTTTTGCTCTAAGATGTGCAGTTCTGCTCTGCAACAGAGAACAAGAACATGGGAGACAGCACAGGATATGTGGAAAGCCTCAGATCTGCAGAGACCTGGATGGGAGCCCAGTGCTTGGTGAAATTGGGGCCAAGTCTGCTACGGAATTAATTCTTATTTTCCTGCTTCTTGGTCTTGGAAAAAAGGAACAAATGCCTTCTAGTCAACACAGGCAGGAGTTGAAAACAGGACACATTTCATTTGAAGTAATTTTGTGGTCTGGTTTTTCAAATTTGGGACCATATCCTGAAGTATTTATTCTTGAAAAAGTCTGTAAGGAAGTCAATACAGACTCTGCTTTTAAGACATGATTCACTTACTTATTTTACAATGCTTAACGTGAATGAATCTTTGTTTCTAAGGAAACAACACTGTACTTTTCCTATTAGTATAATGCACTAATATTTCTTTGCTTTTTTCAGTATGTGCTATGCTTGTTGACTGTGTTTCCATCCAAAGCAGTTTGTTCACATTTTCCCAAGTGCTCAGTTTATCTGCCTTTTTTAATACGTTGCATGTATGAGAGGTACAGGCAGGCAACAATATAAAATAATCAAAGTATAATTATTTTCTCTTCTTGTTATCACCGTAACCATGCTACTGTACCTGTGTTCCAAGTGACAACTTCTCTGTGGTGATTATCTGAATAACCCCATTAGTATATAGGGTTGGATTCCTAAGAACTGTCTTGCTTATCTGCATATCACCATTGGTATGCAAAGTTTAAGGAATTGGAAACTCTTCTGTGCTTATTTTGACTGTGATAACATGTTTTAACCACCTTGAACAATCTGAATATAAGGGACCAGGTAAGCGGGGTTTGTGCACACTGCCCCATGCCATAAAATTAAACTCAGACCTTATTACAGCCACCCGGTGCCTGGTAAAAGGGTTACATTTTGGAGGCTCATCCAGGATGACAGTATTGGGCATTATTGGTTATTTGATAGTTTGGTAAAAATTATTACTGGGCTACAGAGGAAATATTTATGGTGAACCTGCACATGTCTATACTGGAAGATGGTATGTGGACCCTGATTACTCCCAAAAGGGAAGGGTGTCACTCCCCACCCAGCTCTGTGTCCAACATGTCATTCTTAAAGTGAACCTCTGAGGCTTTAGAAACAGAGGAGGACCATGGCAGATATACCAGGATTTGGGGGCTCTCAACTGGTGGTGCCTGTGGCAGAAAGCCACCTTGGTTTCTCCCCAAAATCTCTGCCCTGTGACTATGTGATTAGAGGGGCCAGCACAGATGACTCACACCTCAGCCTGTCTCTTTAGGTAACCTGAGCTGGCTGCATTCCTGAGGGAGGGGGGAAACCTGCTCCCTCTGCCTACGTGACTGGCATCTGTTACCTGGGTGAGGGGCATCTACCTGGGGAGCTGGAATCTGCCCGGTAACAGGTGATGTATTACAAATTGGTTGGCTGACAGCCAACTGGGGCTGACTTCCACTGGACCAGGTGAATGAGGTCACAGGGGCTATATAGGTTGGGGGGGGGGGGGGGAGGCTCTCTCTCTTCAGCCATGAGGTGAAGCGGCATCAAAGCAGGGGAGACAGAGAAGCCTTACCATCTGGACCTAGCTCTCTCTCTCTCACCCCAAGACTCCAGAGGGGAAACTGGAGAACTCTGGAAGATGCTTGTGAGTAAGCTACTCGAGATCTGGTTAGATATCTAGCTGGCAGTAACACAGATGTATAATCAAAAGGCTACCTCAGCCACACTGTTTGCTCTTTAGGATTTCTAAGATATTGCTCAACCCTGTACCCTAGTTTACCCTACCCCTTGTAATCAATAAAGTTCTCCTTTTTGACTGGTGTGGGAGACTTATTGAGGGGTGGGTCTAAATTATGCCTAAGAGACCCCTTAGGTCTGTGGACTAAGGGAAACTTTACTTTTTGCCCCCTTGACTTGGGGAAGTGCCCCAAGTGCCTGTACTGGGTTGATTACCCATTGGACTATTAGGCCTGTGTTTCCCCGAGGACACAGGGCCGAGACAGTCCCTTCTCGGGGTGGTGGCGGCGACGTTACCCCCAGACTAGCAAGTGTGCTCCGAGAGAGGGGTCGGCCAAGCATAAGGCGCCCCTAGGGAGGCATTCGGAGCCTGGAAGGTGGTCGGGCGAAGGGAGGTGGGCGGCTCAACGCAGGAGCGCCCCCTACTGGCCCGCCACAGTGCCAACCATGGGGACTCCTGAGGTATGGGAAAAGGCCTGGGTTAGACATTAAAAGAAATTTTGCAACCTGATTTTGACATAGCCCCAGATGGAAAGCTGAAGATGTTTTCTGGAGGGTCGCGATCCAAACCGCGTGAAGAGGCTCCCGAGTCCTGGTTTGCTTATGCCTCTGAAATGTTAGAATAGTGGCAGGTACTGTCAGTGTCAGTGCCAGAAATGGTCAGTGACAGAAAGGGCACTGTCTAATGGGGAGTCTCAAAAAAAACCAGAAACAGCATTGGATGTGGTCCAGGTTCTAAAAACAATGATCCTAAATTCACTGATAAGGACTGCCCTGATATTCTAGATCTTGTATTTGGTTAGGCAGAGAATGCAGATGATTTATCCTGTCAGTTCCACAGTACCATACCAAACAAAGATAAGAGGATTGTGGTTTGCTTATTGAGGCTGGAAAAATTGTTATCAAGAATGGTATCTGAAAGAGGTTTATAAACCATGCCAGGCACAATCAAATATTGAGACCCAGGGAAGTGCTTCTCCCTCTCTATTCAGCATTGGTGAGGCCACAGCTGGAGTACAGTACCACACTTCAGGAAGGATATGAATAAGCTCGAGAGGGTACAAAGAAAGGCCACCCATATGATTAGGGGCCTGAAGGATAGGCCCTATGAGGAGAGACTTTGGGAACTGGGCCTGTTTAGTCTGAGAAAGAGAAGAGGTGACCTTGTGGCCACCTACAAATTCATTAGAGGGACGCAGAAAGAGGTCAGAGAGGCTCTGTTCACCAGGGTGCCTCTTGGGTAACAAGGAACAATTGTCACAAAATGACAGAGAGCAAATTTAGGCTAGTTATCAGGAAAAACTTCTTCACAGTAAGGGTGGCCAAAATTTGGACGGGGCCTCCTAGGGAGGTGGAGCTGTCCTCTACCTTGGGAGTCTTTAAGAGAAGGCTGGATAGGCATCTGGCTAGGGTCATCTGACCCCAGCACTCTTTCCTACCCAGGCAGGAGGTCAGGCTCAATGATCTGTTGAGGTCCCTTCTGACCCTAGCATCTATGACTATGAATCTAAGACTGAGAGGTGACTTGATAGTTGCCTACCAGTACGTCACGGAGCAACTCTTCAGGAAGGCACCCCTTGGGAGAACAAGGACCAATGGGCACAAGCTTGAGGGAAAATTTAGGATGGGCAGAAGGAAAACTTTTCCATAAGGGTAACTAGAATCTGGAACACAATCCCAGCAGATATGGTGCAGTCGCCATCCTTGGAGGTGTTCAAGAAGTGACTGGATAAGCACCTCGTTGAGCTCGTTTGAGCCTAATAAACTCCTGCCCATAGCAGGGGACCAGACTTGGTGATCTTGTAGGTCCCTTCTAATCCTTTGATTCTATGAGTCAAAGCCCCACTCACTGGCCCAGCTGGGCAGTGACAGCAGCCTCGGTCTGCCCAACACCCTTTCTCCCTCTCTACAGGGGTTCAATTCTGCCACCTGCCAGACTTACCTGTGGGAGCTGATCTCCAGGCTGGCTGGCAGCCATGTGCATGTATATGCATGAACATGCATATGGCACCTCCTGTTGATCACTAGGGCTATGTGAAACTTCGGTCCCCAAATTAATTCAGTGGAGACTTGGCCCAATTTGGTGGCCTAATCTCCAAATTCAAACTGAATCAGGAGACCCTTTCATCTCTCCAAATTGAATCAGAACTCTCCAAATCGATTTGGAGAGATTCAATGATTCAGATATAGACACATCTTTAAATGTTTTTTCTACATACCTTGAGGTACCAGGTGGCTCTTGAATGTTGAGTTGCAGATGGAGCGTCCCACAGGAGCTACGGGCTCCCCAGTGCACGTGACAGCAGACCGGGAAGTGGATCAGAAGCATTTCTGGGTCTGCGAGGGAGTGCATCGGGGCCCCCCAATCCCCCCCAGCTCAACAACTGGTGCTTCCTGGTTCTGGGGAGGGGGGCACCCAGGGTCCTTCTGCAACCAATCACCAAGCCAGGGGGGTGTGGGTGGCCCCCCCGTGCACTTAGTGATGGATCCAGAAATGGACCAGAAGTAGTTCTGATCCACTTCTGGGTTCACCACCAAGCACACAGGGGGGCTCCTCATACTCCTTTGGGATGGTCCATCTGCCCCAGCATCATAGCATTCACAAGCCACACCTGGTACCTTAAGGTATGTAGAAAAAACTTTTAAAGCTGTATCTATGTCCAAATTGCTGATTCTCCAAATCAACATAGAATCTTCAGATTCGGATTCAGCAGAATTGAATTGGGAACAGTGATCTGAATCAATTAATCAAATCACTGTTCCTGATTTGGGCCAAATCCGAATCAAATATGGTCTATTTCGCACACCCCTACTGATCACCCACCTCCCGCTGCCCCCAGCCCCTTGCTGACTGGAACTCTGCCAGCTTACAAGGGGAAACGCACCTTTTCTGTTGTTTTCTTTCGTAAAGGAGAAAATTCAGATTTAATCTTTTCCCCCCCGCCACGATGACTGCAAAACCCAGATCCCTAGTCATAAGACAGGCAAAGCCCTATAATTTCTACTCTTTCAGCAATGCCTCCCCCACCAGCAAGGAAACAAAAAACTTCTATGCATCTCTTGATTTTATTACTTAATATAAAACATGAGGCTGCTGAATCCTGAATTGGAAGAAAGATGGAACAGACTCTAAAGAATAATTATCTCAGACTTATTTAAACAGACAAATCTGTGCACATGTATGGGCTGTATGCACAAAAATATCTTTATAGGAAAACCCAGCAGAATTAAGAATGCCAGGCAGAGTTCAGAGCCTTGTCACATTACCTTACAAAACAAATTGCTGAACAGAAAGATAAAGTTGGGTGAGTGTAAATGACTGGAATCCACTGTAATTAGTGGCAAGTTATGGATCTTGACATACCAGGAGTTGCCAAGAAAAATCCAGAGGGAGAGAATTACAGCTAGCATATGCCAGAGGATCAATGAAGGGATCAGGTGTTACAACTGGCAATACAGAAAAAGAGGCAGAAATGAGATGGGAAAAGCTAAAGCAACAGAAGAGAATGGAAATGCTGGATATAGTTAGTCATCCAGCATATTTTTTATTAATATCTTTTATCACTCATATTGGATTACAAGACATAAATACTGTACATTGTTTAATTTAACTGGTTCTTGGCATAAGAAACTAACTAGAAAAAATTCATAATAGCCAATTAGAAACTATTCTAAGTTTTAAGTACAGCTTTTACATCCAACAACCAGCTGTTTGGGACTAGTTAGTTCATAAGCCCTTTCTGTCTTTTCATGCTAGAAGGTACAAAGTAATAGCATAGAACATGGGATGCAATCCAAGAAGTTCTACCTGGATTATTTTAATATAAATCCTAAAGTATTATTCTGTTCAACTTAATCAACTTACTAGGCTTCCAGCTTTAACCTACCCACCCATTTTCATGAACAAAAAGTAGAGTTAAGGAGGGAATGATTGAACTGCTTTTTTCCCCACTGTAACTTGTGCTGTATAACAGGAAAAAAAAAAAGACAGGTGACACTCCACCATTCCCTAGGACTATCACCATGCTCCAATTATCACAGACTACATAGCTGCAAGCAGCTCAGTTGTAGTCAACTCACCTGTGAAATATCTGATTGCTGGTCCAAATCCATCCATAAAGATATTGTGTTGACAGGCTCCCAAAAGGTAATATTTTCATGGCAACTGAGGACTGTGAATTACAAAGTTGTAGAAACTAATTTTGTGCGAGGCCAGTTTAGTGGGAACTGGCAAAAAGTCCTAGGGAAACGTTTCAAGCTAGATATGTAAACGTAGATGTACAAAAATAAACAGGGCACCTTTGCAAATGGCACTTCCCTGTGCACAGAGACAGGCAAGAAAGTTTAAGTTCAAGTAACATGAGTAAGGAAGTATAAAATAGGCCTTGTTAAAAAACAAACTTTTTTCAACATAAAGTACATCTGCTGAGTTTGATTATTGATAAACAGCACTGCACCATAAAAAGAGCTTAGCAGATCAAGTTATATTTGCATTTTTGCTGTCTAGCTTATTACTCTCAGGGGACAAGGCTGGGAAGTCATTCCAACAAAAGTGCAGTTACCCAGCATAACCTACATCCATATTAGGAGCACACTGCTACTTACTAACACAGTAACAACATACACCTAGTTTAGACCTGGCCTAAAACATGGGTTAATATTCTATCAATCAAAGTATTATTGTAGGGTCTGAAAAGTTCACCATCTTCTTAACATGACTGATGGAGAAGTGAACATAAAACAGCTTATGCATTTTTCCATGGACACAAAGGAAGTCTGTGGAATCTGTAGCAGGGACAGGAGTTTCCCAGCTTTAAAACTAGTGCTGAGGCCAGTGGGCCTTATTTTTTCCCCAGGTTTTCTTCTGTTTTTGGTACAGATAGGTCTATTATTCATAAGTACTAAAGACACAGTTAAAGAGTTAAACTTAGATATACTAACAACATTTTATACAATGCAATACCCTACTGTCATGCATTTTATAGGATTTAAGCAAGTAGCCAAAACAGGTAACAAAATCCCACCCTCTCCTCTAGGAGGCATTTTTGATAGAGCTCTTGTTTTAAGTGGGGCATTTTTAAATATTCCTCCATCCATAAAGACCAGTGTCAAGACTGAACTATGCTCATTCTAACTGTTGGTTTTGAATATTTTTTTTTAACTGATGGCAGGACAAGGTAATGTTTTGGAGAGAGATGGTACAGTAGACACTGAGAGAAAAAGTGTATAGCAAATTCTGGAGAAATGCAATTCATCTATTATATGAGCCTGGTGTATCCCATTAAATGTTACATTGAAACTTGACATGTACAAATAATGCAGATACATGTATGTTTCAATGACAGTGCAAATTATGATTTTTGTTCTGATGATAATATATGCATTAAAGCCACACCATATAACAGTATTTCTTCAATGTTATGCAGCAGTAGATGGTAGAAGAAAGCTTTTTATCACACAAAGCACCTCAGTTCCCAGTTACAAGCTGATCATTCACATTTTGTGCCCAACTACATTCATTCTTTCTAGAAGAACTCTGGACTAACCATTCATTTTTTCAAGGTAATTCTTCACTGTTGGGGAGCTCTCCTACTGCTAACAACTCTTTTTCCATGTATACCACTGTTTGCACCTGCTGTCTTCTCCAGGCTTCTGACGCACAGAAGTTTTACAAGACGCACAATGTGCAACAATTAAATTAGCAGACAACATAGCTGGTGAAAGGGAAGACGATGTTTTATAAAAGTTAGTTATGTAAAAATACTAAAGATTCTAAATATTAAAAGAGCTGCGGACTGCAACATTTAGTCTCCCACTTTTCCAAGGCAGGCAGCTGGAATTTGGGTTTTTTGAATATGAACAGAATAATCTGACAAAGTTTCATGTCCAACCCCCCCCGCAAAAAAAGAAAAAGAAAAGAAAAAAAAATAGGCCCGTTTTTTCACACTGTGGAGCTACTCATGCCCTTGTGGACAAATGTCATATGGGGACTTTCCCAGAGTCATGCAAAATGTAGGGAATGGAGTTAATAGCTGAGCAAAAGAACAACTGTTTATTCTTAGGCCTCTTTGCATTCTTTCACAATACAGTGCTTTAAGTTTATATCATGGATTACATCAAGAAAATTGGAGAAGAAGTCTCATAATTGTAAAAGCAGATGCACCATAAGCAAACTGTATGGAGACTGAATAGAACACTCATTTATTTTAATTAGCCCATAACAGCTTATAATAGAAGTGGCTCAGCTGAAATGGGACAGGATTTTTCATCATATATAATTTATGTGCTGGTCTGAAAAACTATTAAATAAAAACTTGAACTGAAATAGGGTTCCCCTCCTCCCTACCCCCAACCCCCGCCCCCACTTAATGGCCTCCCTTGCCAAAATCAATAAGGAGTTAAGTGCTCACAGAAGACTCGTGATTTCATAACTCCCTCCCTTGTCTCTTTTTGTTGCTGGTGTTTTTGCTGATATTGACAGAAACCTATTCAAAATGACCAATTTTTAGTGCTTGCATACAATGGCAAAACTAGTCTCAGAAAAGCATCTTACGCTATAAGAAACTGCACTTCTAGAGTGGATGCTAATTGAGTCATTGAGTGCATTTTAAGCAATAATCATGTTGAAAAGAAATAAGTCTGAACCAGTACTCTAGAAGTCAACACATCAATTAAATAAGAATACCAGGGGAGGACAGGACACCTGAATAACCATACCATTAGTTAGTGGAAGTCTTTATTTTATTTTATTTGTAATTTAAAAAGTGAAAAGTACAAGGACAAAAGCTTTAAATTTTTAGACAGAACAGACTAAAAACACAATGATTAAGGATCAAACCCATCCTTTGCCAATTTAACTGAGTTTAGATGTTACAACGTGGTTCTTTATCATTACCTGGAATTAAAGCTACAGTGAAATAGTAGGACAGGTGCCTCCTCTCGTGGATAGCCACACACATGTACATTTATAATCACACCAGCTACTATAAGGATGATTAAATACCTATTAGACTGTCTATGATCACATACATGATAATATTATCAATATCATATTTTAAAACAGCTTTCCAAATTTATTGTATTTAACTGTAATTTATTAGGCTTTTAATTATTATTATTATTTTCAGTTCTCCCATAAGACTACTGGACTGAATTTTTCAGATTAGCATCCAATTAGTTTGAATTTCTGGGAGATTGAAAAATGTCTGAAAAGACTTGATTTTTATAAAACACCTATGCATCTGTCTGCATGCCCTTTCAACCATGCTAGGAAGTCCTGCTTTGAAGAACAGCATGCATGCTGTTGGTATGATAAAACCAGAAAAGGATGTAATGTAATAACCTTAGAACAGCCACAGCAGCATATCAATAAGTACACAAAAGACAGAGACTGGTATGTTCTCAGAACCTAAGTTTAGCATGCAAGAAGCAGATACGCCATGTTTCACTGAAGCACTCTTTAGCATGGTCAGCAAATGGGACAGACATGCCTCAGGACAACTCCAATAAGATTTCCATGACTCAGGACAACTCCAATAGGATTTCAATGGAATGTAACAGTTTAACTCATATTGGGTCTCATAAAGCCCCCTTTCCCATGCTCCCCCAACCCCCCCCCACAAACAGAGAGAGAGAGAGTTAAACAGCTTTTACTTTCTCAAGTTTAAGTAAAGGCCACTTGTTAAAATATGTGCCACTTTGATCCCATCCAGAGCAATGTTCCCTCTAAGGAGTAGCAGTCCATGAACGTGCCACTTCAGTCCCGCCTCCCATTTCGGCGCAGCGCGGTCTGCCAGTGAATGTCCCAAAGTAAGTGTCCAGGTGGGAGCGGGCAGGGTTTGGCCACCAGATGAAGGTAAGCTCCTCATTCCTCATGCAGGGCAGGCAGCAGCTCCTCCCTGAGGCGAGGCGGGGACGAGGGACTACTCCGCTCCCCTGCATCGCCTTGGGGAGTGAGAAGGCGCATAGCATCAGGGCTGGGGAGTGAAGCAGTTTCCCAGTGCCGGCAGAGCCTACACCAGCCCCCAGCCCCATCAGAGTGGTATACATTATGACCTCTTACTACCTTTTGTTTCCAAAACAACCATCTTACTTCCAACAGAACCAAATAAACTTGTACAAGAGCAGACTCTGGCTGTATCCTGCCGTCTTCTGAATTCAAAATTGTCACTACCTTTTAACTACCATGTAAAATGACATATAAATTCTGTTTTTAATATGAAAATACTGTTAATTTCTAGATGCATCTTGCATTGCAAGTATGCTAAAGCATCAGCTAAATTATTTTGTGTACTCAAAATGTCTAAATAGTGCAAATAGCCAAGCGACATCTAGAAAATATTTATTGTCTTGGATGACTAAGAACACTGTAATTTATGGGGTACAATACTTAAGCACAAAATAGTGGATTAAGAACAAAGCTTCATCCTTCATTTGTCATTCATTATTTTAGAAACATAAAGGGTCCAGTAGCCAGCTGAGAAAACAAGGCACATTAGGATTATGTATGTACAGACTTTGTAAAAACCTTAGTCTTCAGGTTCAAGGAAACTGAACATAGAAGATTAGGATAACCAAAGCAAGCAGAATTATTACTAGTCTTTAGAGCAGACGGTTTTTATTTTACCTAATGCAATAATGTCTTTGTTTTTTACCTTTCTATAAAGTACATTTTCTACTTTTTTTTTTAAGACTTTGTAGAATAAATGTTTTATTCTGAACCACACAGGTGCCATATCAAATCTAGGACCTAACTGAGAGCAGAACAAAATATCCTGGGTGCACAGAAACACAATGATGTTCCATTTAACAGACTGGAGAAGGTATCAGTACTAATAGTCTGCAATGTGTTGTCTGAAGTAGCATTAGTAGGGCTCATATTTTCCTTTCAGGGAGTATATTTCCCTCTTTGTGTGTTCCAGTGTAAAAGCAGCTAGTCAGGGAACATCACATCTTCCAAAAACAACACATGCAAACTCTACCCTCACCCAATATTGGAGTACCTCTCTGGAAAGACTCAAAGATTCTCTCCCCAAAAACTTTCTACTATGGATTTGAATAAGGAACTGTTAACCTCAGGTTAGACTGCAAACTGTCATAGAAAGAACAAAAATTCTGTGCCTGCATCTGTCTGCAGCTACAGACCATTTACAGTGCACAAGAATTACATGACTTGATTTACTTTATGAAAACTGATTAGTAAAACCCCTGTGGATTTCTTAACTGTACTGTGGCAGGATATAAGATTAGTGTAGCAATTCCCATCATCAAATGTATTTACTGTTAAAATATTGGATTAGCGATGTTGTTATCCATTGCTCCAAGATTACAAAGTGATTCTTTAAAATTCAGTAGGAAAATATTACACTATCACTTGTAGTTAAGCTTGCAGTTCATGGTTTCTCTCCATCCCCACTTCCTACTAGAAAGTTCAGCCTACAAAAACCGAGACTGTTATTTTAACATTTAAATACAGCTTGAATAAGCTCAGGACAGACTCCTCTTGGCAGGTACCATCCCATTGCCATTTCATGATGTTCTTAACTGTAAAAATTGCTCTTCAAAATATTGTAAAATAAAGCACATGGCAACATCAGGGAAAGTTCAGCTGTTATTCAGAGAGTTCAATGGGTGATGCACAAAACAACTAGCTGAATTAGAAGCCATGGTGTGGAGTAAAAGATTTTGACCATTTGTGTAGCAGATACACAAACCTGTGACTTTGCTAGCTGGTCCTTTCCAGCCTTGCAGTATAGCGTAACATTGAGCTATTAAACATCAAATAACAGTTAAACAAAGACAATGTAAATCCCCAGTTATATTTCAGCTGTCCTTTTCAAACTGACAAGCTCTTTGGTCTCTATAAAAATTCTATTGTAATTAGCTGGAATCTCTAAGGAAGAGGTTTCAGAGAATAAAACTCATGAGGAAGCATGAAACAACTCAAGACAGTCCCCTAAAAGACCCTATTTTTCCTCAAGGCTAGGTACAGATATTACACATAACCTGGTATAAGCAGTTGAAAATAGAACTGAAGTTCAATGAACATAGCCTGGTTTCAAAATTGGCAGAACCTGGTTTAAAAGAGACTTGGATGCAGGTAGTATATCAGCTTTAATTAGTTTAGCTTAGATTGGTGTATTGAACTTCTGCTTTAAACCCCTCCTGACAAGCTACATTGCAATCTCCCAGCATCCCAGGATGCTTTGCGCTCCTCCACTAACCCTCACGCTCTTCTGCCTTTGCAGGGTGGGCTAGTCTCTGCCAGTGTTACTTTGCTCTGGCTGAGCTGGGCCAGAGATACCCACAAATTGTCATAGAGCTGAGGCAGCAAAGCCTCTGCTCCCCAACCTGTGTCCTGCCTGCACCTGTCAGCTCAGTAGGGCAGCGGGGGTGAAGTAGGAGAATGGAGTCCCCTGCCCTGGCTCCAGGCTTCCCCCAAGCTGGGATCTGCCCCCCTGGGGGAAGCCCAGTACAGCAGAGGTGCTCCCCGCCTGACTGGGCTTGGCTGGATCACCCAGTCTCACCCACTGTGAGCTGGTGTCTCTGATGAGTGACAGTGGAATGGAGCCTCCCACCCAGGTCCCAGCTCCCTGGACCTCAACTGGACAGACCTCAGTTCATCAAGGCTAAGATCAGGACAGGGAGCTCTATTTCCCAGCCTGTGGGTCAGAGACGGTGCCCCATGATGGGCAGGGCTGGCCAGACTGGCCCAGCCAGGCAAAACTGAAACCCCATTGGTGTGGAGCTTCTCCCAGATAGGCAGACCCTAGTTGTGCGGGATCCCAGGGCCAGGCAGGAGGATCTGTTTCTTTCTCTCCCAACTTCCACTATCCTGGGGCTAGGGAGAATGTCTGTTCCATCTCCCATCCTCCCTGAGGCTGACAGCCAAGCATCTGGGGATTTGGGATGTGTGCCAGGCAGCCAGTTAAGTATGGCCTCCACTCAGTTGGACTCAGCTGCCCTCAGCAATGGCCAACTGGGAGGAGAATGGGAGTATCCCCCAACCTTCTGGCCTTGGACAGTGCAGACATCTGCCCGCCTTTCCCAACCAAAAAGTTAACACGAGTTTCATTTGCTAATGGTCCAATCTATGCATCTAACAGAAACCTGTGAAGATTAGGTCAATTCCACCCCAGGCTTTTTGACTGCCTGTACTTAGCCATTATTTGCAAAAGTCTCCAATCACTGGTATCCACCCGTAGCTCTACTTCCTCATGCTACAGTACAGATGTGGTAGTGTTTGCTTCAGTGTCTGTACATGAAGCCTTGCTCCAGGCTATTTGGTTTAGTTTCTTTTGTTGATAAAACACATTCTGTTAAGTGACTGGCTATGAACTCTGAATAAGAAGCCCAAGTAGATTAGCAAATATTTTGTAGCTGTTACAAGAGAATTATGGAGCACCCCATTCAGAAAATAAGTACACACCATATAAACAGTACCCTCCTATAATTGACAGCTGCCTCTTCCTTTCATATTTTCAAAGTGTTCAATTTTAAATATTTCATTTTATTTTAGAGTTGGATATCAGTGTGTATTATGGACACCATTTGTATCATTTGCCTGTTGCTCATACACACAGACAAAGTTTTTATCCATACTATGAATTTTTTTACTCACTTTATTCATAATATCTAGAGAGGGATTTACAAGGGCCTGAATTGCATCCAGAAAATAATTAAAAACTAATTTAATTTTCTGCTAAAATAATGGACCTAGCAGTTTTATATTTTCTGATTACAATTCTTCCATCCATGCAAACAGATAGAAACCACTACCATTAACAACTATGTCTTAAAAAAAAACCCCACAGTCCCTAAGTAAGGACTATCAGTGCTAAAACCAAGGAAAAACTAATGTTCTTCATGTATTCATGTAGCTATTAAACAAAATAAGATTTTTTTCCTAATCTGAGACAAGTAGCTACAGAATCACAAACAGGAAATTTAATGTCCCTTGAAGCATACGTGCTAAATTATGGCTGGTGTGTAGGCATACCAGTTACCCTAGGCACAGATCAATTGTCTGTCAGAGCCTGGATGGCTCTTCAAGCCAACATAGCTATAGTTTTGTCTGAGGATCAATGAGGCTGACCCCACACCTTTGATTCTCCATCCTGAGTGACCCATTTACAGGAAAAGGTGAACTTGGAAAGGCCTTCAGCATCACATCTGGTTCAACTGTGAGAGAATTTAGATACTCTGCCACTGACCCCTCAGGTAAATGATAAAAGCCCTTGTAAAAATGTGCAAAATCAGAGGCACCATTCAGAACACTGCAGTTGAGCTCCACTGCTTAGTTCACATTAAATCTGCTGCACATTCTTGAAGTGTACCTATAAAGCAAGCATGGGTGCTAGTACTCTGTACGTTTTCTTAGTAAAAATTAAGTCCTCAGTGCAAAGAGATTTTGTGTTAGTAGCATAACAAGTTCCTACAGGTATAAATCACAAAGGCTGTGTGTAGACGAAATGAGAGGTGTGTATGCATGACACTTTAAAGTGAGCTAAGTGCTTTTGCACCACTTTAATGGTGTTGGTGTTTGCACGCCTCGGCAGCATATTGCGCATTAATTCCAGCCGCTCTAGGAAATTTGGTGGCGTAATGCACCTTAAATGACTTGGGGCAAAGCAAACTAAAACTCCTTTGAGGAGTTTTAGTTTGCTGCCTCTACAGCCATGGAGTGAAGCACCAGGCTCCATACAGCTCAGGGGCTTTTCAGGAAGTCCTGCAGGCAGCCTGGCAGCAGCCCAGGAAGGAAGGCTCCGTCCAAGAAAAGCAGTGAGCCTGATCCCCTCTCCTTCCCCCCCACCATAGACTGCCTGAGCTGCATGGGGGCCCAGTGCTTCCCTCCATCCTTCCCTATAAATATTAGTGGTGCCTTCTGGGACCACCCAAGCTGAGTGCCTGTAGGAGGGTGCCTCCTGGGGGGGGCAGGGAGGAGAGCTGCCACTTTTGTGGAGAGAAGCACCAGCCCCCGCCCGCCACAGTCCAGGGACTGCTCCACCCACCAGCAGCTCGCCCTCCATTCCCTGCCAGAGAGGCAGGCAAGTCAGTGGGGTGTATGCATGACATGGGGGTTTAATCAGCCCTATTGAAGCAATGTTTTTTTAAAACCCACCACTTCAGTTTAGGGCCCCCATTTCACCTCCACATGCCAAAAGACTACAGGATGCCCAGCAGTACTGCTGTTATTGAGATTTGTTCTTTCCC
The DNA here is from genome assembly GCF_052110815.1 of Crocodylus siamensis. Lineage (NCBI taxonomy): Eukaryota > Metazoa > Chordata > Crocodylia > Crocodylidae > Crocodylus > Crocodylus siamensis. Next base: position 33,052,956 of record NC_143402.1, on the reverse strand, counting down.
CCCACCATTCACATTTAAACATGAATGAAACCAGCACTAACATGTAAGAGAGAAACAAAAGAAGCGACTCTAAATTACTAAGGTTAAAGTAATAAACAAATTAGACCGACTGAATTTACCTGAATCCAAAATGACTTTGAATTAAAAACAACTCCTCAATAATTAAATTCTATACATGTAAAATTATCAATGTGCTGCCCACACCCAGACTTGCGCCACCACCCATTCCCAGACTCATACCACAGTCTGTCACTTGACCTGTGCCAGTGGCTCTGGACCCAGACCCACCATAGCTGCTACAGACTTCATGGTTGCTAACTCCAGACAGCAGTGGCAACAGTAGCTCTAGCTCTGGTCTAGAGCAAATGGTGGCTCCAGCTTCAACTCTGACTCTGGCCTCAGGCCCAGGTTGGAGACAGAGCAGCCACCTGCCTGAGCTGGCACTCAAATCCAAGACAAAGTTTTTTTTTCCTTTATCAGCATGTCTTGGATCTGAGTAAATATGGTAGTTAATTTCCCAAGTAAAATAACAAAGTAAGATCTACATCAGGGGTGGGCAATTGTTTGGGTGGAGGGCCGCTTACTGAGTTTTGGCAAGCCATCGAGGGTCGCATAACAGGCAGCTGGGGGCAGATAAATATTAATTTTCTAAATTTTTTAGGGGCACCACAGGCTAGATAGAATGCCCTGGGGGGCTGCATCTGGCCTGTGGGCCACATTTTGCCCACCCCGAGCTACACATTATATCAAGCAGTCTTGAGTTTGTAAAAATAAATGTTGTATATCAATATTCCCATTCATCCATCTCCGTGTCTTCCAAATTGACTAAATAACACTTGTTTTCTAGTGAGTCAAAATATTGGTCCTTCAAAGTTAATATTTCAAATTCATAAGTCTTCCCTTCAAGCTGTCATTCTGCTAACTTAAATAGAAACTAACTCACAAGCTAACAAGCTGTTCATAATTGCCTTAGACACCATTCTGATACTGATTTAGTTTTACATATTTTGTCCCCAGCTTATTTTGAACCCTGCTACAAAGACAGGTTTTAGGTACAGAGTAAGTTCATGACTTTTATGAACCAAAGTTTTTGTCATTCTGATATTGTTCCTATGGAAAAAGATATAGCAGTTCTTAAGAGGAGTTAATTTAGAAACAGTACCAATCACAGTATGCACAGGAATTTAAGAGCAGAATCTAAAGAATAAGTATTTTAAGGAATGCAGTCCTAAATATAATAGAGCTAGTGCTTCTTTAGAGTCCCAAACCTGACATTAATAAGATTTACGAAAAATAATATTATAGAGGAGGAAAAAAAACTAGTTACTAGCAACAGAGTTCCTGCCTACCTGGGGCTGGGTCCATGGTTCCAGGCTTGTTTCTTTTAAAGGAGTTTGCAGTCTTCCTACTTCTTTTGTGTGCTTTTGGAGGGAGGGAAAAAAGTGTCAGATCATCTGCTCAGTAAACATATTGACATTTAATATTTATATTCTTAAAAGGCAAAAATAACTATATTATATAGATAGATAGATATACATACATATCTATATATCCACACACACACACACACACACACACACACGAGACAATTGACTGATAACACATCAGAACTACTCATTCTTCCAGAAAATATTATGAATATCTTTTATAATTCATTTAACAAACCACTTTAACAGCCTGACAACGAGACAACATTAACTGGTTTGTTGGACAACTACCCTTGTCCAAGCGTTTTTACTGCTGTGTGAAACTCTCCACTTGATGATACCATAAGTTATAAAGGAAAAACGCTTGATTTTCTAAAGCAATTTTTATTTGTGCAACTCTGTATTTACAGATGGGGAAACTGAGGCAAAGAGGCATAGAAAATTGTGTAACACCACCGCAGTGACAGAATTTGTAGCAGAATCCAGATGTGCTTGACTTTAAATTCCATGTCCACACTAGAGAATGCAGTCTATGATGCATGTTCTGGCAATCCAGGACATATGATGACTACAAGGCAGGTGCAAAAGTTTAAGTGTGATGCTTTAAAATCTCAAACCCAAAGGGGAAAAAAAAAAGTGTTTTTAAATATAATCTTACTGAGGTTTCTTTCATGCTTTTAGCTGACAGAGTTTGACTTTCTTTTAAGCTCTTTACAACAGGAGCATGGAAGGATGTGCAGTTTAATAACTCATTGACCTTTAAACTCAGCATATTCTGAAGCAGTGAAAAGACTGACCCAAAATCAAAAGTATGTTAATCAAATGACTTTAAGGAGTCCTTAAAGAATTATATTTGCAGACTCATGTTAAATTCCCCAGAGTTATCCAAACCACCTTGCAAACTTGCTAATGTGTGTAATTGCTCAACTCTGCTGATACATGCTTAAGATTTTATGAGTATAGGGACTGAGGTACCATTATAGACACCAGAGTGTTATTGCTAAGGTTGTGTGTGAATGTATTATGCCTACCCACATATACTTGGTCTTAAGATAAATAACATACATCATGGTTTTCATAACACTAACATGTCACTACCTATTTTGGGCAGCTTCTCGCTTTATACTACAGAACATTAGATCTGGCAAATTATAACACATCATCTGACTTCCTGAAGGGCACTTAGCATTTTTTGAATAAAAGTAGAAAAGCCAAGATGAATGTTGGCTAGAAGCATTACATGGAAAAATAAATATAACTATCCACATACAGTAACTGATATACCAATAATAATTGATAAAGGTATCCCAGGGGTATGCTATTACAACATGAAAAATAATACACACTTCATTAACAACAGTTCTATCAATAAATGTTGTGCATTTTCTCCTTTTACGTTCCTCTGTACAACTGTCCTCGAGCAGGGAATTCTATTTACACATTGTAAAGTTGTTCAAGACAGAGATCAAATTTAGCAGTACTGCAATGGCAGTGATGGTTCATAAATTAACCACAGACTACGCACAGAAAGAAACTGAATTGATCTGGGAGTGCAAGCAAAAGATTAGGACTCAAGAACCATGACTTCCAAACCAAAATCTTTTGCTCTTGGTACCTCCTTGGAGCCTTGGGGATTACATGTTTCTGTGAAGCTCACGGAGAAGCTCACTGTGAAGCTCATGAATGTGGCATAGTTTATTATTATATCCATCTTTTGGGAACGTCTGAAAGGTAATGTAATCTGACAGCTTTGTTTATTTATTTTTTGTTTAGACTTATATCCCATCCTATCCAAGAGGCTCAGGCATATCACATAAAGGGAGAGCCTACTGACATATTATAATGTACCATAATATTGTCTGCTCTGAGTACTTCAGATCATGGTGATGAATGAGATTCTGCAATATCAGGGGCTTTCCATTCTGTCTAGACAAGAGAAGACAACTGGTTATTTAATGGGGTATTGTCAGGCAATATGAAATGATGATTCCACATATTTAATATGGAAATTGTGTTTTCATGACATTCCCAGGTAAACTAGCTAGGTAACCAGTCTGCACCAAATTCCTTATCACCATAGACACTACAAACTGTACCCAAACTGGTTAGTTTATGGCTAACCATACATACCCACAAACTGCTACATGTCATATTAATGTTTATGTTATTTATTTAGCTAGACATTCCTTGTTTGTCAAACTGTCTGGTCTGTCTGATGCCTTTCAGATTCTTAGTCTGACTATGACCCTGTTCTTGCAAAGGAGAAAATAATGTTTTTTTTTTTTAAATCATAAGGAAGAAAAAGGTCTCTTACATGCCAATGGCAAGGAGTCACAGAAAAAGCAGCTTCCCTCCCACACAGATTAAGGAACTTTTTTGAAATAAGTAGCATCCCCTAACAGCCTGATTCCCTCAGTGTCTCCCAATTTCTTTTTACCAAGCTTCTGGTAAACTGATTTAAAGAAACAGGATAAATTCCTTCTCAGAGTCCTTTGTTTATTCTCCCTCTACTCCCTTCCTCTGAAATTTAAGCTTAATACACATAATACACAAAAGAAAATTATCTTCTAATGAGATGAAGATACAATGATTGATTTCATTCTGAATGTTACATTATCGTTTCATCAGCACAGTTTAGAGCTCCCTGAGCTCCTATACATGCACCAATTACAATTTCTTTGACAGCCAAGCATGTTTTTAGCATAAATTATGTTCACTGCATGTTTAAAAGAATGCTAGAAACTTCATAGAGATACTTTCTTAACTATCCAACTACCACCTGAGCTGATTCAGCTTGTACCTTCAGGTGGCATCCTGTACAATACACTGCCAGGGCACCAAACCCAAGAACTGCAATCTCTCCTACGCAGCAACAAACAGCAGTAGTCAGAAGAGGTCAGCCAGCTTGTAGAGGTCAGACTGAAGAAGTCTTTAGGCCAGAAGAGAGACACAGGCTGAAGGAGTTCTCACCTGAACACAAAAAGGCAACCTCTTCTGTAGTTTTTCTGAACAACACACAAAAAATTGCAAAGGCAGACTGTGAACACTAGAGGCCAAAAGGGACCTTCTTCAAGGCAAGCAGCTACAGCTGAGCCTAAACACATTGTAATCACTCCCAGCTGATTCTGTGGTCAGAGATCCACACTGTCTCCACTCCATACAAAGAGTAGCAGCAGATATGGCAAACCTTCCCACTTCCTATCATTAACCACTTGACCCTTAAACCAGTGCTCTCCTCTGTAGCTCTTTATCCTGCTTCTCTCCCACTAGCACAACTCTTCAACAGGAGTTTCATTCTCAATCATTCTTCTCCTTCCCTGCTCCAAATCCAGCTAGAGTCTGCAACTTGGCTCACTTGTACTAATAAAATACAACAAATAACAAAGAATTTAGAAACAGCAAACAAGCAGGCTGTACCTATGCCCTTGGCCTGGGGACTGGCTCACTGTGCTCCTTCTGTCTGGGTTTTGGGGACAAGAGGGTTGGGGGGGGGGTGTTAATGTTCTAAAGCGACTGACTTGTGGACAAGGATCCCCTTCATAGCACAGCTACACACTTGACACCCTTAAGACCAAAAGTTAAAGCTTATGGTCATAACCATCTGGTTACCCCTTACCTCTTAACAGGAAATAATGACACTTCAACTCCTGCAAGTCCAAAATCAAGATGCAAAAAGCCAGGAGAGGTCATCTGATCTGTAACCCCTTTAGTGGAGGGCTGACCCTGGCCGCTCAAGTGCATTTCAGGAACTTCATTGAGAAATACACAAAAGAAACTAGGACAGAGGAAATGTACTTCCCCTCACCAGCCATTTCCTGCCCCCCCACCCGCCCCAAAAGTATAGAGCAGGCACAGTCCCTGCCCTGCTTCTTCTACCCCACTGCTACCCCAGAACATTCTTCTTCCAGGGTCTCTTCTTCCCTTCTTGAGTCTCCCTCCCTACCCCTCTCCAAGAGACTGGAAGCAGTGCAAGGGCTAAAGAGTAGGACCATGCACTGCCCTGGGTCCTGCTGCCTTTCACACCAGTCGGTTCACCTTCCAGCCCCTCCCTTCCCAAGGGCTAGAGAATGGAATCCCTCATGGGAACAGGCAGCTGCCTTTGCAGAGCCAGTGGGCTCTGTTGGTAGCCACTGGAACTGCAGACCAATCCCAGCTGCTCACTGCTTTAGCTATAAGGTTTGCCCAAAGTGTCATGGGGTTGCTAAAGGGCAATAACACCACTGTAGTTCAGTCATGAGTGATGCACTGGCTAAGCTCTTAGTAGCAGCAGAAAGCAGGAACTTGGGGGAGAGCTGCAGGTGTAACTTCATTAACAATTTTCAGGTCCTGGAATGGTGAAAGCTCTAGCAATTAATGCCATAAAGCAACTCTAGTACTGCAACTGTATGAGAGAGGAGACACTACACTGTCTAAAACATCAGCAGTGTCTAATGCAAGTACAGTATAGTTCTGATGCCTGCCATGCCCAGAGCTGGCAAGAGGCAACATGACTTCTCCAAAGATCGCTCCTTCAATACAATCCCAGAGGCTCCTTCTCTTAAATGAGACCCACTGGCAGAAAGGAAGCACATTACACCTGTTTTGTAGATCAGTAAACTAAAGCAGAGCTGAAAGGCTTGTCAAAAGTTGCAGACAGTTCATGGCAGCCTGGATAGCACTGAGGAATTAGTTACTCATTCCAATCCCATATTCAATCCCTTACTGCCTCAGCTTAATATTTCTCATTTAGGAAATTTGTACTTGCTTAATTCATTTCACAGCATGTGTCCTGGATCATAGATATCACTGAGATTCTCCTTCCTGTGACAGATTGAGACTGAATAGTTTCAGTCTACTTTCTGGGCTGTATCTGTCTAAAAGAAGGAATGGCCACTCCAAATGATAATACAGTTTATTTATAAGGAAGAAATTATTTAAATGTATTTTAAATGATATTGCGGGCAGATGCATGTATTTTGGAAATGTTACAGTTCCTCTTAAACATGTTGTTTTTGCTTTAATCTTTCTGTGCACTTGAAGCCTTCCTGCTTTAATCACTGTTCTGTCTGCTGGTTTAACCCAGAGTAAAATGATTTAAAAACAAAAGCTCTAGTAACTAGTGGTAACAATACCTGGATATGCAACCCAGGTGCAGGGCCATTTATATTTATTTACGATGGGCCATGTTATCTCCCCTCCCAAATGTTACTATAGTAAATGAGAAATCATTTCTTTGACTAATTTGAAATTGGATACAGGTCTTAAGGTTCTTCTTCTTTTATACACAAAATAGGAAGATGTACACAGCTGGGAGTTGCCTTCTTTTTATCTATCTTTCCTAAGGAGGAATGGATTTTTTGATAAACTTTGATTTATTGATATATTGGAGGTAAAGAGAAACCTGCAGCATGAGTTTTTGTTTAATGTATTTTGATTTCTGTAAAAACCCTGAAATTATCCAGAAGGGTTCTATTACCAATAACATTAATGGTTATTGATTGCTCTAAGGAGATCAAACCAGAATGAAATTCAAAGGTAAGATGATGCATTTTTCTGGTGCCTTTCAAAATTGCTACATCAGCATTAAGAATGCCCGAGTTAAAATGTATCACTCCAGCACATTACAGAACGCTTCTTATTTTCAAGCTTAAGTACTGAATGTTTCAAATGAGTTTTAAGAAACAAAGGGTGCATCTACATGTGTGCTATACTGCGGAGTTGACCAATTAGCTTTGCAATAAAGTGTCACTATCTATTCTACGTGTGTGCCAGCATTAGGCCGCAGTACGTTAATTAACTCCACCATAAGTTGATACCACTGGGGACAGTACCATCATATGACGGAGTCATTTACTGTGCAGAAAGCATGTGTGGATGGTGACTAGGACTACAGCAGTTTTAGCTTGGGCAGAGCAGCCTCAGGCTCGCATCAGGCTGAAAATGCAATGCTTGGGAACAGCTGACTCCAGTGTGAACTGCAACAGAGTTTATTGAGGTACATTAATTGTATGTGTAGATGTACCCAAAGAGATATTTTGAAAGCAGCATATTAGTTGTGAGACAATTACAAACACTTGTAGATGTTGTAAAATGTATTTTCCCCACACATTTTAGTTAAGACTTTTAAAGTACATCCTTGCCATCTGCATCTTCAGTCTAAAACTTTACATTGTTTACTAATATTTCCAGCACAGGGTGTAATCAAGAAACATCTGTACTAATTTTACTGATTCTCTCTTCTTTATCATCAGATTGAAACAGAAAGACTGCTATAAGTCAGAGGAGGAGATTATGCATGCTAACAAGTTTATATCAAGAGTCCTCTTTTAACCTTTTGGAGTCTTTTATGTTCTACACCACGGAACAAAGAACAAGAATTCAAAACAAAAGAAGAAATCAGTGTTTGTAGGAAAAAGGCATTAAAAAAGATAAGGACTAGCTGAAATTAAGACTTTACCAGTGAGTCCAGAATCTTTGTTTCTTAAATACTACATTTTGGTCTCTTCAGCAGATCAGGAATGATAGATTATTGATTAATTCCTTAATACTCCAGCTCAAAAATCAGCTACTTTACCCCACCTTACCCTCCCAAAGCCAGAACGATGTAGAATAGGGTCACAGACAACTTCCCACATTGACTGGCTATCCAGAATCAGTATTGGCACAACGTGCAACTAGTTACAGACTACAACTGTTACTACCATCCTTTTCCCCCAGGCAAGGACATTCTACATACATGAGTAGCAGAATGCCTCCTGACATTGCTTTTGGTGATACACCCCCTGCAACCATCCCCTCCCTTACACATCATTGGCCTCAAAAGCCACAATTTAACCCAGCAAGATTCTAATGGTTCTGCCAACAGACACCTTTTATCTTGCAATTACCTCTTCAAAGATGCAATAAATCACCTGGTGAATATACAGTCGGGCAGCCAGCTTTAGGAATTATTTTCAGAGATCCTTAGTATCCACAGTCTCCAGTGCTATCAATTTAGTCGTTGTGCCCAGTACTTTAGAAAATAGACCTTCAATATATTTATTTTCTTTTTTTTATTTCATTGTCTATGAGTAGTAAAGTGTGTATGCATGCACTGAAAGGGATCAGGAGAATGATAGGGACTGAGAAATATTGAAGTCTGGAGGAGAGGTGAATGACTAAAGTATACTAGGACAGCTCAGAGGTTTAAGAAAGCCTGACATGAGATTTGCCAGATGGTTCTATGCTGGATTGTAAAACTTTAAACTAATCTTCATTTAAGAGTTTTAAGGTTTGTATCCCTCTTATAAAGCCTCTTGCTCTTTTGCTAGGTTGATTCTGGTAAATTATAGATCAGACTAGAAAACTGCTTCCATGAACAGAGGCTCCTTAAATCTCAGCTAAACTGAGCAAGAAGATTACATGTTATTATGATGTAGCACAGCAGGATTTTTCCACAGCAAACATAATGATGTAGAGAAGGATAAAACTATCATTCTGTGCAAAGAGGTCATCCATAGAAGAACAATGCATTTTACCCAGGTCTAGCAAATCCCTTCATGGTGAATGTTCATGTGGCAAATTCTTTTTCTTAATGGTTCTATAAAGAGACCCAATCATAAGAAGAAACCAAATCTATATTTCAAGATCCAATGATCAAACATCTCATCAGAAGAGGATAGGTCATTTGGGAAAAATGATACCAAACATTACTAGAAAAATGTATCTATTTCATGGGCAATTTTAGCTTAATTGCATCCTACTGGTTTTATGTTGAGAGAGAGGATTTTCTCTGAGTCCCAAATGAAATGTCAGATACTGCATGTGGTATTAAAAATTAAAATGTGCGCTAATCTTACAAGTTCACATGTATACTTTTAATTGTAAATCAGAAATACTTATTGTAAAAAAGAAGCAAAGCCTCACTGAAGTCACTAGACAAGGCTTTATAATTGCTGTTTAGTGTTTATGCTCTTTTATTGGATTCAGATAAAATACAATAGTGCAGCAGCCATATGAGGCTGCAGTTATACTTTTCAAACACTAAGTGCTGCTTTGCCAAAGTTGCACTGGGACAAATGGAAAATAAAAATAATCATATGAAATCCCTAACAGCAAAACTCCAATGACCAAGAGTCTAAAGGCAGCAAATTCCAAGATTTTGCATAGTTCTGAGTATAGTCTGTTGTATGAATGCTGGCTTTCACTTGAAATTGCTAGACCAGTTTTAATATGTAGGGATAGGAATGTCAAAATACATTCTTTATTGCCTTAATTGTAGCATTATTTACTGCAAATGAAAGCCTTTGACTTCTAAGAAGCCAGGTGTGCTATTAAAGAATAATTCATAGTCCTAGGCATCTCAAAATGTTATGTATAAGAACTGTTCAGATTTGTCCCACAGTTACCAGTTAAGTGTCTCAGTATTTTAAAATAACTAAGCAAATACATTATCATAAGGCATTTGTTTGGTTTGGTTTATGTGTTATTATTGTGCTGTTTTGAGTAAGTAGCAGACATTGTTTTTCATGTTTTCACTTAGTCCATACCTAGTTACTAACATACTTTAAGTGCAGATGCCCAGCAGTTAAGAGACATTTGTGATTTTTTAAATCATGGTTTGGGTAGTCTTTTTGGTTTGGGTAGCTTTGATTAATTAGGAATGAGCAAAAGGAAATCAAAAAATTATTCTTAACGGTACAATATAACAGAGCATTTTTCATCGTTGTGAATGTAAATATTTCAGTGGTGATAGATGATAACCTATTCCCATTTTAAATGCTCTGATTTGAAAGTGTTTGCATATATAAAGTACTTTAATGTGATATTACATGCCAGGGTATTATTACTGTAAGCAAAACAGAGAAAAATGTAAGTATCAAACAGTCTGTTTCAGCAGCCTTGGCTCTACTGAACCTGTAAAAAAGGAATATAAATGTACATAAATCCAACTCATGAATCTGACAAAGTGTCATGTTAAATAATGAAGCACATGCCTGCAAAACTATGAAGCTTTAAAACTCTGGCATATTTTTCTTGATGTTACATTTTGTGTAAAACTTGAATATCTTGTTAATCTCTTCATAGTGTACTTTCTGAGGGGCATGCAGACAGCAGGCTCCTGAGCATCTACACCTATCTCTGTCTGAATATCTAAATAGCTGACTAGCAAAGAAGTAATACATGTACTAAGGGTGCTTGTTGTGGTTGTCCTCTTTCTCCACAGAACAAGTGAATTACACCATACAGATACCTAGTCTTTTGTGGCTTAAAATTGGAATTTATAGTGTCTCTCTCATCAGTACAAAATTTGAACTGGGCAAAGGTTCAAAATGTTAAAAACTGCACAACTTCTTTAATGCCGATAAACTATAATTGAATCATCTGAGCCAGCTGGAACTAGCCAGAAGTTGGCCAGCATGCAGAGGTCTGAATGGGAATCCATAATGTCAGTTATTTCAAGGAAAGAATGGCTTACATGGTTTTATTTTTCAAGCTTTGGAGTGTAGCAAAACTAAACAAAATGCACCACGGTAAACTTGATTTTTCCAAAAAGTTGATAAATATGTTTACTCATTAGGAAGGGAAAACTAATCTGGAATATTCCTGCCCTCAAAGGTGACAAACACTGTAGGCAGGCTTTGATGGACCTGAAGCTTTGGTTTTGTTTCTTTTATGAATCTGATCCTATGTGCAGATTTTTTTTTTTTTTTTTTTTAAGTAAGGAAGTGCAAATGTTCAGTTCTAGCAAAGCTAAGCAGGGCAGCAGTAAATGGTCACATTAGGGCTAGGAATGAAAGAAACTGAGTTAAAAAATGTTTTGTCATCAAGATGTCAACTTAACTTGATGTACAAAAACAAGCATAGTACAAACCTTGTGACATATTGGAAATTAAGCCTATGCCTTTGTTTTGACTGTGAAAACCAAGTCGTATTTCTTAATTCTACCTTGATAGTGACCTTCAGCCTATAGTAACAGTCATGCTGTAGTGCTATATCACTCTTGTGCTAGGGGTCTGGTGCCTCTGTGTCTGACCCTAACTATGAAAGACATTTAGAACTATCATCTTTGAACAACGCCTGGGAATAATGGGATTGCTACTGGTGTGACATTTGATTTTTAAATGGACTCTGTACATAGAAACCTGTCTGAAATTGAAAGGGAGAGCGGGAGCTTGGAATTTCCCCAGATTGAAGCACATAGGGAAAAAGGGATGAGAGTCTGCTTTTAAAAGATAAACCCCCTCTAAGCAGGAAAGCCTTTTTATTGCCAGGAACTGAAGAAGGAACTTTGCCTGCTTTTAAATCAGAGACTCACAAAGCCAGGGTGAGGGGATTGTGCTCAGCAGTGTATTGTTTTCAACAGATCTGAAACTCCCTTGTGACTTTTAATAGGAAAATGTTTTGTTTATTAAATTTCTTTGCTAATTCCCATGCTTCATAACCTTATCTCTCATTGCTTAACTGCCACATAGCCCCTAAGGCATTTAACTAGGAAAACAAGAGTTCCCACAGGCTATGGGGACTATGAGAAGAAGCAATGGGAGTCTTAGGAGGATAAGATGCTGACTCAAGGGCTCTACAAAGCTGGGCTGTGCAGTCCTGGTGCCCTGAGAAGTCTCAGACATCAGATCTGAGAAACCCCCACCTACAAAGAGTAATCAGTCACTACTCACATCTAAGGGGCTTAGCAAATAGATCATTTATTATTTGGGGCTGTGCCTGAAGGCATTATCTAGTCCTGCAACTGAAAATTATTTTGCTTCTAGTTGGCACCATGAAGAAATCAGAAATAATGCATGTGAACGTTAAATGTATTTATCTTGTTAACAAGGACCACCTTGCTGATTCTCCAAAGCCAGCAGCTATCCTTAGTTAAAGCAGTGAAATAAATAAGGCAGGCTGCTCTTCAGGTGGTATCAGTTTGTAACAGTGAGCCAGGATGGGCACCCCCCAATGAATAATCCCTCATGCTTTACAGAAGTACATTTGGAAGTTTAATTTTCCCTTATCAAAGGCCTAATTGAAACAATGTATCAAGCATGTATTCAAACCTGTTGTGTCACATTTATGCAGAACGCAAACATGTGACCTTGTGTAATGTAAAGAAAATACAAATGGGGCAATGCATTGAGGAGCTGACAAGGATGAGTTCCTGCTGCTCATAAATGGAATAGATATATTGCACTACTTAACTTAAAAGTGTCCCGTGGGCTCTGTCAGTATAGCTTGTGAAAAATAAAACTAAGCGTTTTTTTGCAATAGCTCAGTGAATCTAACCTTATTTACAAATATAGACAGATATATTCAGAAGATTCTCCAATCTATTGTTACATTTAACAGAAACACCATGTGTCCAGAATACAGATTGAAATCTTAATACACAGCTCAGATAACTGCCTTGTGAAAAACCCCATACAAATGTACATGAGCAAGTTAACAAAAAATCAAGTAGTAGTGAAGCAATTATTTCTTTCCCTTTCTCCTTGTTTCTTCTCCTTTGCTTAAAGATGCAAGTCAGCCTTATGCTGAAAAGAGATGAATAATGGAAGTTCTTCCTGCCATTCCACTGGGTAAAAACAATGCATTTGTACCATGTTCTGTCTATTAATCACAGAAATTTAACAGTCATTGCCAGGCCATATCAAATGTCATCTATGAAGTTCTAATGGAAATTTCCATTTGATCATCACCACTCAACAATACTAGTAAGTAGGAGTGAGTGGCAAAAAGAGGATTTCAAGGTTCTGAAATTTGCCCCCTTCCATCCTCACCAAATATTACAAAACCTAAAGTTTCCATAATTCTTTCCCAAATTAAAATTAATGTTTTCTATCCAGCTCTGCCAGTCTGACTGGTGGGCTCTCTCAGAGCTGGCTGCTTGGAAATCCCCAGCTCTGAAACTGTTAAGTCAGCTTCCTTTAACCAAGGGAACTGAGGAGTCTGGACTGCTGAAGAGCTGCAAGACTACAAGATTGAATTCCCAGAAACTTCAGGTTCCTATCTTCCCCTTAGTCCCCAACATAGGCTGCAGGGGTGAACTGGCAGGAGCTGGGTAGGATACAGATTTTCACTGATTTTAAACCATCCTTGCAAAACATTCAGTTTTCATGAATCAGGTTATTGCAATAAAAATGCTTTGTCACATTTTTCCCCAGCAGGTTTCCCAACATCTTTATAGAAATCTAAAGCATCTATAATTATCTTTCTCATTATCATAGCTTTAGGGGGCAGTAGCCTCAACACTGCAGATATCAAAATACCAAAGTATTTCTTCTAAGATTTATTAAAGGCCAATTCCTAATCCTTTTCTATTTTCAAAATAACATGTACATTTTGGACAAATCAGATGAGCTTTCATTTAGAGGAAGGGCTGAGAGCTCTCAGAAATCAGACATCTATGTCATGTCTCAGAAATGAAGGCCGTCAGAACAAGTATTCACTTTTCAAAGACCCAGCCTGTGATTAGTTATGCCAAGCTGCGATTTCTACAATAGCAATGATGCCATTTTCTAACAGACAATAATGTGCCATTCTAAGGACATTTTCCATAGCATTTAACAAGGCTATAACCATATCCTGGGCTGGAGGAGCTCTAAAGTGTTTATCAGTTTTGGATTTGGTTATAAGTGAGTAAAAGAGGACATGTTCTCAAATTATTTGGAGAGATGTCCTGAACTGATATTTCAAAATAATGATGCCTGTTTGGACATTAAAGGAAAAAAGCAACACAATAACAACATTTCTTGTCAAATAGTCATGAAAGACAAATTGTGTGTCTTTGGTTCCTTTTGGTTCCTTTTGTTCTATTGTCTTAGGATGGAAAGGCTCTAATCCCCAGCAGTCTTCAGCATATTTTTATTCACATTTTCCCTTACGTAAATTTGCAAAGGAAGAATCTGGGATTCTTCCAATTCTAGCAAACACAGCATTACCTAAGGGAGTAATACTGATAATGTAAAGAAGCCAGGAGATGTTTAATATGCTGTAAAACCCCAGGTCTAGTCAAGGGTAGGATTCCTGTACCACAGGGAATGTAGAAGACACAGGCAAGGTGTCTTCCAGGACTCTCTCACAAACCCTCATATGTGCTGGGTACCAGAGTTTGTACGTTAAAGGCAGAGCTGCAGCATGCAGCACAGTACATCATACAGTAGACTCATATGATAGACCACATCTACATGAGCATGGTAGTTTTTGCAGCAGCACAAACAGTAGGGGCACAAATTTGTGCCACTACTTTTTGCTGCAGTGCATACCCCAACTCATGCAGTTTGCAGTGGGACACATTGTCCTGCTGTTTCATGTGCTGCAGGGGGGTGTGGATGGAGCACAGGGTGCCTCAGTGCAGGGGTAGTCAGGAAGCAGCCCCCATGCTGAGACACCCTGTGCCCCAGCCAGCCAGGAAGCAGCATATGGACACAGGAGACAACCAGCCCTGGGCTGCCTGTTCCCCTGTCTTCATGCACTGCAGAACCCCTGCACTGAAGCACCCTGCACCACAGCTGGCAACGCCCCCACAGTGTACCTCAAGTCAGGAAAGCAGGCAGTTCTGAGCTGGCTGCTCCCTTCTCTCTCAATTTCTCAGCACAAGGGCTTCCTGCGCATGCACCCCTGTGAGCTGGGAGATGCAGCTGCCATGATCTCTGAGTCCTGGGAGTATATGAAACCCCTAGGCACCAGGGTGAGGGACAGACATTCATTACATATAAACCAGTTTAAGTGACCAGTTTACTCACTTATGTTCAGTGCACATAAACCAGTTTGAAAATAGCTGAAAGTGGTTTGAGATAAACCTGGCTGAATGTAGTATCAGACTTAACTGATTTGGGTCAAACTGGTTTATGCAATGTCTGTTCCAGACCCTTTTCTGGTTTAAGATAAAACAGACATCCCCAGCATCCCAGCATGCTCTCTGGACTAGGCAGGGCTCTCTGTTCCTCTCTGCTCCCTGGCTATAGCTCTGGCAAGACTGTGGGCTGATCCCCCCCCTCCCCACCACCACTCCCTGCTAAGCAAGAATTCTTCCCTCCCCTCTGCCTTGCTGAGGAGGTGTCTGTGTATTAGCTAGCATACCACATGCTGGTTACAGTCCATGCTGAATCAACAGGCAGAATCAACAGGTAGCTGGTAATGTCACTCTGTTGTTTTCTTAATGGGGTGATAAACACTGAGTTAGGGGGTGATAGACACTTATCAATTCCCTGCTGGGCTACTCAAAGCATTCTGCCAGGGTCTGGCCATGCCACGCTATGCCCCCACCCCTCTAGCTCCATGCTGTGGAAGGGATGGAAGGGCTGCTCTAGTGCTCCCTGGCTTCTAGTCTGAGCCATTGCAGGCATGTGCCTGCATATCTGGGATATCAGTGCAGTTACAAACCAGTTCAGCCTGGCCAGGTTAGACTAACCTGCAATGACTGAATCAATTCAGGCTCAGGCTTTTGAAATGTCTGGCCCTAGCCTGGGAGAATGTGGCATCTGCGATCTTTCAGCTGCAGGGGCACAGGGTCCCCTGATGCTGGAAGGCCACAGCAGTTGTGATCTCTGGACCTGGGAGATCACAGCTGTGCCCATGGCTGCTACGACCCAGCTGGATCCCAGGACTGGAAGGGAAATTGCTGGAATCCAGCATCTGCAGTTGTAGGACTCTGGATCCCAGCAACTGTGGGGTGCTGCCAGGACCCAGAGTCAGTAGATGTTGGGGCTGAGAGTCCCTTTAGTTGCAGGGAGTCCTGCAACTAAAGGGACTCTCAGCCCCAGCATGCACTGATTCTGGGTTCTAGCAGCATACCACAGTAGCTAGCATGGTGTACCCCTGTGGCTGGGAACACTGTCAGCTGACAGGGATCCCAGCCACAGGGGAGATCCTGATACATGTGCAAATTAATGTTTGATAGCAACCAGCTATAAAGTTAGTACACATTTTCAAGGTCTAACTTTATAGTTCTTTGTGGGGTTTTATGGCATAATAGGTACTTTGCATAAGTAGCTGGTCTCAAAGTAACTATACAATTAACCAGTTAATTGCACAATAGCTGTAGCATGTAGAATGGGCCAGAGATAGCTAATTTAAAGATGGATTGTCTAATTACATCTATACCAGTGACTGCACTATACACATAATCGTAAATGCACAGATAGGATGTGACAAGTTTTGTTTATTTTAGGGATGCAAAATTTTCCAAGAGGGGGAAAAAAAAAATCAGGGGACTAATAACATAGTAAGAGGCAGTTAAACATTTTATTTGTATTTTCACCCCTGTGTGCTCTCTTTAACATCAGACAGAGCTGTTTTTTCATATATTAATTTTCTTTTTAATAGAGCAGTTCTATTTCCCCTAAAATGAGTGAGAAACTTAGGTCCCCATATTAACACCTTAAATAGTCCAAAATAATGAAACGGATCCAAAAATTCACAAGACTAAAATCAGGGTAAAGAATTCTAATTTAATCCTCTCAGCTATGTTCTAGGAGCTGAGCCTCTAAGGCTAGATTTTCTAGATTTTCTCCACTATTCCCAGAACAAAAAATTACACTTTACAAGCACAAATAGCACTTATCTGGCTGCATAATTGCTGTTTTTGTTGCAAGCACTCAGTTAGTGATCTTATTCCACATGCAGTATGACTATGCCAGCCTTTACACAGCTGCTGAGAACCCAAGGAAGGATTCTGTCTTTGCTTTTCTTTTTTAAAATTTTTCTAGGGGTTGGGAGAATCCTGAAAAAAATAAAAATAAAAAAAAAATCCCATCAAATACTGGGAGACTCACAAAAATATAACAACCATTGGTGATCATTGAACTGTTCTTGCTTCTAGTAAATAGCTTAAACAATACAAAAAACAGTCACAATGGAGGCATTACTGCAGCATATTGGAGCAGACTTGATTAATCTGAACAGACAGAAGTGCAGCTCTCTGCTGTAACCTCAGAACACTTTGCAGGAAGCGCTCTGAGTTACAATGATTTCCTCAACCAAACAGACATTCACTGTTGGTTTTAGGGGGGAGGGCAATCTAACTCCTGGCTGTGAGCCTGCAGCCAGTTTCCCCTAGCAACAGCTGCTCCTTCCTCCCAGCCCATGCTGTTTTTAGAATAGGAAGGGGGAAAAGGAGCAAAGAGAGATTGTTCTAGGGGTTCTCCAGCTGGCGCTGGAGGATGGGGTGGGGTGGGGTGGGAGAGTTGGAGCTTGGGGGTGTGGAGCTCCAGTCTGCCCACCTCACCCTCCAGCATGGGTTGAAAAAAAACCAGACCCTCCCTTACTCCCCCTTCCATTCTAAAAAAAATGACAGGCTAGGAGGCAGTGCAGACAGCGAGCAGTATGTTTTGAAATGTCTAAATTTGAACTCTCATGCAATTAGGGCTCTGATTTTTGCAGGTTTGGGCCTTTTAAAGCACATTGCAGCTGCACACTTCTGTTTGGTCATGGCTATAGTGTGATTTCAAGTGAAAATTGTCACTTCTGTTTGTGCCCCCAGGGTCACTTTACTTACAGAGTTTTTGTGTGTATAAATAAAAGCAGACATACCAAGGTATAACCCGGGCTTCACTTTGAGATGTATTATACTCTAGTTATTTTACCAGCATGAGTAGCAACCAAAAAAACCCAAAAACCTTCAGTAAGGCCTGTGATTTAGAATATGAAATTTATTATTGCTTTCTATTATACAACAATAATTATTCATCCCTAAAAGGCCATTTTCCTGCCCATAGTCATGTGTATTTTCGGAAGAATAGATGATGGTTTGACTGATTCAAGAATCATTCAGAACCCAATATATATTGTTTTTTCATTGAAGAAGGTGTAATTTATTTTTTTAATTTTTCTTTCAAAGGGTTTTTTGTTTTTTCATGGAACATCCCCAGATATTGTTTATCAGTGTCTTTAGAGGGAAGATTCTATTCTGACAGGTTAACTTCTCTCTATGAATATAAAGGTACTTCAAATATTAAGAATGACTTAAGAACAATGCTCTGTATTACCTATGACTTTGAAAATCTTCCACTAATGCTATTGAACTTAAGAGTATGATATATATATGAGGTTTATTTTTCTTTTAAAAGGTTATTTTAATACCTGGCTCTTTCTCTCTCCCTCTCTCTCAAATGCTATTTCTGCCACTCTCTGAAATTGTTTCTTTTATTTTTTACCTTCAGAAACAAAATAGAAACCTACAGTCTATTCTTTCTATTTGCAATAAAATCCTTCATCAATATGATATGCAATACATTAAAATAAAATGGTAGGCAGAGAAGTTGGGGAATATCAAATCCCTTTCTGCAGACAGCTTCTGTTAATGATCACAGAATTAAAAACCCTAATACCTTTTGTCTTTTTATACTGCTTCAGCACTCAAGAAACATTTATTTTCCCAACAATGTCATGGATGATGAAAGTATATTGTTTGCATATTACAAAATGAAATACTGAGGCACAGAAAAATTAAGAGACTTGTCAAAAGCCACATAGAATATCTGATCCAGAAGCAAGACATGAACATAAATATCTTATTTCTATTCCTTCGGAGAGCGGTCTATCTCTTTGTATTTGTAAAGTACATTACATATTTACATATCGCAATCTACATTACACTAGTCTAAGAAATTTGGAAGCCAGTTTTTAAAGTTATTTAGAAAATTGTAGTTTGAAAATTGTATATGTGTATTAAAGTGTATAACTAATATTCTATTACACCATAACCTATTATGTTCTAAGGCAGGAACCAGCAACCATTTCAAGCTGTGAGCTGGAACAACCTGGTTTCAGTCTCACAAAAGCTGGGTGGTTTCAGTGGGGAGGGGGAGTCTGCATCTATATTGTGACCAAGCAGTTGAGAGCTGCACCATCACCACTGTCTCTTTCTCAGTTCCCTGCTCCATGGCTAGGGTCTGAGTGCAGCTTCCAGCCACTGTGGAGCTGTGCCAGGGCTGGGCAGTTGGAAGCTACGTCTACACTCAGCCCAAACTACCCAGCCACCAACTGGAAGCTGTGCTTGTGCTACAGCCATAGAGTAGGGGGTGGGTGAAGCAGCAGTAATGCAGGCACACTTCCCAGCAGCCCAGCCCGCAGCATGGATGCA
Source organism: Crocodylus siamensis (assembly GCF_052110815.1). Lineage (NCBI taxonomy): Eukaryota > Metazoa > Chordata > Crocodylia > Crocodylidae > Crocodylus > Crocodylus siamensis. The sequence continues at coordinate 33,033,492 of NC_143402.1, read as the reverse complement.
ACCAGCAACAAAGTCTTCTGGCTCCAAACCTAGGAGCCATATGTTGCCAAACAGTGTTCTAAGGGATGTTCCTCTTGGGGGATGTTTCTGTCAATAATTCCTGTTCTATAGCTCATGTTTTGAGCAGTTTGTTGCAATACAGGAAATCTGATTGATCGAGCAAAATAATCTGTTAACTCAATTGCAAGCTATATTTCTGCTTTCTGATCAGTTCATCATAACAGGTTTAGATTTTTAGAATTTCTGTTCTCAAGGACACACAAAACCTGTCTACTTTATACTTTGGAAACTAGCTGTCTACATTATACTACTAAAACTAGCTAAACTAAAGTTAGCTCAAATATTCCACAATCAGAAGTATAATTCCAGCCGTTGGGACACATCTGAGCTAACTTTAGTTTAACTAGTTTTAGTAATAACCGCAGTGAAAAAAACAATAGCATAGACTAGAATGTAGACAAGTACTCAAGGGTCTGTGCAGACCTGAAAAAACCTGTGCTGGAGTTTATTCCTTATTCAGAGATCTATTTTAGATTAAGCTAGTTTAACCTTTTAGAGTAAATCATGGTATATACAATATATCCCAAATTAATTAAACTACTGAATTTAATTATCTTAGTCAATTAAATCTCTAGAGAAACTGCTATGAAAAATCTGTAGACCATAGGCACCATTTCAAGATGTTAACAAGCTCTTAATAATACTTGCAATATTCCATCTGGTCTACATGTGAAGCTAGAATAAAGTGTAGCTGAAAGAACAGGAATGTCTATTTTCAAGGCAGTAAGCAAGAAGCTAGGTAGGTATCTAAGCTGCCTCAGGAATAGAAAGACAACTTCAGAGTTTTTTCTTTATTTCAATGGTAAAAATATCCATCATTATGAATTAGCTAGGTTTCCCAATAGACCTGTAACAAAAGTAAGGGAAAAATGTGAAGGGGAGCTTTAAAAAGGAACTGTGCTTCTGTAAAGGAGAAATTGCCCAAAATTTTGAAATAAATGACAAATTGGCTATTAGGGAGGATACCTTCACCTTCTTCTAGGTGCTGCATTCTGAGGAAGAGACAATACCTGGTTTAAAAGCAGCTATTTTAAAAATTACTGGTGTCGGTCTCAAAAATTGAGAAAGCCAGGAATTTTGAAAAGCCCATTTAACACAAGAGATTTGTTTGGGAAAAGTCACATATCAAATGACTGGCAGAAATGAAGCCAATTGCCATCACTGGATTTCTAAACTGTTTGTAATTAATGATACCTCACCTACACTATAAACAAGCCTGTAGTGAAATAAATTGCAACAGGATAATACTCGACTCTCATAGTAGTAGCATTCAGCACCTTTCAGGATCTGGCCCCATTGACTTCAATAAGAGCAAGTTCAAATCTATGTTTTCTGAGGAAGATGGTTCAGTGGTCCCTATCTATTTAATAGATACAAATTTTCACTTCAAAGCCATCTGAAACTGGCCTTGAATTAGAACCTGCCCTAGAGAAGCAATATTCAGATACAGCTTATTTAAAATGTAGGTGTTTTTGAAGTAGGTAAGTGAAAATGGCTTTTTCCTGTAATCCTTTAAATATGCAAGGTACTGCTATTAGGATAAATGTTTCACAGCACATTGGGTATCACTTGCCTGAACCCTTAAAACACTATCAAAAGTACTAAATGGGATGAAGTTACAAAGTTTTAATTTAATTTTTTCTTTAGTTCTCTTCTTATATCAGAATGGTCTTAGAGAACAATAGAAGAAATAGTCCCTGTGAAATTTGTCTGCTGTGACAGAAAGTAACAGTCTAAGTGAAAAATCAACTATTCAAGTACCAAATAGAGGAAGAATACTTCGTGAATGCTCAGGTGCATCTTTTCTACTTCAAGCTGTTGACATCTGCACTGCTGTTAGCACCAGTGAACTGGAAATGGTTTCGCTAGGTCTCAATAAACTAACAAAATATAAATAGTCAATTTGGCTTCAACATCCCTGTGCCCAGTGCTGATACAATGGGTACAAGTGCATTTACTTAAAGCAGACTTCACATGGGCCAGCTCAAGACATTTGCTTTTCTTTAACAAAGTTCTAAGGCCACCATGCAGCCTACATTTCTGTGGCAGACAACAGGAAAGCGGATTGATGAAGCTGAGTAAAACAAGAAAAACATCCCCACAGCTCTGAAAGTTAGGTGAAACCGGAGATAAAGAAAAGAGAGCCCAAAGTAAAAGCTAAACCTTTTGAAATGGGAGATGAAAAGACATTTGTTCTCCTTTGTAGTTATACTGATTATACCAAGAGAACGTAAGCACTGAAAATATATAAATCACAGATAAAATGATTAATAAAAATGGTAAGAGACATGCAAAGAGCAAGACATGAAAGAGTTCTTTCAAACATGGATGTATTTTATAGATAGTCAGCAAAGAGGTGTGAAATGTGATTTTAGAGAAGAGGATGGGGAGGAGTTTCACAATGTTATAAATCATAAGGGAATGAAAAAAATCTTAAATACGAGGGAGAACTATATATGTTCTTAGCCAAAGGGGCTAATTCTCTACTGTCTTACCCCTCAGGAGTATTTTGGATCTGCATTCCAAAAGTTTAGAACGACTGTGCAAGCTGGATGACAGTGCAGCAGTATATCTTAGAAATAGCAATATATAATGCAAATTGAATGCAGTAACCCTGTATATACTTCCATGTGAATCTAATGTCAAAGGCTACCATTCTCTCCAGTTGATACAAACTTCCTGTTCCCTTAAATAATAAGGTGGCTTTGTACATGCACTGAGACAAGAATATATTCCACATTACCAGCTATTTTTATGCAAGTTATTGGCTTAGATCTCTGAAGTTTACAAACAATATGAAAAGGCTTTTAGCCAATCAGATTAGATCTCTGAAGTTTACAAACAATATGAAAAGGCTTTTAGCCAATCAGATTACATTCTAGCAAGAAAACAGGCAGATAATTGATTTAGGAGAAAAGGTGGGAGGGTGGTGCCAGGTTTTGTGATAAGGAGTCCCTATATATATTTAAAATAGGTTTGAGACTGCTGTCATAATTATGTAAAATTAAATTAGATTTAATTTATTAATTTTAATTTTATTAAATTTTCTCAGGACCTGATGTATGTAACATTTTAAAATGGAGTTGAAATATTTCCTTTCTTTTTTTTCCTTCAAACTTTCCTCCATTTCAGTTAGGGCTCAGGTGATAACCAGTATATTTCATTCAAGCTGAAAAGGTTGAGGTTCCAAGAAGGTTGATTGATTTTTCCTGCCTTCCCTCATTTTTAATTTTCACCCCCCTGTACACTTATTTTTATCAGCTAGATACAGAAATGCAAAAAGACAAGAAAGTGATGACATTCTTGTAGTATTTCTGTCCCAAACTGAAAACTGTAAAGACCAGATTCTCACAAAAGAACATGTCTATTCATAATCAGCCACTTTTGGAGACTCAGCAAGATAGTTGAGCTAATTTTAGTATAAATATCTGAACTCTGGGTTTACTTTTTCTGGATCAAACCAAATATTTTTAAGTTTGTGCATCGCTAATCTCTCCATATTCTATCCGTTTATGTTTATTAAATACTTAATAGTTAATATATCACGTTAAAAATATTTCCAAAATAAAGCATTACAACATGGGTTTGTAAGTGAGAACTATAAAGCACCCACTATTTACAAACAGGAAAATGAAAGCCCAGAAAGGTCAAGGCTCATATCAGATTTTATGCCTTGTTTCATACCAGTACGGTCTGATTTTTTGGAGGTGTTAGTGCTTAAAAAAGGGTCCTTAATGTATTAAGCCAAACAATACCACGTCAAGGTATCCAAAATTAGTTGATATTGTTCAATAGAAGTAACTTGTTCGAAATAATGCAATGATCCACTAACAGTCAAAATAGGCGCTCAGGCATTTGTCTCACAGATCTGTGCAGAACCCAAAATACTAAACAGCTCTCTGCAATTAGCAAGTAGAGTCATAATGAACATATGCCATTCTCTGTCATAGGATGAATACATTTCAGTGTTTCCCCCCACTTCCTGTGGTGGAACATTACACGTATGGAAGCATCAGTTACGAATTACTCATAATTTTAAAATTCATCACCCAGTTTGAATTTCTAGTGTTTTTAGTGTTTCACTATGCCGAATCCAACACATATGACATAGCTGCATAAACTCTGGTGTTTTTCTCATAGATTCATATGGTCACTGATACTTGTTTTCATAACTCAGATTAATTTCTACATCTTGAACTGTTGAGATTAAAAAAGAAAAAGTATAATGATGATTTGCTTCAAATATTCAAAACTATTTAAGCAGCTACACTGAAGTTTTGGATTGTCTGTTCAACGTGGACTTTTATAAAAAGTGGCATTACTTTAAATAGTGGGTTTTTACTATTTTATTCACAGCAATCCCATGATCCCTCTTCTAATATGGCTGAAGTATACAAAGGACATTTAGGGGTTGAGAGGAAAGACTGAAGACTTAGATATAAAGCTGAGAGGCAAAGGATGTATTTCTGGGCCTGAGAATTCATAAGAGAGGTTTGATTTAAAAACTAGGAGGACTAATGGAAGAAAATTGATTAACAAATTTACAAGTAGCAGATTGTGCCAACTGCATTGCACAAAGTGTCCCAGGGAAAAGGATGTCCTAAAACGTGTCAAATTTACCCCATGTCCTGGGCCAAGACATTGGGTGTAAGTGCTAGGGCCAGCAGCTGCTGTGGCAGTAGCAGTGGTGGGGCAAACTGCTTCTAGCTGTAGCAGAAGTGATAAGCCGTAGCAATGTGAACAGCTACATCCCAACAAAAGTTCTGATAAAAAGCTTTCCACAGTGGATATGTCAGGAAATGACTATGTTTCATTGCTCTGAGTTCTAAATTCCAAAAGCTCAATAAATACTGCGACTGGAACTCCAGTGCCATCCCCACTGTCTGATTGCACTATGTAAAAGCCCATTATTAAAGTTCATACAGCATTATGATGTGCATAGTTTGAGAGAAAGTTAAAGAGAGAGATATTCAATGAGAAATCATGCAGCAGTGACAGGAAGAGGATGTTTGTCTCCAAGCAGAATTCTCCAGCCCGTATACCTTTAGGCATAATTAATCTGCATAGATATTTTTTTCAAGAGGCCATTTCTTTTACATATAACTAGTTCCCTGGTTAATTGACCATATTCAATGCAAACCATATCCCTTGTTTTTAGAAACATAATAGTGCTGACTGGAAAAACCCAATACCTGGAAGCTCATTGCAAATTTAATCGGATTAGCTGTATTTGGGAGATCAAAGAAGCCTCATCTTTCTGACAACACAAGACCCATTTGGAATGTAAGAACTTGTGCAGTTTCAAAGTATGAATAGGATTTGCTAGCAACAATGTCAGTCTGTTGAGTACGCCAGCATAACAAGAAAATTGTGGTACCTCCTACAGGACAGTAGATAATCTACGAAAGTTTTGGATTTTAAAAAGCTTTATGACTTTAAACAAAAAGAAAAAAAGTGAAACCTTTTGAAGAATATTAAGACTCCAAAGAAGTTGTATTACAAAAATAAAACTACATTTTAACAAAATATTAACTATGCAAAGGGAGTCAGACAATCATGGCAGATGCATTTCCCTTTGCTAAATAAGTATCATAATACTTCATTGTCTTTTTTCTGTCCTGTAAATGAAATCACTTTCTGGTCTCTCTCTGCTCTCAGTTATCCCACTATAAATCAGAGAAGTCAATAAATATAAAACCAATGTAAAACTGATGTAAGATGAAAATCAGGCCAGCCATAGTTATAATGTACAGTAGAAAAATATAATGCATATCAGGGAATTTAGCAGAAAAAGAATCTAATTAAATGTCCAGGGCCATCAAGATCAGCTCTCTAATGTAGAGGGAGCATTTACTAATATAAAGGTTTTATAGTTGCCAAGGGCTCAATACAAAGTTATTTTCTTACAAAAATGCATTTTTATGCTTTTAGATATCAGTGGCTCTGCACTAACTAGGCCCTTGATATTTTTAAATTGCCCAATTCATTAGCAGCCATTACTGCATGGTACAGATGTACATTGGTCTATGTAAGTACATCTCGAAAAGTTAAAGTGATGATCTCCTGCACTGTGTATTGAATATGGGTCTCACACTTCTCAAGTCCCCATTTGTGCTAAACATGTAGGAGAAGAAGTTGGTGGGTCTATGAAACCACAGACACCACTAACTTGGATTTGGTCAGATCAGTGGCTCTGTTTTGAGGTGTTAAATTACTTACTTATTGTTGTGGGCTTAGTTGTACAAAATACTAAGCATTAACCTGAAGTACTGGGCTGGGACTGAAGTACAATGCTGGGACTAGGGGGTCGGTACAGACATCCACACAAGGCCTCAAATGCCTCTACACAAATGCTCATAGCATAGGAAACAAGCAAGCGGAACTCACCCTCCTGCTAGCTGACGCCAGCCTGAACATAGTGGGGATCACTGAAACGTGGTGGGACTCAATGCATGGATGGGCGGTGAATGTTAAGGGCTATAAGCTGTACAGGAGAGGAAGGAGAGGTGGGGGCGTGGCACTCTATATTAAGGAGGAATACACATCCTCGTTAATTAGTAAGGAGTCAGAGGGAGGGCACTCTGAAGTGTTTTGGGTTAGAGTACAAGGCAGTCTAGGGGAAAGAGACTTAACAGTGGGGGTCTACTACAGACCTCCCAACCAGGGAGAAGAGCTTGACCAGGAATTCTTAGGTCAGCTCACAGAGGTAGTGAAGGCTAAGGATGTGGTAGTCATGGGGGACCTGAACTTCCCAGATATCTGCTGGGAAGAGCAGTTAGCCAGGTCTGACCGCTCACATAGGTTCTTAGACAGAGTGCAGGACCTCCATCTAACCCAGGAGGTGCACAGCCCCACCAAGGGAGATGCCTTGCTGGACCTAGTGCTGGCCACGGGTGATGACCTGGTGAGGGGGCTGCGGGTGCTCGTCCACCTGGGCGATAGTGATCATCGCCTGCTGGAATTCACCTTCCAGCGCAAGGTGGCAAAGGCCTGCAGTAAGGCAGCAGCCCTAGATTTCAGGAGGGAGGACTTCAATGAGCTAAGGAGGATAGTTGGGGAAGCGCTGAGGTCCCAGAGGGGAGGACAGCCAGGTGTCCAAGGAGAGTGGTCACTCCTTAAGGAGACGATCCTCCAAGCCCAAAGGAAGGTAATCCCAACGAGGATCAAAGGGAGCAGAGGGCATCCAAACCTCCATGGCTCACCAAAAGCATCCAGGAATGTCTCCTTGCTAAAAGGGAGGCGTACACCCAATGGAAAGAAAGGGACATCACCAGGGATGACTATACTGCAGTCGCTTGGGCATGTAGTGGGGGGCAGTCAGGAAGGCCAAGACAGAGATGGAATTAGGGCTAGCTTCCCGGATTAAAGATAATAAGAAGTCCTTCTTCAAATACATAGGGGGTAAAAAGAAGGTTCCGGGTAATGTGGGGCCCCTGCAGGATGTGTTGGGAAATTTGGTCGTCACACTAGACGACAAAGCTAACATGTTTAACGATTTCTTTGCCTCCGTCTTCCTAAGCAGGGACCAGAACAGTCACCTCCCTGCTGGGCCCCCCTCGGGCCCCAGGGGAGGCACATCTGGGCCAAGGGTTAGTGAGGAACTAGTTAGGGAACTTCTGGAGGGACTGGACATATTCAAGTCAGCCGGTCTGGACAACCTCCACCCTAGAGTTCTAAAGGAATTGGCCAAGGTCATTGCAGGACCCCTAGCATGGCTTTATGAGCACTCGTGGAGCTCTGGTGTGGTGCTGGAGGACTGGAAGAGGGCCAACGTGGTTCTCAACTTCAAAAAAGGGAAAAAGGAGGACCAGGGAAAGTATAGGCCAGTTAGTCTTACCTCGATCCTAGGCAAACTGTTTGAGAAAATTATTCTGGCACACATCCATGAGGGGCCAGCAGAGGACTGCATGCTTAGGGGCAACCAACATGGGTTCATCAGTGGCAAGTCCTGTCAGACCAACCTGGTGGCCTTTTACAATCAGATCACCAAACCATTAGATGCAGGGGTGGCAGTGGATATATTCCAGAAGGCTTTCGACACTGTCTCTCACCCTATTCTCATTCAGAAACTGGGGGACTGTGGTGTTGACACCCACAGAGCCAAATGAGTCGCCAACTGGCTGGAGGGCCGCACCCAGAGGGTGGTAGTGGATGGGTCCTACTCAACCTGGAAGGACATGGGCAGTGGGGTTCCGCAGGGCTCGGTCCTCGGGCCCACACTGTTCAACTTCTTCATCAGTGACTTGGACAAGGGGGTAAGAAGCACCCTGTTCAAATTTGCTGGTGATACTACGATGTGGGGGGATGTGGGCACACTAGAAGGAAGCAACAGGCTACAATTGGACCTGGACAAGTTACAAGGGTGGGTGGATGAGAATAGGATGGGATTCAACACAGACAATTGCAAAGTGATGCACCTGGGGAGGAATAACCGGCACCATACCTACAGGTTGGGGAACTCCGCTCTTGTCAGCACAGAGGCGGAAAAGGATCTTGGAGTCATCATTGACTCCAAGATGAACATGGGCTGACAGTATGGGGAGGCAGTCAGGAAGGCCAACCGTACCTTGTCATGCATCCACAGATGCATCTCGAGCAGGTCCAAAGAGGTAATCCTCCCCCTCTATGTGGCACTGGTCAGGCTGCAGTTGGAGTACTGCATCCGGTTCTGGGTGCCGCACTTCAAAAGGGATGTGGACAGCATGGAGAGGGTCCAGAGGAGGGCCAGTCACATGATCAGGGGACAGCAGGGCAGGCCCTATGAGGAGAGGCTACGGGACCTGAACCTGTTCAGCCTCCAAAAGAGAAGGCTGAGGGGGGGGATCTAGTGGCCTGTTATAAACTAGTCAGGGGGGAATCAGCAGGCACTGGGGGAGTCCCTGTTCCCCCGTGCACTGCCAGGAGTGAGCAGGAATAATGGTCACAAGCTGGCAGAGGGTAGATTTAGGCTAGATATCAGGAGGCGCTACTTCATGGTCAGGGCGGCTAGGATCTGGAACCAACTTCCAAGAGAAGTGGTGCAGGCTTCTACCCTGGGGGGTTTTAAGAGGAGGTTAGATGAACAGCTTGCTGGGGTTGTTTGACCCCAGTACTCTTTCCTGCCATGGCAGGGGGTCGGACTAGATGATCTACTCGGGTCCCTTCCGACCCTAGAAACTAAACTATGAAACTACTGAGTACCCTCACTTGGCACCAACTTTAACAAGGGAAAAAGCACATAAGACAACATTGGAATGATCTGCATAATACAGAATCCTGTTCATAAGAGGCACTGTTAGTCAAGATCAAGCAGAGGTGGTTTTGCAAAGCCTTTTCAGTCAAATTTTAGCATTTAGATCTAGGTTGTATGTAATCTGAGCATCCATTTTCAGAGAGGACAAAATGGTGGAATAAAAGATGAGTTCTGGACCTTCTTTCTGGAACACCTAGTAGAGACCTTTCACAACATATAGACTGATATCACAGGGAAAATTCCAGGAGAATTTCCAAGAGTAAATCATCCTTGATATCTTTGTAATCATATATAGTTTTATAATAATTGCAGTAATTAAATAACAACAAAATAACCCTTTGATCTCTTATAGTGTGGATATCAGCAAACTGCCAACACATTTTTTTTCCCCAGGATTCTCATAAGAAGTACCAAACTGAGTCTAACCCAATATTCTGTCTCTGACAGTGGTAGAAGTGGATGCGATAGAAGGAGAGCATAGAGATGGGGTGTCTCAGTACTCTCCCTGGCATCCACTACTTATTGGGTTAGAGATGCCATAGAAAACACAATACTTCAACCATTCTGTTGAATAGCCATTAATAGATCTCTCATCCATTAATTTATCCAGTCCCCTTTTGAAACTGGCAATGCCATCTTCCTCCACCACCTCCTGTGGCAACAAATACCACAAGTTAAGTGTGTGTGGGGTGGAGTGGAGGAGAGCTGCTGCTGTGGGCTGGGGCTCTGTACCCCACTGTCATTGCCCCAGGTGCCACACAACACCATGCGTCTCATACTGCTGGGCGAGCAGGGGACGTGGTACAGCTAGCATGTGGCTCCCAGGGCAATGGCAGCAGGACGCAGAGCCCCAGCTCACAACGGCAGCCCTCCTCTGCTCCACCCCACACACAAATCTGGAGGGGGGCATGTGACCCCCATGCCTCCCCCAGAGTGTGTGCAGCAGCAAGAGCCCCTCCCTACCCAGGGATGAGCCACCCAGGGCCCCAACCATCTCATGACCCACCCTGGGACCCCATTTAACCCAGCCCCTGACCCTACATTTGTGGGGGCTAAGCCCCATTAGCCCCAGCCTTCCACCACCTATGCCTCAGCCTTCTCTTTTCCAAACTGAAGGCTCCTAACATTTTTAGGCCCTCCTGGTATGGCAACCACTCCAGGTCTCTGATCATTTTGGTTGCCCTCCTCTGTACCTTTTCTAGTTCTACTACATCCATTTTGAGATGCAGGGATCAGAATTGCACACAGTATCCAAGATATGAGTACACTAGGGTTTTGTATAATGGCATGATGATGTTCTCTGTTCTGTTTTCAGTTCCGTTTTTAATGATCCCCTAACTACAGTGACTCCAAGAACTTTTTCTCCAAGTCCTAACAGCTCATTCAGAACCCAGCATATAGCTGAGGTTATTTATCCCACATGTATTACTTTGCACTTGTTGAATCCTTTTTGAAAATCAAAGAACTCTAGAGGTCGGTGAGGTAGGATTTCCCTTTACAAAAAACACATTGACTCTTCCCCAGCAGATCATATTTGTCTTCATGACTGCTAATTTTATTCTTCATCATAGTACTTTATTATAGTTCTCCCAGAGTTGGAGTTTCTATCTCAACAGAAGGCCATTATGGAGGACTAGTGTGACAGGCTTGTTGCCATCAGGGTGACCATGATGCCCCCTAGTGGTCCTGCTTCTCCTGCCTGGCTCAGTCTCTAATGCCACTCTCCCTACATTACTCTCCTTCCGTGCCTTGTTCTTACATATTAGAGGATGATTCAGGGAAGATACCAACAGACCTTAGAGTGAGCCCTAATCCTGGTAAGTTTCCTCTGGGTGTCCCTTGATACTCCACTGACCTTGACTAGAGCCCTGTAGGACACCAAGGCCCTTAAGAGCAGATTGTACGGCTTCTTCACCTCCCTTATACCATGCCCTAAGCCTCATGCCTGTTCTCTTTGATCTTTCCTCTTTATATACTTGGTCCATTTTGCACTCTCGGACTCCCTTGTCCCTTACTCAGTCTCCCTCAACATTGTCAGACTCTTGGCCCTGCATCCAGCCCCTCCGCTGGGCTCCCAGACTGTTTAGTCTGGCTTGGTCCTCTATGTACTCATGTACCCTCTGATTCAGTTCCACCTTCCCTGAGCTCTTGGACCTTTGAGTTTGGGTCCCAGCCTTTTTCTAGGCTCCTGGGACCCAGCCTCAGTCTGAGGCTGCTGGTTTACTGGTCCTCCAAAGAGGCCTTGAGCCTGCCCCAGCAGAGCTCAAGGCTACACAACCAGACTAACTCAAATAAACAAGAAGTATCACTATCCTCTGGTAGATGTCTCTCCCCTCTTGGGGTTTAACATAAACCAAAAGGCTACTTGCCTGTAAGCCCAGTCTTTCTTAGCCATGGGGACTTGCCTCAGTTCTCAGACCTACATGGTTGTCCAGCAATATCCAGTCCCTTCAGGAGCCCTACAGCCAGAAACTCCTCACTTCTTGCTGGCTGGGGAGAGACTACCTGACCCATGCAGGCTCTGGACTTTTATAGATCCATCCTGAGACTCTTCTTGTTAGCTGAGTCCCTCATTAGCTACCCTCTGCCTCCTGCAAGCAGTCTCTCAGGCTGCTTGCTCTTGTAAAGGAGAAGGCACATCCCAGTTCCCTGCTACAATTAGGAAGACAGATTTAGATACAGGTCATTGTTGTGCCTGCTTCTAAATTGAAATCTATCCATGATGAGAAGATTTTTTTCTAACCAATGTATCAAACTGTACTTCCTGAATAGTTGTGGAAAGGGAGAAAATGATGTTAAAAGCTGGATAAAGTCCAAATTTAATATCATCAGTAAATCATTATAAGCAATTCTAAGATGACGACAAACTTTAAAAAGTCAGCCATATGGAGAAAGAGGTGAACATATCTACCTTCTCAAGTTCTACTCACTAGGGTAACATAGTACTAATAACTTATCAACAGTGATCCTGTTTGTCTCTGTTTAAAAATCTTAAATCTTAAAATCTGTTTAAAAATCAGAGCTCTCCCTGCCCCCTTCACTCACCAGGATGTGGGTCCAGCTGTGGCTGTCTCCCTTCCTCCCCACTCCCGTAGCTTGTAGTGCTGAGCAGCCCTGATATGCCAGTTACCAGCCTCTGCCTATGCTGTTGCCCCTCACTCCCAACCCCCAGCTCCCCCAACTCTGTTGGTGCACCTCACTCCCAACCCACTTTCTTCCTACACCCAGGCCCAGGTGTGTGAGGAAAGGAAAAAACTAAGGGAAAAAATCTTTAATGGAGAAAATCCATGTTTTTCCAGGGCAAATGAAAAATGGGATCCTTGCTTATAAACAGTTATTTTAAAACTAAACAGTTATTTTAAAATGGTATTAATGTATAATCTTTGTCCAAGAACCCTAGTTCAGACATAGCATGCGTTTCCAATTACGGTAGTTTGTTTGTTTAAACACTAGTTTTTTTAATAAGATTGATTATAACTCACTGATCCATCTACACAAGACATGTACTGAATTATAGACTCATTAGCTGCTAGTAAACATCTCACCATCTACATGTGAGTCCCTATTAGGCTGGAGTAATTTAATTTACTCAACAGATAATACTTATAAATACTGTTTCTGCAACAGCGCATGTGTAGATGCTGCCCCAGCTGGCTGGGGCAGAAGAGTGCCTCAGTGTGGGGATGCCTGCCAGCTAGCCTCACACTGGAGCTCCCTTATGCCCTAGGCAAACCCCTCCATGGCACACTGAGCCACAGGGAGCAGCCCTGGGCTTGCAGGCTGGTGCTGGGCCCTCTGTCAGCTGGAATTATGCAGCTGTCCATGAATAAATTCTGGATCTTATTGCTCCGGAGTTAATTTTTCCTGGGTGCACATTCAAATGGTACATTAATAGCACATGTAGAAATGCCCTCCGAGATCAAAGTGAGTTGATTAAGTGTTCATACAATTTTTTTTTATAGGTAGCTTTAAAATGTAGGCTGGAACTGCAATATGACTGAAACTGTTGTCCAGTTTTTCTGTCTTATTCTTCCTCCAACAAACTGGGGAGAAAACCCTAAATATCATTAGAAGAATGAATGTCTGATATAGTGTATATATTTGGCATAAAATTTACCCTGCCATTATCTTGTCACAATTGCTCAAGTTACCTATTAGTCATACAGCTAGTGAAAGTCCAAAGCAGGTGGTGTGGCTGAACACATCCCATAATAAGCATGATGTCTGGTACTCACCAATGCTCCAATTCTGCCAGCTGTTGGATTATAGGGTTCTGCATGTAATGCAGAACTGACACATGGCTCACCATGGCATGGATCTTGAAAGGAAAGATTATCTTTTTTGTAATTTAATTCCTCTACTAAAGTAGGAAATGTTGCAAATAAATTGCAATATAGTGTTGCATTACCACTTTCAGTGATCATGATGTCTTGCTGTGGATAAAGAAATCCAGCGAGCAGCAGTAGTTGTGAAATGCAGTGTCAGATGTACAGCTACAACCCTCTACTTTTCTTGAATAGTTAAGTGGTATTTGTAAGTTTAGTACATTTTAGGTGCTTTCAGGCTGGAACTATTGTCTGGGAGGGATACTGGACCACAGCTAACTGTATTTAATAACTTCCAGAATTTTCCACTACTGAAAATGGAAGGTGTTATAAAGTAATCATTTGGTTAGGTTTTTTCTAGAAATGGAACTAACTTGAAATTAGATCTGACATGGCAACTAAGGCTGTGAAAAATGGCAGTTTCATTTTGGTTTTGGATTTGGCCATTTCGGAGGACAGTGATTCATTTTTGTGTTTCAGATCACTGTTTCGTTTCAAATTGGCTGAATCTGTTTTCGAGTTTCAATGCTGTTTCAGTGATTCGGCCATAGGCTATAATGGGGAATCACTAAAATGCCTATAACTTTGTCATTTCTTGCCTGATTCAGATGAACATTGCAGAGATGGTAGCCCCTTCTGAGGGAATGATGTCTGCCAGGCTTTGAGGGGATAGGTTTAGGGGTTTCTGTGTAACTGCACCTCAAACTGTTCAAAGCAAAATTCATATCACTTGCTGGCAGCTGCAGCATGCTGTCATCCTGCACACAGATCTGGGGATCCGTGCCCCCCAGGAGGGCAGTGGGGCTGTGCCAGACTCCTCATGGGGGGCACAGGCCCCCAGATCTGTGCATGGGAAGACAACAGGCTTCTGTCCCTCCCCCAGAGTACTGGGATTGGAAGGGACCTTAGGGACAGATTGCAGACACTGGCCAGCTACAGATGTCAATATCAGAGCTGTCATTCCCTCCTTTCTTTCCATTCCCTCTTCTGAGTTTGTGTCCCTGCATGCCTGCCTCCAAAACTTTCCAAAACATCTGAAACATCTGAAATGTTTCATATGGCTTTGTTTCCTTTTGGAGATGTTTCAGAGCCTTCCGCTTCATTTTGGATTTTGTGTTTCAGGTGCCAAAATGGGCCAAAACACCTCTGAAATGAAATGGCTGCTGAAATTTCATGTAGCCCTAATGGTAAAATTTTCTTTCCAGAACTTACTAAAGGTTTTAACCACTGCTGTATAGAATATCTTGAAAAAAATTACAGTATCATTGTTCCATATATGTGAATGTTTCATATATAAGCATGTTAATTAAGAATTACAAATGCTTAAAAAATATTTTTTATTTAAATATGGAAAATGTGTACCAATGTAGTTATAGCTCCCCAACACAAAACTGAATGAATTTCTTCATTACAAATAGAAGTTACCAGTCATTATCATTAAGAAAGATAGTATGTATGTGCTTACTTGCAAGAACATTTATCACTGTTATTCCCTCTCAATGTATTACTACCTTACATATCATAGAGGTCAGATTCCCTGATACTCCCTTCTCTTTCTGGCCAGAGGAGAGGAGGAAAAAGAAAAGGAGAGCTTTGAATAACATTTGCCTCTTGGAAATTTAGGACAGCACCTTTAAGAAGTCTACAGCACCTACTGCATGGTCAGAGAATATTTAAACAGAGGTGAGATGGTAGGCAAAGAAGCAATATGCCTACAAGAGTACAACCACTAAAAGAGAAGATTTTCTGCTTGCTAATCTCATAAGAACTTTCATGTGCTAGCTACTGACACATAAAATCTTTAATGTTATTGGATAAAAGCTAACAGAAAAATGTCTCTTTGGAAAGAAAAAACTTTATCCTGTGCTATGGGCATAATTTTATTCAGCAAAGATTTTATCCACAGGCCACTGCTGAGTTCAGCTATGATGAATAACAATTAAAAATTACCTGAAATCCATTTTTAAATTAAAGGTAAACCTTTATGTAGTATCAGATCTACTCAGTACAGAGATATCTTCCAAATTTGTGCACAAAGATTGTTTATTAATTTATCAGTCAACAATAATATTGCCAAGGAAAAAAGAAACCGTAGTATAATTTTCAAAGACTTCCTATTAAATTGTGAAAATAAAACCAAAAAAGTAGAGCTTTTAAATCTGACCCATACCACACCATAGGTCACCTGCTTTAAACATATGCCACACTGAAGCCCATTTTTAACAACCCAACTGTGGTGTTACTAACATCTGCCTCCATGGCATTTATAGGAACCTCTCTCATGTTAAAAAAGATGTCCAAGATAACATCACTTACAACAGGCATGTGAAAGTTAAATTGGAATATACTCATGTTTAATAGTGTATGTATATTAATATTATATAGCAGAATGCAAGAATCCCAGATATAATTACAACTTTTCTACCTTTTCTTTCTTTCCTCATGCCATATGTCATGCCTAAGATTACAGAGTCAAGGCTGTAAGTATGGATAGGCTTTCAGTATTACTCCTAGATATCTGCCCTGAATGATTGCTGAAGATATCCATAAATATGCTATTTAATAAATATGCTACAGTTAATATAGAGAGTTATGATTTGTATTACCACAACGTCAAGGAGTTCTAGACCTGGACTAGGACCATATTTTGCTGGATGTTACGTAACATAGAACAAAAAGATGGTCCATACCCCAAACTACTTATAATCTGAATGCCTTTATTTCAATTTATGATAATTATAAATGCAAATGAAGGGATTTGAACTAATTTTCATGGGAGTTATACAATAAGTTGAGTGTGGTTATAAGATATTTGTGTCATGTACTCTTTATTTCCCCATTTTTCCACCTCCATCCTCCGTAAAGAAATCAAGATTTAAAACATGTTTTTCTTTTCAGCTTTCTGTAAATTATAAAGTATTAATAACTATTATAAAGCATGTATATTAACCTGTAGGGCATAATACAAAATACATCAATTTACTCATGCTTTTCCCTGAGTTATAGCTTGCCTTAACTACCCCATGAAATCTGCACTATTTATATATGCTTTTGCCCAGAAATAAGTGGAAGTCAAATGAGAATAACTAATTCCTCTTCCATTCTGGAATGACCTACCCTGCATTGGTTTTCATTTACACCACAGTAATTAATAGTCATGACGCCAGAGAGCAGCTGATACAAGGTAAATTCCTGACTCTCTTTTACTCTGTAGTAAATTGTTAGTAAGCTTACACCCCTTCATCATTGAGAAATTCACTCACACTATTAAATGGATCAGTTCTCCATGTTATATGAGAATGCTCAACTATGAGGTTGAACAGGACTTACAGTTTTCATCTAGGCTTAAGTTGGGACACCTGAACTGAGAGCAAGCGGCCTGTCTTGCTGTGCTCCCAGAACTGTGCTTTGCAGTACTCAATGTGGAAGAAGAATTTTGCCTGATTAAAAGAGAGTATGAGTAAGAGCTGAGCCTGTGAATATGAGGTAGGGAGATACACTGGAATAAATAGCCAGTAGGGTTGGGGAGGTAGGACCAGGATGCCAGAATTACAGTTACTACCTTAATTTGGTCCTCTTTGCCTGCTTGCATTAAAACACAGCCTCTAATGTTATAAATACTGCTACAGTACTTCCAGGCCACCCTTCATCAATGCTTCTATGAAGCATGTTCTGCCCATTTGCTCTGGTTCAGTGTGCACCAAAGATGGAAAATAAGGGCACTGTAGTCACTTTATAGCATTTACCCAGAACTACTCTTAGGCTCTCTATTTCAGCCATGTTTATTGGCATGCACCTAGGACTTTACTATAGGAGTCGTTACACATTACATGCCTAGGTTCCATACCTGTTTGTGGGGAGGAAAGGGGTACTGGGAGAGGGCTGCACTGCAGAAAGTCCCCAAGTCCAAGCCAGCCAGCTGGCTCCATGCCAGATGGTTCCACCAAACACAGCTGACAGTAGCACCCCCCACCTTCATGGCAGGGATCAGGTACCCAGCCTTTCCCACAGAGAGTGGTTCCTTGCAGTTAGCTGAAATTTTCCCAAACCACTTGGCCACATTTGCCTTGAGGTCCACCAGTTTCCCCATGGCCAAGTGGCTTGATGGAGTCTGTAGCTTCCCTCCATATCTCCCTATGTTCCCATCTAGGGATAGGAATGGGGCGCAGAGGTTGGGAAAGGTCTCTGTTGTGGAGAGGCTGCGGCTCAACACTTATAGAGAAAGCCAGAGCATGAACCACCAGGAGATATGTTGGGGTGGTGGGAGCATGAAGCTTGCTTTTCCCCCTCTAGGTGGCTCCATGCTCTGGCTTCCCTGAAGAGTGTGGAGCTGTAGCTACTAGGAGGGGGTCTAGCACAGTGGCAGCATGCTCTATGTTCCAATTGTGCTAAACCCTTCCCTGGATGCTGCAGCTCCATGCTTATAGGGGAAGTCGGACTATGGAAAGTCTGGGAAGGGTTTAAGGGAAATGGGAGCATGAAGCTATCCCACCATCTTCCTATTGGACTTGGGGCTGCTGAAACCTGCACTAGCAGTCTTAGCACTGTCAGGACCCTGTCTGCCCTTAGGCAGTACCACTCCCAGGGCAGCAAAGCTGAGGAGGGTGGGCAGAGTCCACACAGTGGGAATTGGGAGGTAGCCTGGGAGTGAAGTTTCCTAAAATGTTGGAACACCCAAATTGCTCATTTTATCTGTGAGAGCTGAATGACAAAACCACAACACAAGCTGGGTACTGGGACCTAAAAACACTCCTCACCTGAACTGGGATATTTCTGAGACAGTCACAGCAAGTTTTACCTCCTTAAATCTCTGACACTCACATTTTAGGCACCTTAAGTACAGCCTACAGGGAATGTATAAGGGCCTTTAAGGTGATTACATTGCCATGGGATCTACCCCATGCCATGGGGCAGCAAGTGGGAAGGGGAGGCGTCAGAGCACAGCTTCAAAACACAGCACAATAACAATGTAGACAAGCCCATAATGACCATGTTTTCTGCTGGAGCCACACATAAGAACAATTTGTCTATCTAGACCAGTTTCCTATTTCTGACAGTGGATGCTATACGCTAGGAACAGACACTACACACAAACTGGTTTAAATGATCAGAAAGTGGTTTAAACCCGTAACAGAAAAGACATTCAGTGCACATAAACCAGTTTGAAAATGGCTGAAACTAGTTTGAGATAAATCTGGTTGAATGTAGTATGAGACTTAACTGATTTGGCTCAAACCAGTTTATGCAATGTCTATCTTAGACCACAGAGGGCATTGGATCAGATATCTCTAGAGTGATCTATTTTTTATTCAGTACTCTCACTAGCATCCACTATTTATTGTGTTAGATACATCAGAGAAAGCAACTCCAACCATTTTGTTCAATAGCCATCCATGAATTTATTCAGTCCTTTTTCAAACCTGGGTATGGCATCTGACTCCACCATCTTCTGTGGCAATGAATTCCACAAGTTAACAACACATTGTGTAAAAAGTACTTTTTTTTGTTCGTTTTAAACATGACACCTACTAATTTCAGTGGTTGCTCCCTAGTTCTAGTATATCTTATTCAATGTATCAGATGCTCCTGCTATGAAGATAAAACAGACTTGTTTAATGAAGGAGACTGTTGCCCATAGGGTTTCTACTCCATTTGATGTAAAAGCTAGAAGAGGTGTGTAGACTGCAGGAAGAAAATAAATAATTTCATGCTTAAAGCAACTGAATACTACTCTGGAGAATTCTATCCCTGCCTGTGAAACAGAGTTTCTAAAGGATTCTAGTCATATTCACAAATTGTGATACTATACTGATAAGTGCTATAGAAAAGACCATGACAACATTGTTAATTCATTCTTCTAAGCAGAGTTTGAATAATGTGTAGTAAATAGAGCACAGGTCCAAGTCTGGAACAGAAAAAATAAAATATTGATTGGGTATTTATTAAATGGCTATCATTCATTTTGTGCCTTAAAAGAGGTGGGGCTTCTACACACAAAATAAAAAATTGTATTATTAACGACTATTAAAATGCACATACAAAAGGGAACCAAAAGAAGACTTATCTGGCAAATACTTAAGTTCATAACTTTAATAATGCTCTTTAATAGATTTTTGATTTCCTATACATTCTGTGTACGTGTGTGCGTGTGTGTGTGTGTATGTATGTATAGATGTACACACATTAGTATTTGTATGTGTGTGACAGTGAAGTGCCCCAGAGACAGCAACCCCATCACAGGAGGATATCGCAGGAGGGACAGTGAGTTGTGGGCAGAGGACAACGGAGGGTAAAGGCAAAACGCAACTTTCACTTAGCTGGTGTGGACATGCTAGCAATGGAGCGGCATGAGCAGCCATGGCCTTGTTTTAGGAGCATGTGTTCTTCCTTGTGCACCTGTGTGCATGCAGGGACTGATGTCATAAACACCTGCCCAGAGCTGACAAGCAGAGGAGAAGCAAGGCAGTGCAGAGGCAGCTTAAGGAGCTCCACAGCACCCAGGACCCTGCAGCTCTGAGGCAGGCAGGAGATGCAGCCAAATCCACAGACTGAGAACCTGGAGAGGTTTCCAGAGACCCCAGATATGGAGGAGTGAGGCTATACATAGATGCCAGCACAGTGACCCAGAGGAAAAAGGGGGAATGTGAGTTGGACAGTCTTGGCAACCTGGAGACCTGGGCACTGTGAAGGTGTTATTTGCTTCTTTTTAAAATTTGATTACATGAAGTAGCTGATATTAATATTGAGTATATGAAGTTGTTAAGGACTGTGTTGATTTGCAGTCTGAGAATTGATTAGCACTGCTGACTTGATTTGTCCACGTATGGAAGGGTTGAAGGGAAGGAGGAGCCCTGAGAACATCCCAGATGTGAGCATGCTCACGACGGTGGTCATTAATACACTAGGATCCTCTCTATTACTAGAAAAGATCAAGGCATGGTGGGTGAGTTGAGGGCAGGCAATTTACAGGCCAGATCATGGGTAGGAGTACACACCATGTAGGAGTACACAGAACCTTCTGGCAGAGATTTTAGGTAAGTGAATGAGGAGGGGAGCTACTATGGGAGTGGTGACATGGAGCACAGCCAGGGCCCTTGCCCTGCTGCTGCCTCTGGCCAAGAGTTCCTGTAAGCCCTCCACCCAGACCGGCCCCTTGGATGGGTTGGCAGTGCCCTTGCCCCATCTGCAGGGGTTGCCTGGTGGGACCTCTGAGGCCTGGAAGTAGTGTGGGGGCTGGGGGTTCCCTTGCTTGTCCCATATGTGCCCAGATTGTGGCCCTCGAGGGGCAGATGAGGGAATTCTAGGAAGAGGTGAACAGGCTGTGGGGGATCAGGGCTGGAGAGGCTGAGATTGATGGATACTTTCATTCTCTGCAGGACCAGACACCTAGCACAGAGACATTACAGGAGAGTCCCAGAACAGCTGAATGGAGGGTGATCACCTCCACAACTAGACAGCATGTGGCTGAACACAACTGGGAAACAGATATGAAGCCCTGGCAGCACTGGAGGATGACACAGCAGAGGAAACCTCAGGGGAAGACACATCTGCAACAAAAACCAGGCAGACTGAGCAACAACTGAGCAGCCAGAGGAAGAGATGCTGGATCATCATGGTGAGCAACTCCCTCTTGAGAAGCATGGAAGGGCCTATCTGTCGACCGGACCCCACAGCATGGGAGGTTTGCTGCCTACCTGGAGCCAGGATCTGGGACATCACTGAGAGGATTTCCAACCTCATCCAGCCCTCTGACTAGTATCTCATGGTCCTTGTCCATATGGGCATGAATAATGTGGCCAGAAGTAATCTGGACTGCGTCATGAGTGACTATAGGGCTCTAAGGGCCAGGCTTATGAAGTCAAGGGCACAGGTGGTCTTCTCATCAATCCTTCCAGTCAGCAGTTGCTGTCAGCATCAGAACGCCTGCATCAGAGAAGTCAACCTGTGGCTCTGGAGTTGGTGCCATCATGAGGGTTTTGGCTTCTACAACCACAATCTGCACTTCCAAGAGAGAAGCATCCTGGGACGAGAAGGTCTTCAAGTCTCTTCTAAAGGGCTTTAAACTATGTTCATGGGGGGACAAGGAAGCAGAGGATAAGGAGAACCTAGCATCAGCAAACCATAAGCAATGCACTGGATCAGCTCAGGTAGAGAATAAGGAAAGCACTAAGGGGCCTGATAGACATCAGGAGAGGGGAGTACCAACGGCACCCATTGTGGGGCTTAAATGTCTTTACACTAATGCTAGGAGCATGGGGAACCAGCATGGGGAACTCCTGCTTCCAAATAACAACATCGACCTGGTTGATGTAACTTAAACCTGGTGGGACCCTACTCATGATTGGGCATTGAGGGTTACAGGTTGTACAGATGTGATAGAGCGGGGAAAAAAATGTGTGTGTGGGGGTGGTTTGGTCTCTATGTTAAGGAACACTATACATCTTCTATAATCAAGATGGGATCAGAGGAGGGCCAAACTGAGGTACTGTGGATCAGGATACAAAGGGGTGGGGAGGAAGGGACCTGGTAGTGGGGGTCTACTATAGAACACCACACCAGGAGGATGAGCTAGACCTGGAATTCTCTAGACAGCTCTCAGAGGCCATACGGTCAAGAGATATGGTTATCGTGGGTGACCTTAACTACCCTGACAACTGCTGGGAGGAGCAATCAGCCAAATCTAACTGCTCATGTAGGTTCTTCACCTGCATAAAAGGCAGAAGGTATATGATCCCACTAGGGGAAACACCTTGCTGGACTTGGTGTTAGCTACAGGGGATGACCTGGTGGGGAATCTGAAGGTACAAAGTAACCTAGGGGATAGTGACCATGTATTGATTGAATTCACTATCTGGTGAAGGGTTGGTAAACTAACCAGCAGGGCTGAAATGCTAGACTCCAGAAAGACTAACTTCAGAGTGCTTAGATTAGTTAGTGAGGCATTAAAACTCAAGAGCGTTGGCAAAACGGGGGTCCAGGAAGGGTGGTCATTCCTCAAAGGAGCGATCCTATGGGAGCAGAAGGAGACAACACCATTGCACATAAAAGCAGGCAAAGGGGCCAAGAAGCCCTCTTGGCTGAACAGGAAAGTCCAGGAAAGCCTAAGGGCAAAGAAAGAGGTAAACAGGCTGTGGAAACAGGGGGTAGCTACCAAGGAGGAGTACACTTCCCCGGTTTGCACTTGCAGGGAATCAGTTAGGAAGGCCAAAGCAGGATTAGAACTTAGGCTGCAGACAAAAATTAAGGACAACAAAAAGTCCTGCTTCAGGTATATAGGGAGCAAAAGGAAGGCACAGGGTAGCATAGGACCCCTACAGCACAAACTAGTTAATTAGTGACAGAGAGGGAGGACAAAGTTGAGCTATTTAATGACTTCTTTGCATCTGTATTCCTAGACACAGACCAAGCATATATCCCAATTGGATCATAGATAAACACAGGAGGGACACCAGCCCACCAACTGTTAGTACAGATAGTGAAGGGGAACTTGGAGGGGCTGGATGTGTTCAAATTAGTGGGCCCAGTTGAACTTCATCCAAGGGTGCTGAAGGAATTGGCCAGAGTCATAGTAGAGATGCTACCATGGCCACTCAAGCACTCATGGTGCTCCTGTCACATCCCAAAGACCTGGAAAAGGGCCAATGTGGTCCCTATTTTTAAGAAAGGGAGGAGGGAGGAACCGAGAAACTATTCAACAACAAGTGCAAAGTTCTGCACCTGGGCAAAAAGAACCACTAACATACTTACAGGCTGGGGGATAACCTTCTCAGCAGCACAGCAGTAGAAAGGGATCTTGGAGTCATAGTTGACTCTTTAATGAACATAAGTCGTCATTGTGGCGAAGTGTTCAACAAGGCTAACCACACTTTATCACGCATTAGCAGCTGCATGACAAACAGGTCCAGGGAGGTGATGCTTCCCCTCTATGTGGCACAAGTCAGGCCACAGTTGCAGTACTGTGTCCAGTTTTGGGTGCCACACTTCAAGAAGGATGTGGAGAATTTTGAGAGGGTTCAGAGGAGGGCCACCTGTATGGTCAGAGGCCTGCAAGCAAGGCCCTACAAGGAGAGACTAAGGGACCTAGATCTCTTCAGCCTTCAGAAGAGAAGGCTGAGAGGTGATCTTCTGGCTGCCTATAAATTCATCAGGGGAGGGCAGCAAGGAATAGGAGATGCTGTATATAGTAGGACACCCCCTGGAGTAATGAGGAACAATGGCCACAAATTGATGGAGAGCAGATTTAGGTTGGACATTAGAAAGAACTTCTTCACAGTGAGGGTTGCAAAAATCTGGAATGGGCCTCCAAGGGAGGTGGTGCTCTCCCCTACCCTGGGGGTCTTCAAGAGGAGACTGGACAAGCACCTAGCTGGGGTTGTCTGGCCCCAGCATTCTTTCCTGCCAAGGGCAGGGGGCTGGACTTGATGACCTACTGAGGTCCCTTTCAACTTGAACATCTATGAATACACCACGTGAGCGGGATGCTTTAAAGGCGACCCAGGGTTGTTTTAAGTGGCATGCAACCAAAGAAAAGTCCTCCGGAGCTGCACGGCACCATCTGTTTTGGCATAACTACTCACAGTATCTATGTTTGTATATGTACATAAATCCATACATAAATACTGACAAATTTTAAAATACTAGAATTGTGGATGAACCTTTATTTGGCCCCCTTTTGCATGAGCTTAATAATAGCTTTAAAATATATTTGAATTATTATAGTTATTATGTAATGATATAATAATATTTCTAGCATATACATACCATCTAAGTTAGTCATAAAGAGCAGTTGGCCCATATAATGGAGAAGCTCATATGTCACTCAAGAGAAAGTTATATAGCTATGACAAAAATGTGATCAGTATGTTTTGAACTCTGCATTTCACTAGTTCTTTATGTCTTTAAAAAACCCTGAACATTTGTTTTAGCTTAACTAAACATCTAAGTGTATGACAGCCACTTCATTTTAGTTAATAAAGACTTGTGATTAATTTTTAAGCTCTCCATAAATTTGTATATTTTAGCAGTTCTCTAAAAAAAAAAAAAAGATATAAAATCTTTTTTGCTCTCAGAAGCTACACTGAAATCACCTTATAGGCTGCAGTGTAATGACAGAAGCTACTGACTCCAAAACTACACTAAACTGATATGGCATCATTAGTTCATGCTGTTGTAGGTTTCTTTTAAGAAGTGAGGGAAATGTTAGCTTTAACCTTGTAAGTCCTAGGTTATTTTCTCTTTGTCAGTATGTCTTACATTGTGCCATTGTGCCAATTTGTGCTATTTCAGTTACTTTACTTACAGATTTCCTTCCTCCCCCTCCATTCCTCTCTTCCTCTGTACTCTAGGCAGGAAAATTTTAGCTTAAAATAAAAACCTGTTTTAGAGACAATAGAGCAAGTAGGCCCTCTGCTGAGCCAACAAAGCTTAAGATTGTTTAATCAGCACCTTATACAATAAGAATCGGATTTAACTTATTTAATTTTTTTCCACTCATTTTTCAGCAGTTTCTATTACTGGGAATTAAGCAGTTAGACTATCAGGCCTGCCAGGACTACTCTGTACTATAAGATAGGGCCAATGTCTTAATTAAATATATAGAAATATAGATACATTATGTAACTAGTTTCATAATCACATCAATTCAAAATACTTTTAGCATCTCCCTGTTAATTATAATTTGCAATATCCACAGAAATAAAACCATATATATAGGACACTAAGAAATATCCATCTAGCTGCTTTGAGATACAGAATTTGAGGTAGCATCATGTTACTTAGAGCAATTTAGGTGCCTAAGCCATAAAAAACAATACAAATTAACCCTACTTGGCCACTAGAAAACCACTTAGCCACCTAGATTCATTAGACATATATATTTTGTTCTGAAATTATCCCTAGGCTCCTAGAGTTGGACATACTGAACTTGCTCAAAATTAAAAAAGACCAGCCATTGAGATACTACACCCTAGTCCAAGCTTAGTCCAAGCTCTGTTGTAACCTAAGACAATGCTGGGAAGCACTCCACATAAATTCCAATTCCTTAGTGGCACTGAGAGTTAAAACCAGAGCCAAAAGAAGACAATCCTCTGCCTTTTTCTCAATGATAAGTGGAAAGAATATTTGCCCAGGCAGTTAGATATGTGGTCCTTAGCTCCTTTGCTACACTTACAGAACTAAAATCCAAATCTTTTACTTACAAGAAAAGTTCTCTGACCACCAAGTTAGGGCCTAAATTGGCCAGTGGCCCAGCCCTACACCTCCTGTTGAATCTAGTCCAATGGTCAGTTAAGACTGGTAAACTAAAAGAATCAGAAGGAAAGCAAGGAAGGAGCCTGACTCTGCATTCTAATAGGTATGAATTCCTGGGAGTCCTGCTACACAAGTTATTTCTGTTTTTATGCAGACTGTTTATTATGGATGGCATATAGCAGAGTCTGGAATCCAGAACTCTCCCCTATGCACGCAATCCTGGGGAACTGGTAGAGCTACCTTTCCTCATGTTTGCTTGCTTTCTGGCCCCATGAATCTAGTACTTTTGGCTGCCCAGTGTGCCAGCTTCATCTGGAGAACTAAAAGGGCCTTCCCCTGACTCAGCCAAGTCTATAACCTGGTGGTTAGGAACCCTTCTGGTAAATGGGAGATATGGTTTTCATAGATTTCATAGACATTAGGGCTGGAAGGGACCTCAGAAGATCATCGAGTCCGGTCCCCTGCCCCAGGGGCAGGAAGTCAGCTAGGGTCAAAGGATCCCAGCAAGATGAACATCCAAATGTCTCTTGAAGGCATTCAAAGCATGTGCTTGAACCACCTCTGGTGGCAGTCTATTCCAAACCTTGGGGCTCGGACAGTAAAGAAGTTCTTCCTTATGTCCAGCCTGAAATGGTCATGAAGGAGTTTGTGACCATTTGACCTTGTCATCCCTTGGGGCACTCTGGTGAACAAATGTTCCCCCAAATCCTGGTGAGCACCCCTTATAAACTTATAGGCGGCCACCAGATCACCCCTGAGACTGTGCTTTTCCAGGCTGAAAAGCCCCATGGCTCTCAGCCTTTCATCATAAGGTCTGTTTTCCTGACCTCTGATCATGTGCATGGCTCTCCTCCGGACTCTCTCAAGCTTCTCCACATCCTTTTTGAATTGTGGAGCCCAAAACTGGATGCGGTACTCCAGCTGCAGCCTCACCAAGGCTGAATACAGTGGGAGAATAACATCCTGGGATTTGCTTGAGAAGCATCTATGGATGCAAGCCAGTGTTTTGGTCACTTTACTAGCCGCAGCATCACATTGCAGGCTTGTGTTCATCTTGTGGTCAATCATGACCCCCCAAGTCCTTTGGGTCTGTAGTGCTGACCAGCATAGCACTGCCAAGCCTATAAGCATGCTGCAGGTTTTTCTTCCCAAGGTGGAGAACCTTGCAGTTTTCCATGTTAAACACGATCAGGTTCTCATCTGTCCCGAAGACAGGGAGGGCCTACAATGCAGGGCCAATTTTGATTTTGTAGACAAATGCCCTAATCAGTAAGCCAGTGGACATTAGTATCCCCAGCTCCCTGTTCAAGAGCATATGTACTACATTTTATTCTGCTCTCAATTCTGATGTCATATAGGCATTTTTAATCAAGTAGGCATCTCCTTTCTGAGCAGTCTGACATGTCAGAATGCCTCCCTTGCAGTTCTGCAGCAGGAATCCAACCTCTGTGCCTTGCATGTCCTACTGTCTACCTGTAGGCATCTCATTTCTGAGCAACTAGCTGGCATGGATGACCTTTAGACGGTACCTCTAGATCTCCCCATTGATTGAACAAAACGTCTGGGTGCCTATCTTTTTCAATCTGCATCTCTCTCTGGAGACTAGATGCCTAAATCTTATGTGTTGTGACACCTAAGCGCATATGTTGTGGAGACTGATTAGGGTCTACAGCTGGGACAGAGACACACCCACTAACCCCAGGGTGACAAGAGAAGTACTGTAAGACAGTTTACTAGTTCATGAGACTTTGAGATGAAATAACAATCTATAATGTTTCTTATGTATGTTTTGCAAATTTACTTTCCTTGACCTAACAATGCTTACTTCTTATGAGCTGGCCTACTTAAATTTGGCACCAGAGCCACTCTGTTTGTATACCTCAACTCTGTAACATCTAATCATCATGAGAACCCTGTGCTGCAGACAGCTTTGGACCATCTCTCTGTATGGGCTCCTTGTTACTCAGATGCACACTAGAAGATTTCTCAGATTAATACAAGGAAAGAAACTCATAGTCCTGCTTGAAATGAATAAAGTGGCCAGTGAGATCTAATTATAAAGCACTATGTCTGGGGGAAAAAATGTGAGATAATTACTAATGCACCATTTCCATCCTTGAGACTTTCAAGATATCCAGAAACTTGCAGAAAGCACTTGTAGTTATTGCCAGAATGAATGGCTCTGATAAATACATTTTAGAACTTATAAGATAAAGATATGATTTTCATTTTTTGTCATGAAAGCTTTGTTTTAGATCTCCCCCTGCTCCTATAATACAAAGACTTACTCTACTTGAAAGCAAAGAATGGTGGCAGTCACAGGCTTAGCTTTGTTTTGTTGCAGGTCTACTTTTATGTGAAATCTCCTTTTGTAATCTTTGCTTTCTTTTTACACACTTTAGCCACAGTGCTAAGTCTTTGTGGATGAATAATGTATGCATTCCTTTTAAATATCAAATGCTCTGTTGGAAAAAAATGTGAATAGGGACTGTATAAGATCAACATATGTGTGTTTATTATTATTTTAAGTTAACCAGGCTATTAGCTAGGATAGGAGATTTTACTTCTTTTCTCCCAAAAGTTATTAATAAGTTAAAGAATAGTTTAAGCTAGAAAATTAGTATTGCCTGGTCTCCAGGAAATGGTTGTAGGCATCTCTGTTGATGTTCTCACATGCCCCTTATCTGATATGCATGTCTTCTACTACAGTCACTAGTTAGCTTCACAGTACCTGGCCTGTGGAATGCAATCTACCCCTTTAAATAGAGATTCATAATGCCAGTTGTAATTGTTCTCTATCTAAAGAATCTGGAAAATAAAACTGATGAAGTTGGGAGAATAAGCAAATACACAGTAGAATCATTATGTTCCTTCTGTTGTTAACCCAACTCTTATTTATCCTTGCTTACCATTAAATATTAAGCTGGCAATGGTTTAATTACTACCATTGCTCTCTTCCCACTAGGAATGCTAGTTTAAAGGATATTACTGTAATTTTTGTGTACAACACACATTCCCCCCCTCCCCTCCCCAAATCCACCTCCAAAATTGTAGTGTGCATGTATTTGACAGAAAAAGTCTTTTTGTCACTGGAAAAGAAGCATATCTGAGGAGACCGTGCAGGCCATGCAGATCCCAAGATGGCTGTTGCTTGTATGGCTCAGCAAACTGAAGAGGCAGATTGAATACCAACCTCAAGACAGGGACAACAGAATCTCTCTCAGCTTGAACACCTAAGATCATTGCTACACATTACAATGTCCCAGCCTGCAGTTGCAGCCTGCTGTTGTCCCACGCACAGATCCAGGGGCACATGCCCCCCACAGGAAGAGCTCAGCACAGCCCCATAGCCCTTTCTAGGGAGCGCGGAGCAGCAGGAACCCCACCCCCACACACACACACCTACTGATGGTTCCCTCCACAGCTGGTGCCAGACACTTCTGGGGCTGCTGCAGCAGGGGCTAGGGTGAGTACAGACAAGCTGCACTGCACCACATGCTGCCTGGGGCTCTGCTTCTTCCCACACACCCCAGCTCCTGCTGCAGTGGCCATAGGAGCAGCTGACACCAGCTGCCTGCACAGGGCATGGTGCAGCCCTGGAGCTGGGGTGAGTGGGGACAGGCAGAGCCCTGATGTGGGGGCACAGGCGGAGCACAGTGCAGCTCAGTGGCTGCAGGCCGTTGGTGCCAGCTGCTCACAGGACCACTGCAGCAGGAGCTGTGGTGAGTGCTGCTCTGTTCCCTCTGATTTGCTCCCTTGTGAAACCCTGGGAGCGGCACCCCTCTCCCAGCCCCTTCCCTAGTCCCAGCCTCCCTCCCTCACTGCCATGGGAACCTATCCCTATTTGTTACATTATAAAGTGTGTTCATTTTATGCAAATTCAGTTTATGTGCCATTCTCCAGGAATGCATGTACCACATGAATCGAGGGAAACCTGTATCATATATACCTTCACCAGCTTACAATGCCCTTCTACTGTCTACATTGAACAGACAGGGTGATCTCTATGCATAAGAAAAAACATTGACCTGACATCAGCTGCAGAGAGACACAGGAGGACAGGACAGAGTTAATTATTGTTTAAACAGGGACTATAAAGTCGTATCTCATTACCTGGATTGTGACCCTTTTTGTTTCTGTGGGTTTACTGCATGTTTGATTTTCTCTCCTAGCATGGACCTCCTCTGCCATATCTCTCTTTCTCCCCACTCCCTTCTATTTGTATTCTAATTTCTCTCTCCTTATACTGGGCTTTTTGCATGCCCCTTTAACTTGTATTCACAAAAGCTTATGCTGTCTCTGCATATATAGAAATTATTTAGTTAATCTATAAAGATGTATACACTGCCTTCTGACTTCAGACTACCCTGGCTAACTACCTCTCTCAGCCCACTCATAGCCATAGCTATTGGTTGAGCACTATAGTTTGAGCATGAAGCAGCAAGTGAGCTACTATAGTATCTCAATGAGGCTTGTGATGTGAAGACAACACTTTATTTACAGGAACATGTGTAGCTGCATGATGGGGCTTAGTTGACAGCTCCTCCTGTGTTAACAAGCAGAAAGCCATGTGGTTCAGCCCTGCATGGGACTGCACCCTGCTGTTTTCAGGGTGCAAAGTAGAGAGCACCTCACCACCTGTGCCAGGGTGCCAGGTTGTGGGAAGCTATGGAGCAAAGCATTTGACACATCCCAGTCAGGAGACACTGGGATCTCTGTGGATCCTGGGGTCACTGTGGACTGGGACCTTTAAAAACTACTTGTGATCCCAGGCTCCCTGTGGTGGCAAGCAGTAATGGTACAATTGGAATCTAATCCCCAATCCCAAAATCATGTGACCTACCATGCATGTGTGACATGACAGAAGGCATGATTTTTTAAATCAGGGATCATATCCCATCATGTCAGAAAATAAATCTGTGCTAGGAGCCCATGTCACATAGCCATGACTGGAAAAATCATTTTTTTCTCTACAAACTGCTGTGAGACAGTGAGATTGAGGATGGGGTAAGGGCCTGAATTACCTGCAGCAGAGATACATTCTTCAGGTGTGGAGACAACTACAGCCAGAGCAGGAAAGATGCTGGCATACTGCTAGAGTTCCTGTTTCCTCTGGATTAGCAGAGGGAGCCTGAAGAGGGGCAGTGAAGCGAGGACTGTAGTGGACCAGGAGAAGGATCATGAGGGTCCTTTCTGGTCAGTAGTGCCCGGTGTTCCCATGTGGGTGAAGGGGGAAAGCCCATGGATCAAGAATGGTTGGAAGAACACTAGCAAAGTCCAGGAAATGATGCATTGAAGATCTGCTTGTTCCTGAGGAGCCGAGCCGGGACAGAACTGTGATGGTGAAAGGCATGCTGTCCTGGCTGGAAGCCAACCTTTAGGGACTCAGAGGCTAAATTGATATAAGATGATGATTTCATAGGCTCTTAATGAATAAATCTCAATTGAAGCATGTATGTCTCTTGGAACAATTTAATTTAAGATGATTTTTCACATATAACTCAGATGAATTGATATGAGTTAATTGGCACGTGACTGAATATTATTCAATGAATTTTATGAATTTAGGTTGACGATTACTATGGACTTGTTGAATGAATTGATTTGATTTAGATGGTCTATGGATGTCACAAAGCTTGTAGGTGCCCTGCGACTGAGAGCAGAAATGGCTCGGGGGAGACCCCGGTGGTGGAAAGAGGGAAGCTCACCTGCCAATCACTAGGACTGTGCAGGTGCTGGTTGCTAGGGCAACCAGGGTAAACAGAGACAGGAAGGGGCGGAGCTTGGCCCTTCTTAAGCCCTGGCAGGAAGCCAGGAGGGCAGTTTCCTCCGGCGGCCGAGGGAGGAGGAACTCGGCCAGCACAAAGAGGTGAACCTGGATGGTGGGAACATTCCCGAGGTCCTGCTGAGAGGACTGGTGTGCTCGCTGTCTCAGGTAGGGAGGTACTATTGTTTTCTTCTGACCAGGATGGTCTAGCTTTTATGTTGTAGCCTAGGGGCTTTGTGTTTTATGTTCACTATTTTACCGGAGGACCGGGTGAGGCTATTAGCGGTTGGAGGAGGCCTCATAGGGACTTCCCAGTAGCGTGGGGTTCCTGGCACCGGAGGAGGCGCAGTATTTTGCAGGGTGCATTGGCCCAGCCCCGAGAGTGCGGAGGGGCAGCAAGGAGCCCCGAGAGCAAACGGAGGGCCAAGACCTAACAGGGCCCAAGTCAAATCACACCAGCACCATCTGCGAGGCTTGGGCTGCGGTGTAGGGGAGTAAAAGGAGCTGCAGGCAGCGCCCCCTGTCATCGGGGCGCATAGAAATGGGCAGCCTCCCACTGATTACAATCATCTATTAATGAAAATAAGATCAAGGCATGGCAGGCGAGTAAGCAGGCGGTTGGCCCATTGCAGGAGGGCGGAGCCACACTTCCAGAGGGGCTCCGAGAGTAGGACTCCCGTCACAATGGACTTAAAGCAGGTTGATCCTAGGTAAAGGCCTTTGGGAGTCAGGACTAATTGATACGAATGGCTGAATGCATTCATATGACATAATAGAGATTGTCATCTAGTAGTATAGCTGGATGGTGCCTGAAATCATGACCCAGACATGTACCATCTGGATGTGGTAAGGATAGGTTGTAAGGAGAGGAGGAGCCCCATGGCCAAACTCAGTGGCATTGTCCTTCACTCTACAGCCAACTCCCAATAATTAAGTAAGAACCATCAAGACTTGCCAGATGAGGGGAGAACACCACTGATGGGTGACAATGATATCTCCTGCATTTTTTTTGATGGCACATGCAGGACGAATGCCAGGCTGGTGGGGGCCCTGGGTGTATAATTTCACACCTCGACACCTGCCTCCCAAAAACAAGATGCATGCTTTCTTTGGGGGGCATGTTTTATATGAAAAGATATGGTATTTGTTTGAAAGCTGGGTGTATTTTCTCTTAAATTTGACTAGTAGATTATAAGGGCAGCGAGGACAATGAAAGGGTGTTTAGCAATTCATTGTACTGTTACAGCCATGTTTGGGATGGTATTTTTATTTTTATTTCTTAATACTGTTAACTTTTAAAGCATCCACATGATCAGAATATGGATAATTCTTACAGAGCTGGTAAAACATTGTTAAAGCCAGGCTTCAGATGAAGTGGATTAATCTTGTTCTGTGCAAAAGAACAGTGAACCTTCAAAAAGATTAGCAGATGTTGGCTTAGCAATTGCTTTATTTCTCTAGAGCTGAATCATACTGTCTGACTACCTGACTCACAATATTAAGATAATGAGACAATATTAGACACATTGGGATCAGTTGATTAGTGGTAAAAGGTTGAAAGAGCTGCCTGTGGTCAGCAAAATGACTTTAGTTTTCCATTGCTGCAGGGACCAAGTACATTCTGAACCTTGCTCTTCCTTCAAACAAAATGCAATAGCAGTTAGCTTTCCTTAGATCTCTCATATTCCCCCCTAAATGGCAAGCGTCTTGTTAGAGCATTACTTAAAAGAGGTACATTCCTGGTTTGTCCAGCTGGTCAGAAAGCAGTGACAGTATGCATTACTGACCAGAGCAAGAACAAATCAATACTCATAAAAGTATCAATTTTCAGATATTAAAAAAAGGAAAATTATTCCATTCCTAGCTATAAAAGCCTTCTAATTCTTGTACATCTTGACAGACATGTTTTCTGATACCACTTAAAAAGGTTTAAAATAAATGGAAGTG
Source organism: Crocodylus siamensis (assembly GCF_052110815.1). Classification (NCBI taxonomy): domain Eukaryota; kingdom Metazoa; phylum Chordata; order Crocodylia; family Crocodylidae; genus Crocodylus; species Crocodylus siamensis. Next base: position 32,999,912 of record NC_143402.1, on the reverse strand, counting down.
TGTGCTTCCTTGCATTTTACAAGATACTGCTAGAGTAATGATATTCAAACGTAAATCACCAAGTACCAGAAAAAAATGTGACGACCCTCCTTACACTATCAACTTAGTACACAATTAATTCTTCAGTTCAACTGCTGGTAAAGCAAGTTGCTACAGACCATGATTAAGGTAATCAGAATCTGGCCCTAATCGAACTGATGACCCTGCCATCAATTTATAATGTCACTCGCATTATAATTAAGTTGTATGCTTAGCAGTACAAAACTTAATAGCTTCTAATGCCAATAATAGATTCCAGAAAACCAGACTGTTTTAGGGTTCTCATAAATAGATACTGAACAAATTTACTTTTAATAATGTCAAAAAGATATCAATATTTTCACCTTCGCCTGAACTAACAGCTATTTTTGCATTGGAGAATTTGTTTCTCATAATAATGTATAAATAGCATGATTACTAATTATATAATACTTTTCAAAGTACTGTATAAACATTAATTAAATAATCTCCAAAGTACAAAAAACTATAAACATATTAATCAATTATCAAGTACATAGAAGTATTATCTTATTGTTTCAGTTGTGGGAAGCAAGAACAAATGAGTTATTCAAAGTGTAAAACATTAACAAAAATATTTTATTAGAACTCAGGGCTTCCTAGCACTGAGTTTTATGATCAGCTGTGACCAGCAAACCACAGCACTCCAAACTATGGCCCCAAGATTTCTACTTGCCTAGACTGCTGCAGCACCAAATCCCAACAAAGATGAGGCTGAGCATGCCCTGCCTGTGGAAGTGCACAGCATGCTGTCATGTACCAGTTCAGTGAGGCTGTTCCTTGCTCATCCCCAGTAGTTACTCTTGGGCCCTGGGAAGCTTCCAGGGAGGAAAATGCTAACAAACTAGGGTGGGTGGAGCATGTTCAGACGCTTCGTCATTGGAAATCACCTCTGAAATGGAACACATAAGCTGCTACACATATATATCTTTGCATGTTGTTAGCAGTCCCACTAGCACTGATCACAGTAAGATGGCTGCAGGTACAATCATCCAAGCAGGGTGAGACCAACCACTTATCACAATTATCCCATGTAGATTTAAACCCTTGTGTTAACTACTAAGGAGCACTGGCATCAAACATCTTATCCACCTCTTCCATTCCATTCGGGATATGACACATATCATACAGACATTTTCATGAGCACCCCGATATTGGGGGCATGCCAAAAAGCAGTAATAAAACATTTTTGGTGTGTGCTGTGCAGAAAATGGGAGGAAGCAGGAGGGGTTTTAAGAACAGTCCATAGTACAGGCCAGCATGGGGTAGATATGACCTAAGTTTCCAAGGTAGTAGTATGAGCTATTTTAACTTTGACTAACTTTCTTAGGGAAAAACTACCAAGACTTTATAAATACTGGCATTTTTTTCATATACATATATATGACATTTTATAGATATTCTGTGTGTGTGTGTTTATATTTATATTTATAGTTGTATATAGTTCTGTGCTTTGGAGATTATTTAGACTATATTAAAAGTAATATAATATATATTCTAAATAATTTTAAATATCTCCAAAGCACAAAAACGATAACATTTTATATATATAAAAATTCCTTACATGTAACACACACACACAGACACACACTATAGTGTCTCTGAAATATGTGTTAAAATAATTTTAAAACCATACTTGCCAACCTGTATAACTTCTCTGGCAATATTGGCCATAACATATACAATTGCCATAATAATCACCTATTTTTGAAGAGTATAATTTTTTTAAATGGTGGAGTCTCACACACACACACACACACACACACACACACACACACACACACACTATATTTTAAATGAGATTTTTTTATAATCGTTTACGGCATATATTAGCTGACTCAAAAATTACATTAAAGAAAAAAGAATTCAATTTATACTTTATGAAAAAATATACTTATGAAAAGTAATACTTTTTTAATGTATTTTTCAAGAAATGTACTGAGAGACTGTTTCTCCATTAATAGCATGGACGACTTCTTTGTCACTCCATGACTTCATTTCTAAGCCGTACTTGCGAAACAGCTCCAAGGCTGTCAATTGAGCTTGAAAGTTAATGTTCCTGTAAATCATGAACTGCCAAATCAAGTTACACCATTTACCTTGTGACTAGTTTTTGAAAGTTACCACCAAAGTATTTAGCTAATCGCACTTCAGACCTTGTTTGTCTTCCAAGCTTGTATGGCCAGCAGCCATCCATGGATTCAAGACTGAAAAAACAGAGCTGCATGCTTGGTTGATAAGCAATGTTATGACAAGTCATTAGTGTGCCATCCCAGTGATGGATTTTGAAACCAAAAACTGACATGAATCATGTTATTAGCTTGTTTAAGATTTCCTCTTCAACCCAAATGTCTTGTGGCAAGATTACTTTAATAAGACTTTGTAAAAACTACTGTTCTTGGAGCTTAAGAGATACAAATCCAATGATTTTGTTCTTTAAATGTAGAATTACACAATTTTGCTACTGATGTCCCTCATTTTCTTTTTAATAGCACTGTTTAAAACAATATTGTAGCAGGGCACTGGATGTGCCTGCCACTTTGAGGTCAAGCCACCTGTTGAGCCCCTGCAGGTGATGGTCAGGGCTAATGATCAAAGGAGTCACTTGACTGAGGGGAATCAACTGATTGGAGGAAGGCTGGACTTAGACAGGGTATAAGCCCAGAACCTGACAGCACAGCTGACAGTAACATCTTGGGAGCTGGTGGAGGAATGACATCAGGAGGTTTGGGTAGGAACTAAGGGGATGAAGGAGGTTCCCGGGGGCCCAGTGTGGGGATCCAGAGCCTTGAGAATGGGGCCAAATGCCTGGGGCCTGTTGAGAGGAGGGCACAGGACAAATCCAGAGAGCAGCTGTGTGCACAGGGCTTTGTGAGAGGCCAGGAGGGTCCCAAGTGAGCTCAGAGAAGGCAGGGGCTTCATTAAGGAAGACCAATGGAGGGCTCCACACCTGAGAGAGAAGGAGAGGAAGTGACCTATGGAGGGACCCATGAGAGGGGACCCACAGAGAGTAGAGGGCTGGTGGCTGGAAGACTGACCCTTGAAATATCAACTGGCCTATGCTGGGGCCAGGGCCCAGAACGGGGGCCAAAGGGTGAGAGAGCCCACAGTGGGAGACAGCTAGACCTGGGAGAGCCTGGAGTCTTGACTGACATGGAGGAGGGGCTGGAGCCTGGAGAGGCACAAAGCCCCTTGCAGCACCACAGCTGGGAGAGAGGGTTCAGAGAACATGCAGCCCAGGATAATTATGACTGGTAGGGGCTCGAGAGTGAGCTGGGGGGCCAGAAATAGAGGACTCAGATGCGAGATGAGGTCAGGGCCAGGAGACCCATTGGTTCGCAGCCCAGGAGGGTTATAGGGCATCTAAGGGACAGACCAGAGAGGAATGTGCAAGACCAGGAAGGTTTTGAAACTGGTCCTGGGTAAAACCTGAAACTGTATCCTACTGGAGCTGGTTAGCATGGGAGGGCTACCTGTGGTGGGGCAGCCTCCATGAAATGCCAAGCATGGGCCACTCCAGGGCAAGGTGAGGATGGGGTGCCAGAAAGCCTCAGCTCCCACTGCCTTGTGGGTTACCACATGGAGGGGGAATGCTAGGGGAGCACACCCCAATAGAAAACCACTCAGCAGAGAGAGCAGAACCACATGGGTCCAGAGGCCCAGTGAGGAGCTAGGGAAGACTGGGACTATGAGGGTCCAGTAGCCCTGAAGGGGCTGGGAATAGAGCATAGATCCCATATAGGACCAAGGGCTTGGAGAGTGGCAGGGAAAGTGCAGAGGAGACGACATCCCAGAAAGGGGTCAGGAGTGACATTGCTGGGCCTGGTAGCCCAGAGAATGTTTGGTTGAGACCAATGGGTCTGAGGGGCCAGAGGAGGGACTGTGGGGTCTGACAATGAGAGTAGGGACTGAGAGAGACAACGGGATCTGGTGGCACAGGGAGTAATTGGGTGAAACCAAGGTATCTGAGAGTTCAGATATGGACTGGAGGAGAAATCGAAGGTTTTGGCACCTGGAAAAGGATGAAAAGAGAAACCCAGAGGTCTGAGGGCTGGAGCAGGGCTGAGAGAGGCTGAGGGGTTGGAAGGCCTAGAAGGGGCTGCATCAGCAACCTGCAGAGGTCTGTAAGGATGCCATCTGCAAGGCATGGGGCATAGTATGGGGTGGATTTTGAGCCATTAAATTAGCCCTTAAGGTTCCATCTGGGGGAAGATTTATCGAGTACAGCCCAGTGAGGGGCCTGGGCCCAAAGAGTGGCCAGCAGAGGTTCAGTGGAACCGGGCCACATGAAGGCACATGGGCAGCCTCCCTACTTATTATTTTATTTTCAAGGCATGGCAGGAAAGACAGGAGCATGGCACAGTCATAGCGCTTCCAGAGGAATGTCATGACACCCCCCCCCCCGGAATCCGACCTTGTGACAAATATCTATACAGATCTTTCTTGTTTTTAGAGTCCTTCTTAAACATAAAACTCTTAAAAGTTTGTCTCAGTCTTTCTGAATTTAGCCCTGTGGCAGAATGCCATCTCTATCTCTTCCCAAACTCTGCTATCAGGCAGATGCCTAATTTGAAAATTTGGCTACCATGATCACTGCAGAGGGCAGACACCTCTGGCCCCATTGGCTTCATGTAACCCTGAGTTGTAACCTGAGCTGGATACATTCCTGAGGAAAGGGGAAACCTGCTCCCTCTGCCTACGTGACTGGCCTCACACACCTGGGTGGGGGCTTAAACTCCCTATTGTTGTAAGCAATGTCATCATGACTGGCAGGCTAGAGACCCTGCCAGTCTACCTGGCAACCAGCGATGCATTTCAAATTGGGTGGCTGGCAGCCAACAATTGCTGGCCTTCATTGGATCAAGTAAATGAGTTCATAAGGTCTATATAAGTTAAGAAATGCTCAGGAAGTGGGACAGCAGCCATGATGGAACTCTCAGAGAAGCTGGACCATCTGAAACTGTCTGTCTGTCTTGAAACATGTTCAATGAACCGCTTGCCTTCAGAGGGAATCTCCACCTGCCTCTGGATGATATTTGTGAGTAAGCTACTTGAGATCTAACTAAATATATTGCTTGCAGTAACTCAGATGTGTGATCAAAGGCTACCATGCCATGTTTGCTCTAAGGCTCTGATATTGCTCTAACCTGTACCCTATTCCAAACCTACTCCTTGTAACCAACAATGTTCTCCTCTGTACCTAGCATGGGAGACTTATTGGGAGAGGGTCTAGATTATGTGTTGGGGTCCCCTTGCTTCAGCTGATTAAGAGAGAACACTATTTGTGCTTCAGACTAAGGGAAGCACCCCAAGTCCTTGCAGTGGGTCAAGTACCCTCAAGGACTACTAGACCTGTGTTTCCCAGGGGTCACAGGTCCAAGACCCGTCCAGACTCTGGGTGGTGGCAGTGTTCCCCCCAGGTTTCTGGGGGTGCATTAGGAAGAGGGTCGGCTGGACTTGAGGCACTCCTAAGGAAGGGACTTGGAGCCTGGAAGGTGGTCTGGTGCAGTGAAGTGGGTGGATTAATGCAGGAGTACTCCCCACTGCCCACCACACACCCTACCCTCTAGTGTATCTACTCCCCTAGCTTGGTGTAATCTGCAAACTTGCTGAGGAAGCACTCTATCCCATCTTCCAGGTCACTGATGAAAATATTAAAACCAGTCCCAGTACCAACTCCTAGGGCACTCCACTTGTACTAGCTGCCTACTAGACATTGAGCCTTGATTACTACTCTCATATCCCAATGATCCAGCCAGTTTTATATCCACCTCATTCAACCTGTACTTCCTTAGCTTGCTTGCAGTAATGTTGGGGGAGACCATATCAAAAGCCTTGCTAAAGTCAAGGTAATATCACATTCACTGGTCTCCCCACATCCACAGAACCAGCCTTCTCATCATAGAAGGGAATCAGGTTGGTCAAGTATGACTTGCCCTTAGTGAATCCATGCTGTCAGTTTCATAGTTCCTAATCATCTTCTCCAAGTGCTTAGAAATTGATTCCTTGAGGATTTTTCCAGGGATTGAGGGGAGGCTGACTGGTCCATAGTTACCTGGATCCTCCTCCTTCCCTATCTTAAAGATGAACAGTATATTTGCCCTTTTCCAGTCATCAAGGACCTTTGCCGACTGCCATGGAGTTTTCAGAGATAATGTACAGAAGCTCTGCAATCACATTGGCCAACTCCCTCAGCACCATCAGGTGCATCCCATCTGGCCCCATGGACATGTCCAGATTTTCTAAATAATCCCTAACCTGTTTTTTGCCACTGTTGGATGCTCACCTCATCCCCAAACTGTACTGCCAGATCCAGTAGGTCTGGGAACTGACCTTGCCTGTGAAGACTGAGGAATCAGATGCAAGGGAAAAACAAAACTAAAAAGCAAAGAATAAATCATATTTTAAACCAGATGGGGAGAGACTGCACCCAAATGAAGACCAGAATGTGATATTGACAAAACAGGTGGCTTTGTCTAGCCAGCTGGCACAGAGGAATTTTGCAGGTGTTCTGCATTGCGAACTCAAAATTTGAACCTGACAAGAAAAGCCATGTATAGATTTTATGCATGACCAAGTTTATTGTGTTTAACTTATGCCTATTTTTTCTCTGAGTTACAGCGAACGTTACTTTATGTAGTATGTCCTAAATTTATCTACAGTTACTTTATTTAGTATGTCCTAAATTTATCAAATTATTTTGGGATTCATGTGTTTAAGCCCAGTCCCAGAGGGACAAAAAAAAAAAAAAAGATTTTCGACTGAGACAAGAATACCTGTTTGGTTCATAGGTGTTGGTTGTAGCCATGTTGGTCTAAAGGTGTAGACAGACAAGAGGGTTTTTTTCGGTATTAGACCAATTAGTTGGTTTAATAAAAAGATATGAGATTTACCCAAGGAACCTTGTCTTTCTGGTTGGTTAATGGCATTCTCACAAAAAACTATTCACCAAGAGACTCTGCCAGAATGCCTAAAGGGAATGTCTGAACTGAGATGACACTCATTATTAATATTAATTGCTCGCTTTCATTTACAGTACAAAATGATTACTTCCTAATGACACATTTATGAGTTAAATTCTCAGCTGTTTATCTTTCTTCCTATTAAATACCAATGCAGTTTTCTTGTGTCATTTCATCCACATTAACAGTACCTTAGCAAAGAGCAGCCACGTCATTATTTGTACCTTACATTTTTAATACTTATTGTGGGAGATGCTTCAACCTTGACTTCAAGATAATCGTAACATTTCAGAATGGGAAGGAAAAGTAAAAATAGCAAGTGAAACTATAAGGTTTGTGACTGAAATTAGGGTGTTTGAAGTAAGAAAAATGCAGGTACAGATTTTAAATGACAGGAAACTGATTATTTTAATGTTCATAATAATGAGACTTGCCAACATAATAATGAATAGAGCCATCAGTTTACAGCCAGTGGTGACATTTCCTGTTGTCATTCAGCATACTAATTGCCTCTTTTGTCAGGTATGAATTTCTTCTAACAGAAATGTTAAAGGAAATTGTGTCTGGCCAGGAAGATACTCTGATGGTTAGAGGCTTCTTCTATTTAGTAAAACTGCTTTTCAGGTTTGTCACTTATGTTGAAGTCTGAGGAGCCTATCAGAATTGTGGTTGTTTCCTTTCTGAGTGAAACAGAAAGTGGACAGAAAGCATTATCAAGCAATTACCTAACCCTTGTATAATAAACTAAAGCATGCATTTTATTGTTCCTTTGGAGGATAGTAGCCATTTAATCATCCCTGATGGTCCTACTTATCAAACTGCCTTAGTGCAAGCATCTTCTTATGAAGTACAAAGAAACAATCTTGTAAAACATTTCTCAAATGTAGCTCCTATTACTATGAACACACCAATAAGCAGCAGACTAAATGTACTATGTATTCTTTATCTAGTCCAAGTTACTCTAATAGTTAAAATAATCAGCATAATAATACATTGATATACCAGTGTTATGACTGAAATACTAAGTGTTCTAACTAAAAGAATTCCAAAATTGATATAATAGTTAATGCCTACTTAGCTCAAGGGAACACATTTGGAATTTCACAACTTTCTGAATACATGTGTAAAATCATTACAACTTGTGTCATTTGTCATTCTATGCTGGGTTTTTAATTGCCTTGAATTCCTTCTGTGTGGGGTTTTGTTTGTGTGTGTGTGTGTGTGTGTGTGTGTGTGTGTGTGTGTGTGTGTGTATGTTGGGGGGGAAAGAGGGATTGCTTCTCCCCATGTTTGAGTAGAAGATCTCTTGAACATGTTACTTTTTTATTTTTGCAGACACACACATCAAAAAATGTTTTTGCCTTTATTCTTGAATGATCAGACCTGAACAAAATTCCTTTTTAAAATCAGTTTTAAAGTTGTTGAGCTATTAAATGGTATGTGTCCAGTCTGTTAACATGAATTATACAAGGCTTATTATTAGTTTTCTCTCTCAAATAGCTGCTGTACTCATAACAAACAGTGCCATGGATATTAAAATACCCTCTATGACTTTTCCTTCCATAAAAAAAAAATTTCCTAAGCACTTAAACATAACACAAATACATTAACAAAGCAATTACATTGTGCATTGGTACTCAAGAGATGGCCAATGCTTTTCTCTAAATTGCTTTAAAATCTATATTGTATATCAATGGGAATAATAATTACAGCACAGTAGTGAGATTTATGGTTTTATATGATTATATTGCATACATGCCTTGTGGCAAGTCTTTTGACAAGTAAGTCAACTGTCTCTTGCACTGAATGTCTTTGTACTGTTTTATTTTAGTTTGAACATGTGTGACATCATATATATAATGAATCTAGACCCTAAGAATTTGTACACTATTTTTAATTATACACATCTTTTAAAGGGGAGAGTAGGCAGTAGGCAAAGTGGTTGAACACATAAGTACCTAGCCATTTTACTCAGGAGAGCCTATTACCAGCAATATTAGGGAAGATGAAAATCAGAATCATGATCTCAGTCAATTTTGGGTCTCAGCAACAGGACTGTAACAGGAAGCCTAGGACTTCTGTTATTTAAGGGGGTAACAGCTCAGGTGGATCCCCAAGTCGGGGAAGACTGTGCATGAAGGGTGGCATTAGAGCTGGCCACCAGGGATTTAAAGGCTATGAATTTCTACTGCAGAAGTAATTGCCCTGCAATAATATAAGACGATAGGGCCTGGGTCAGCAGTAAGAAGCCTATTACAATGTTAGTGGCTTTGCAATAATGGTATAAGATAGAGCCCTGGACAAGAAAAAGCAGTGCTACAACAGCTAGATCAGCCACTACAGACTATCCTGGGGATTAGAGTAACTAGAGAACACATATAGCCACCCCAGGGAAGTTACCTGAACAGAAAGTGGCAGGACTTGGGAGACATATAAGCTCAGCACTTGAGCCAGGGCAGTCAGTCTGGCCACGGAGGCAAAAGGGGAAAGAGCAGTGCTGGAAGATTACTGTTACTGGATGAACGATTGAGACCTGGCCAAGCTGGGGAACAGCAAGTAAAGATGTGAGGGCTACTACGAGACTTAGACCCAGAATGTCCAGAGATTTTGAGTAGATAGGCGGGGGAGAGAGGGGCATTGATTTAAGTTATAGCCAGAATGCTTAGGTTGTGTTTTGAGTTTTAACTGGTAAACTGGATTGGGACTAGTAAGGGGTAGTGGTGGTACTAATAGTGCCAGGAAGGCATGAGGAAGCTTGACACCATTGGGGCAGGACATCAACTACAGTAAAGCCTGAGAGGGGCAGAGATTAGAGAAGGTCAGCGAACACACATCCCTAGAGAGTCGGAGACCTTAGAGGGTTAGATAGCCCACAACCCATGAGACGGGACATGGGCCAACAGCACAAGGGGGTTGAGACTGGAGCCCTAGGAAGCTGAGACCAGGGCCAGAGTCTCAGACTAAATAGGATATAGCTAGAGCCCAGAAGCCAGGTGTGACACAGTGGGCCTAGGCAGACGGATCCAGCAAAAGAAAATGGGTGGCGGATGAAAAGGCCAAGGCCCTAACAAGGGACATAAGGCCTAAAGAGACCTGAGATGGAACTGGAGTCAAGTGCCATTGAAATGGCTAAGTGGTAACACCTGCAAGGCATGGGCATGGCTGTAGGGGAGGTTGGAGCCATGAAGAGCCATTAAAGTGATTAGTGTCATGGGAGGCAGAGATGGGTCCAGAGGGCCCAAATTAGCATCTAAATGCAGAACAGAGACAGGTGTGGATTTGTAAGGAACCTGTAGACTTGAAGACGACAAAGTCTTGCTCTGGGACCTTGAGGCAGCTTCCCCTTTCTCTAATTAAAATATTAACAGCAAGGCATGGCAGGTAAGAACAAAGTGGGAAGGTACCAGGAAAGCCAGAGTAGGACAGGATTCACAGGACCCCCAGGAGGTGTCAAAGCTACCCCTGGGACTTGGTCTCACTACAAGGACCACTTGCCAGGGGACAAGCACAATACAACAAAAACATTGTGTGGTTTTGTAGTACTGAACTAGCGTATATGGTCAAATGTATGGATGATGAAAGGCACAGCTAGGACCCCCCAAAAAACTGGATGTCTCACAAGATCTCTCATGAATCTCAGGTGTTACTGATGGATTTCATGCCATATGGGGACAATGAGAAAAAAGAAAAATCTAATCAAGAGGTGCTGAAAACTACTTTAAATTACCTTGGCCAGCATAAAACATACCACTGGTGTGTAATTAGGGCACTTCAGTCAGAGCTCCAGACTCATTTCTGAAGCTGGAGTGATCGGGGTAATAATATTTCCATGGAACATCACAACAGAACCCCGCCCCCCCAATAGCTTCAAATTATCATTAAGTTCCTGCCAGAAAAAATAAATCTGAAAAACACAAAACTAATTTTGATTCTTAACATATGGCCAATTATCTTATTTACTGGTATAACATAAAATGTTACAAAACTACTAAAAATTCCTGACTCTGATTAAGAAGATTTGTGAGGCTTTACAGGCAAGTTTAAATCCTTCTGATTTTGCTTATACTCATAAGTTATGGAAAGACATATTTCTGTGTAAAGCTTCCATCTCTGTAGGGAGAAAACCAGACTATAAGCTTAATTTCTAGGTAGTAAAACCTTAAGGTACATTTGTTGTTTGACTCCATTACAACATTTTTTCCAAGCATTTTACAGAATTTCATTATCCCTCTTTTACAGGTGGGGAAACCGAGGCAGACAACACAAACATGTCAGAAGTTACATGGATAGTCAATTGAAGAGTCAAGAATAACATCCCTAGCAATTGCTTTCATATCTTTTAAAAAATCTTGCTTTTCATATCTTTTAGTGACTTTGACATATCTTAATGTGGCAGGGAACTTTTGGTGACTGCCACTTTAAGGGCTAAGCCAAGCAGCCAGTAGGTGCTTGATTGCGGCAGCCATTTTAGATCTCTGGCTGCCTGTATAAACAGAGAAATTTCTGTTGGCAGGCCAGGCAGAAACATTGTCTGGCTGCAAGGCTGAATGCAACATCCTGGAGGTAAGGGAAGGCACTTAAGGGAATGGTTTGGAGGCTCCTGGTCCTGGGCATGACCTAAAACTGCACCCTGCCAGAAGTGGGTGGCCTGGTGGGGCTCTCAGTGGTGTGAGAGCCCCAAGGAAATGCCAGGCCAGTTACCTCCCCAGTGAAAGGTGGGTAGGGGTGCTTCAAACCCAGCCCTCACCTTTAGGTGGGTGATTTGAACCATCTAATCCAGGGAAGGCCAGGTAAACTCCATGGGGCACCTGAGCCTGCTGGAGTGAGTGACCTCACGGGGCCAGGCATGCTTCATGAAGCACCTGAGCTGGGAATGGAAGACCCCGATCCCTGAGTGCAGGTAGGAGGCTTAGATCTGATCTGAGGGACCCAAATGGTCAATGCTGGGGTCAGAACTCAGATAGGGGTCAGGAGAGCTAAGGGCCCACTGCAAGGGATGCCCACTTCCAGCAAAGAATCTTGGGGTCCCAACTCACCTGAGATGGGGCCAGGGCTTAAAGGGAAGCTGAAGGTCCCAAGGGAAGGGGGCACAGCTAATAGGCAAAGGGGACGATTGAATAGACTGCCTGAGATGTCATCTATGAGGCTCGGGCTGCAGTGTAGGGCAGGAACAGAGCCACAGATAGTGCCCCCTGGCATTGGGGCAAGAATGGGCAGCCCCCCACCTAATTAACACCTCAATTATGTTCCATGAAGGTAGGGCAGGTGAGACAGGTGGGGAAACTAGCACTTTGCCTGGTCAGGGAGCTCAACTCTGCCACACTTAGTACTTCCACAAACTCAAACCTGAAATAACGTGAAAGGACCTGAAATTTAGACAGTGGGTGGTGGTCTTTGCAGGGGAGTGGAGAAAGTGGAACAGAGCACAGGAGAAAAGTGGGGGTGGGGAGAAAGGAAAAAAACCAGACCCTTTTGGTTAAAAGGCATCTAAAAAATCACCAATCACTGAAAATTTAGCCTCTATCTCCTAGATCACATTTCAGCAGTAACTGGCTATTTATTACAATTTTTTTGCAAGAATTACTGCATGCTCATTCCTACATTCTAGTGTAATACAGGCAGTCCTCAACTTGCAACGTTTCAAGTTACAATATTTTGCACTTACAATGTTTATAAATTGACATCCTGTTTCAACTTTCTGACATCAGTTTCAACTTTACAACGCATGATCTGATGAGACACCAGGTCAGCGAACAAGTTTGCTGTGTTACCCATCTCCCTGGAGAACATCTGTCCAAACTTCCTTGGACACTTTATTTAAGAAAGCAGACAATACTCCAGAAAAACCTGCAGCCAAGACTCCTGAGAAGATTCCAGCCAAGAACCCTTCAAAAAGTCCAACCAGGAGCCCTTCAAAAAATCCAGCAAAGTCACCTCAAAGAAGTCCTTCCAAGTCAATATGTTGCTATTTACAATATAAATACATTAATGTAGCTATATTATGCATCTCTAATTGATCAAGTACAAAATTCTGGGGTATTTTTGGTAAAAATAGGGTATCGGGCCTTGGTTCAGGAACCAATCCCCCATTTATAACATTGTTTCTTATGATAAAATTGGTTCTAAGTTACAACATTTCAACTTACGACACGGTTTTCAGGAACCAATTGTGTTGTAAGTCCAAGGACTGCCTGTAACGTCTTTCCTGTCAACAGATGCTAGCTCCCACTAGGGCACCAAAAAGCAGATGCAAGTAAAGTTCATTCTTAAATCTAAACAAAAATGTAAACACTATCTGAAACTTACTTCTCAAACTATTAAAAAACTAGGTAGATTCAACGTTCACTTGTTGACAAGGTTATAAATTGTTTGTATTCATTCACTGCAAATTACAATACACCTAATAAAGTATAAATCACATAAGAGAATTTTTCCTTATGACAAAAGTGATAAAAATACCTATTTTACAGTTTCAAGTTTTCAAAATGCAATACAATCCCCTAAAACAAAAGGTAAAAGTTTGTCATTTTATCACTCAAAATCAAATTAAGTGATTTTTTTTCAGGTCATTGGCCTCTAGTGTTAGCTCATGCCTTTGGGTATTTGAAACTTATTTCATTTAAGAAATACATCTGCTATTTATTTTCAGCAAAATAATTCCTATGGATTTTTAGCATGAAGACTTAAACCAGCTGTCACTCATAAGTACTTATACAATGGACTTGCAATGGCTTTGAAAGAGTTGTTATGATATATAGCTTCTATAATCCAAAAATAAGGATTTACATGATAGGCCATATAGGTTCCCCTGGGGTTTTATTCCTTTTTGTTCTAAAATCCACTTTTTAACAAATGTCTGAATTTATATTTTAGGTGAGAGAGAGCAGCAGCTTATTAAGCAGCATCAAGGTCAACTGGATGAAAGTATGTGTTATTAATTAGTATGTAGCCATTTCTAATGTTTTCAGAGAAAAGCACCACTTGGAGGGCATGATGATGATTATATGGGGATAGATTCCTGGATCTCAGCAGTGAGAAAAAAAGCTATTATTTGGGTTAGGGTTGAAGCATTTTTAGGCAGGAGCAAGTAATAGAGTATTTCCTTGCTGCAAAGGAGTCACTGGCTCAAGATATTGTTACAACTAATAAATGATCAAATTTTACAGGTCAGCAAGGATTTGGGGGTCCCAATTCACTCAAACTAATATTAGCTGGGGGAGGGGGGGATCTCTAGGCAAAGGATATTATTTTGTTCTACTGCATTCTTATAACAGCATAGTTTGAAGACGGCAGATTTTTCTTTTAGGGATATCTCAAAGAATAGCAGTGTCTCCTCCTAGATTGCTGTCCTCTGGTGTCCCACCCCCTTTGTGGCTCCTGCTATCGGACTCCCCTCATAGGGAGGTGTGCTAGCACGTGGCCTACACGCAGGTGCTCTGGCCCACACTTGGCCCGCACTCAGCTGGCTAAGCACCCAGCAGGCCCTACCCTTGGGCCCTCCCAGCACGGAGCAAGCACAGCTAGCCCTGCCTCCTGCCTCCAGCCATCTGTCAGTCTTGGCTAGGCAGCAGGGGAAAGAAGGCATCCGTAATCACTACACAAGCCCTGGGACCTGGGCTACCGAGTTCCCAGGTCATGCCCCTGCACCTGCAACACCCTGTCATGCACACAATGCACACTCAGACTAAAATACTGAGTCCACTGAGCAAAGCAGCTCCCATTCCCATCTCTTCACAGTGTGTTCAAAGTGAAAGAACAGTGCTGGAAAGCCAAGGGCAGCACATGGCAGAACTCTTCATAGATTTTATAGATATGGGGGCTGGAAGAAACCTCATAAGATCATTGGGTCCAGCCCCTTGCCCAAGGGGCAGGAAGTCAGCTGGGGTCATATCACTTCAGCAGGATAAACATCCAAGCATTTCTTAAATGCATCCAAAGTAGGTGCTTGCACCACTTCTGGGGGGATACTATTCCACACTCTGGAGACTTGGATGGTAAAGAAGTTTTTCCTTACGTCCATTCTAAAACCATCTTCCAGTGGTTTGTGACCATTAGACCTTGTCTTGCTTCAGGGTGCTGTGGTGAACCAACATTCTCCCAGTTCCTGATGAACACCCCTTATATACTTATAGGCTGCCACCAAGCAACCCCTGAGCCTTCGCTTCTCCAGGCGGAAGAGTCCCATGCCTCCCAGCCTCTCTTCATAAGGCCTGTCCCCTTGACCTCCAATCATGCACATGGCTCTCCTCTGGACTCTCCTGAGCTTCTTCATATCCTTTCTAAAGTGTGGAGCGCAGAATTGGATGCAGTACTCCAGCTGCAACCTCACCAAAGCCAAGTAAAGTATGCGGATTACTTCTTAGGTCTTGCTTGAGAGGCTCGGTAGATGCAAGCCAGAATTTTATTTACTTTGCCGGCTGCAGCATCACATTGGTTCATCTTGTGGTCAACCATGACCCCCAAGTCTCTGTCCATTGTGATGATAGTGAGTATAATACTGCCAAGCCTATAAGTATGATGTGGAGCACCTTGTATTTCTCCGTGATGAATTTCATCAGGCTTTGGTCCACCCACCCTGCCACCCTGTCCATGTTGGCCTGCATTGCCAGCCTATCCTCTATCATGACCCCACTTCCCCCATGATTTGGTGTCATCTGCAAACTTAGCCAGTCCACTTCTGGCACCTGTATCCAGATAATTTATTAATACATTAAAGAATGTTGCCTTCCTTTAGCCTGTTGCTGATGGTTTCTTTGATGACTTTTTCCAAGATCTTTCCAGGTATTGAGGTCAGACTGATCGGCCTGTATCCTTGGATCTTCCTTCTTTCTTTTCCAGAAGATAGGCACCACATTGGCCCTCTTCCAATCTTCAGGACCCTCTCCCAAGTGCAAGGAGTTCTCAAATATCCTTGCCATTGGTTGTGCTAAGATGTCAGCCAACTCGTTTAGCACTCTTGGGTGAATTCCATCTGGGCCAGCTGACTTGTAGATGTCCAGCCTCTTAAGCTGTTCCCTCACAACATCTTTGCCAATTATAGGAGTATGGTCACCCTTACCCTGGTAATCCTGCATCCTGTCAGGCAGAGTGATCCCCTTGGGCTGGTGGAAAACTGATGCAAAATAATTATTGAGGAAATTAACTTTTTCCTGGGTGTCAGTTGTCAGCTGAACTGTTTGGTTCAGCAAGGGCCTGATGTTGCCCTTGTTTTTTTTCTGATTTCCTACATATTTGAAGAAGGACTTTTTATTGTTTTGGATTCCCATAGCTAGTCTGAGCTTGGTTTCAGCCTTGGCTTTTCTGGTCCACTCCGTACAGGTGTGGGCCAGTGCTGCATAATCCTCCTCAGTAGTAGTTCCTGACTTCCATCCTTTACACGCTTCTCTTTTCAGATTCAGGAGGTCAATGAGTTCCCTATTGAGCCAAGGGGGTCTCCAAGCCCTTTTGCTACCTTTCCTATGGGCCAGAATGGACTTCCCCTGTGCTTTTAGAATCATGTTGTTAAGGAGCAACCACTTATTGTGGACTCCCCTCCCTGTCAGATCATGGAGTCTCTCAGGGCCTCAACAACCAACATTCCTGAGTTGTAAAAGTCAACTTTCCTAAAGTTGAAGATTTCTGCACTGCTGACTGATTTGCCAACTTTGTGATGGAGAAAGTGATGAACTTGTGATCACTGTCACTAAGCTTCCCTTTGATCCTCAGGTCACTGATTAGATCATTCCCTTTGGCCAGTAGCAGATCCAGCAGCATCTTGCCTCTTGTCAGCCCATAAACTTGTTGAGACAAACATGTAAATAAGAAAGCTTTACAACCAATCAGATTTGGCTGAATACACTTCCCATGAAATGCCAGGGTGGTTGAAATAGCACATGATGACCATGCTCCAAGAGCATCCATCCTCTGCCAGTTCCCTAGTGAATTTGTGGTCAAGCTCTTTCTCCTGGTTAGGAAGTCTGTAATAGACTCCTACAGTTATATCCCATTCACCATGTTCTCCCCATATTCTAACCCAGAGGGTCTTAAGTCACCCTTGTAGGGAAGTGTACTGCTCCTTCACATAGAGAACTACACCCCCACACTTTCTTGCAATATGTTCCCTCCTGTACAAAGTATGAAGTGGTTGGCCAGCACATTCTGCATGACCAGGCACACTTCCTGGATGACCTCTTTGGCTGTGGTATTGTCCATGCCACTCTGGTTGGTGAGGTAGTGGAGACAGCTTCATGACAGCAATGGCTGCCCACTTCTCCGGAGTGAGGGGTTACCACATGCTGACCTGGTATGTGATATGGGGGACCACTTGGGCAATGATGTCCATGAAGGTGGTCCAGTGCATGTGGGATGTCTGGAACCACTGTTCATCATCCCAGGTGTCCAGGACATTCCACTTCCACTAGTTGCTGCTACTGGCACAGGCACAGAACTGGCACTCAACAGTCTGGAGGTGGTGCCAGAGCACCCCAGTGTACATGGCATCCTGGGTTGCTTTGTCTTCATCAGCCACATGGAAGTAAGTGGCTCTGTCCAGAGTGCTTGGCAGGCACAGGATACAGTAGGTTGCTTAGTGCAGAATGGCTGGTTGCTGGCTCACGGGCAGGAAGGTGCATCCCATGGCAACCAGGTGCTGCATCATGTCCAGATGGGTGCATGTAATGTCCCACAGCCTCCTTTGAGAGTTTCACAAAGTGACAACCAGGGCACACTGCAGCTCCTGGATCTCCATGCTTGGGCGAAGGTAGTGGGGCACCATGGTGGGGTGTAGATAGGCTGGGACATGGAGGCATGAGCAATTCATGAGGGAAGGCACTTGCTTTTGGGATCTTCTGGAAGCCCACAGTAACATGGTAGGAAGCTTGGGAGACATGTTTGCCTAGGTCTGGAGGCCAATCAGGGGTGACCCAGGTGCTTGGCTTTGCTCAGTTATTTCCAGCAGCCTGAGAAGCCCACAGGGCATGCTGGAAGGCATGCAGGAATGCCCCCCCTGCCTGAGTGTCCCAACCCAAATGGCAAACATGTATACTGCTCACTCCCAATCTGAACTAGGCCACTTAAAGAAAAATCACATAACTTAGATCAATTCCTCCTTGGGCTTTTTGAATGTCTGTATATAGCCTGAAAGTCAAATCCATACCGCTGTGCCCAGCTGAGATATTCAGCTTGCGAATAAGTAGTTCCACTGCAGAAAAGTTAAAGAATCTTGCCTTAAACAATGAGTCCTAGTGGAGCCACTCTACTGCCCTTACCTCAATGGCAGCATTTGCAGCCTAAAAATGCTTTTCTCCTCACCCAGAAGTTGAAGTTAGGTGGGAATGAAAAAGACAACACAGGATCTGGTAATTTCACCTACAGATATCTAACTTTTTGGAGGAAAAATGCCATAATTTAGCATTTCTCTAGGATTCATGTTCATTTATATAATAAAAACCCAACATTTCAAAATTGAAAATAAAATTACCTGTGAGGAAAATACAGAACCTGGTAAGAATGAGGGAGGTTTATGTCTATGCACTGACTGAGCTCCTGAATATAGTGATTATGATTAAGAGCAATAATAATAATAAAAAAATGTGAAATATTTGAGAGTTCATCAGCATTTTTTAATTGCTTTAATATTAGTATTATTTATCCATATCTAAAGAATGGCTGTAACTGTTGGGCACTTTTACATGTGCTCTGACATGTTCTGATTGCCGGAACAAACTTAATTAAACTAACTGATCTAGTTGCGTGCTGTAGTGTCCTGTGTATAAAGCTCCACATTTAAAATGGTGACAGAGGTGCTTTAACTAAAGCTCATTCAATGCCATTTTGAATTGCAGGACACTCAGTACATGGGATGTTTAAGGCATTTTAATTTGAGTGGATCCTGACAGCCTCTCTAATTAAAATCCCCCCTCACTCTTCATCCCGGAGCATGTGTATAGGCATCCATTGATATTATAATAATACTAGTACATATCATGAACTATAGAGTAAATCATACTACATGATAAAGCATCAATCTAAAATTAAAAACAAACATTGCACAGCTTTCCAATCAGCAGCATTACAGTATTCCAACTCCAATGGATCTTTGTTTATAACTATGATCAAAGTATTTATTCACCTTTTCCAGCATAAACCTGCTATTAAATTAGCAAATTACTAGTAGGAGGGGAGGGGGATGTGTACTTCTGTGTTAATAGTTAGACATAATGGTGTTCTTTAAATCACAGTAAACTACACTTAAAGCTACCAATTAGGGGCTGATGGTCCAGACAATTAGGCTTAAACCTTGCTAATTCTTAAGTACACATGTAATTTTACATGCATGAGTTATAGTAAAAAGAGACTGTTCACATATATTTGCTTAGTGTATAAAGGAAAAAAGTTTAAGGCATCATTTTTCAGTGGCCTGTGGTAGAAAAGTCCTGTAAAAACACAGCCAGAATAGGGAGTAAAGGAACATTTCACTCTGTAGCGGTGAACACAAGGTTGGATTTTTTTTCTACTGACATTTTGAAAAATTCAAATATAAAACTCATTTACCTCTTGAAAAAAAATCCACGCCTAACTACTGTTGAGACCCCCTACATTGCTCTTTTCTATGAGGTCACCAGTCAGCTAAAGTACAACATGATTTCTTAGACATGTGAGATTGTACTTTCCTCATCACAATATGAAAAGTGCCCTGATTCTGGCAATGGCAAAGTGTAGATAGAGGAAAACAAGGCCAACAGCTGTGTTCAAATACTAAACCTGCACTGGAGAAAGATTATTCATATTATTAGTGATTAATGTCCTTCACTTTTATTTTATTTTATTTTCAAATATTTTACTTTATTTTTAAGTTTACAGTGACAATTACTTGCTGGTTGGTAAGTTATGTACATGCCTTGGAGTTATTGCTGTATTGCACTGGATTTGTACCAATCTTGGTCCAAGCAGAAGTTGCCACATTCCAACGGTCATGGATTGAGCTTTAAAACAGGACAGCAACATTAGTCTGTCTGTGGCTAACTGTTCTAAATATTTTTGTTCTTGATCTTTGAATTTATCATGATATAGTATTGCTAGAGAGACAATAATAGGCAGCCCTAACTCTGGATTTCATTTTGAGGTTATACATAACACAATTTTTTTGTCCTCTTGTTTACGTTATTATTTTCTTCCAAAAAGTAAGGACATGCCTGTATAACATTCTCTCCAGGAAATTTTTTTGTCTATCATTCTAAAGAATGGCAGCACAGGACAGGTTATTCATCCACCAGAACATAAGCGTCATTTAAGGAAAAAGTTTCTCTGTTCTTTTCACTGTCATGTTGATCAAGAAGAGCCAAGGACAAAACAATTAGGTATGTTTCCCAACATCATCTGCCAAACTCCAATTCATAGCTCTGACGCATTTATTCTTCATGAAAAAGCTACAGCTGCACTTGAGAGAAAAGGCATCTCGAACAAGAGGAATTTAATGGATATCAAATAAAAGTTAGTTATGATTCCAAACAGTGACTATGTAAGATGCATCTTATAGTATGTTATCCAATGTGACTGTCTCAGTGTGACATGCCTTTTCAAACACCCCAAAAAATGACAACTGCTATCTGTAACTGCAACTATGTGTACAACTTTGTAGATTTGCATCAGCACATACTTAAAAAAAAATGTTAATTTCATCAAACATGACATGCTAAATTTCAAAATCATTCGGTCTTTTATTTAAGGAGTCTGTATACAGAAACAGAATGCTGAAATGACACATCAGATTGACAAGAGTATCCTTATTACCAAGGGTGATATTTTATGTATCAAATATGTATTAAAAATCCATAACCAAATAAGATTTAAAAAAGTTTAAAAACAAGCAAAGAAAAACAAACAAACAAAAATCCCCCCCAAATCCACCATAGTAGAGACTGTCTTTACAGCTGTTCCTAAACTGCCTAAGACATTTTCTGCATTTGAAGCATTCATGAAGTGTTCATGAGGCATAACAGAAGCTACATAAGCACATACAAATCTTCTATACTATACTATATAACAACCTTAGGGACAAAACAGCTCTTCTACTTAGAACTCTTTCAGTATAGTATTTGAAAGAGCCAACAAGAGGCTGGTATGGAATTAAATATTCTATATTGCTGGTCCCTAGCAGTGTACTTTTGCAGTGGCAAAGTGGGGGTGGGGGGTGCTGGGTTCAGCATGTATTAGAACAAAAGCCTATATTTCTGGAAAATAGACGTGTTACTCAGGGTGAACACTATGATTTGTCAGACTCAGTGAGAAGTAGAAACAGACAATTCTGTTAGTAACCTAGCAGATACATCATCAGACAGTTCAGCAGCTGAGGTAAAGCAAGGGAACATCACCAGAAGGACTTGGGGTGGAGGACTTGAGGGTTTGCATTCTGAAAAGATGACAAATATCAGAAGCTGATAGGACAACTAAATAGAGGTACATGGTGCTGGAGCTTGGGTTCATTCCTCACTGTAGGGGGAGGCTGTTTTAGTTTTTATCTTTCTAAATCAATAATCTCAGAGTGGTTGACTGAGAAAGGACCTGAGACTAAAGCAACTCCTAAAAATGTGCCTAGGCTACAAACTGATTTGCTGAGATTCAGCAGAGCAGATACTTAGCTCCAGCTATGCCAATGAGCAATTGTGGCTTCAGTGGAGCTGTCACCATTTGCACTAGCTGAAGACTTCCCCCATTCCATCCATCACAAGGGTTACAGTCCAGCAGGGCCCATGAACTGACTCCTCCCTCTAAGCACTAGTTTTACCATGTCAGAGAGCCTGGCTATTGTTTATCAAGTAGAATAAATTATTTATGAATTAGTGTATTTCCCCACCACAGTTCAGATTCCAGAGTTGTGGAGCTGGCTGGTCTCCCCAATCATGGGGATGGAACTTCTGCAGGCTGTTGCTGTGTACATACTGGCTTTCTGGCATGTCTATACTAATGCACATCTGTTAGGATGGCAACATGCCCATTCACAAGGTTTGCCAGATCTGAAAAGACTCAAGTGCCAACCACACACAGGTTTAGAATGATAGGCTGTAGAATACAGAAAATGACACCTTCTCTGCAAGAAAAGCCTCTTGGCAGTAAGCAATGACCAATTTAGAACACAGGGTTCATTACAAAACAATCATATTTGCTTTTCTTTTAACACATTATATCCTTAACAAAAGCCTCTCTCTGCTATCTCTTTTTTCTAATCTGCTTTGTTGTGGAATCTGCAAGCTTGCCAGAGAATGGTTTAATGCTCTTAGAAAGACCTCTGATAAGCTCTTTAGCCAATATCTCTTTAGCTTTCATCTGGTCAAATTTATGATTTTAGAATATACCTAGTTGAGCTGTTGTGTTGAGAATCTGAAGCATCTGAGGAAGGGGGAATGCTCAGTGCTTTTTGTGCCCATTTCAGGATGCTTTACGCTAGGATTTTGTTCCATAGATCTTCTTAGAGACATTGGAGAAACTACAGATGTCAGCCAAGACTCAAACTCAAAAGCCTGTATAATTCTTGGATTCAATGCTTTCTTGCAATCCAGAATGTATTTATTTCCTAAGCATTTTTCAAGACATGGTAGAAGTTACTATTATTTCAATCTTTTTTAGCATATTAGGGAAAGGATTATTGTGCATAATGCCTGAGAGTCTTTTTGATCATGATGAAACTATGGGACTCTAAAATCCTATAAATATAAAGGTCATGCATACCTACCTGTATGATTTGTACTGAGTGGGGCAAATGGATCCATGGTAGTAGGAACCTCAATTCTACTGAAGTCACAACGTAGCTAAGTCGTAATAAAGCTAAAACACTGCATAAGCAAAAAAGAGTTGAATGTGATTCAGAGGAATGAGGCAGAAAGTTTTATCTTTAAGATCAGAGGCAGAGATCAAAATGGAAGATGTTGTCAAACTATACCAGCATGTCACATGAGATAAAGGCGAGCAATTGTAGCTTATGAATGATTGTGCACATATGTTTATTATCACAGGAGAGGTATGGTAAAACAACCCTGGACACCTTAGGTCCCTTTGGACTACTCAGACCATACTCTTAGAGCATCTATACATTTATTAATGTGCCATAATTATAGTGCATTAAGTTTAGTACCTGTAATAACATATACTAAATGTGCCATAATTGGGCTACTCTGCATTAGCACAGATTAATGTTTTGTGCATGATGCTTAATGTGCATTGGACTAAAGATACTGCAGATTAGTACAATTTTTGCCCGCTGCGGTAATGCACAATAAAATTAGTCCAATAGGCATTAAGTGTCTTGTGTAGACACACGCTGTATATGCTTAATTAGGACAGCACTATTCCTGACATGTCCAAATATCACAGATTGGGTGGAGGTGAGGGGTGGGAAGGAAACAGGAGGGGAGCATCGTGCCTCTTGTCTCACCTCAAACCCCTTTAAGGCAGAGCAAGAGACATGTGCAGGAATGAAAAAATGTTCCCCACACTGCAAACTTGGTCTCCATGGTTGGCCCCTCACCCTGGTGCTGAAATACACAGCTGGCTAGGCGGCCCTGAGGGTGGTGGGGCCCAGCTGGGCCCAGCACGTGGGGACCACACCCTGCACCAGGTCCTGCCACCCTGGGCCCCACCCATCCTGGTGGCGCAGAGGACCTGAGGGTGGCAGGGCCCGGCTGGGCCCAGCATGCAGTCCCCATGCACCGCGCTGGGTCCTGCTGCCCTGGGCCTGGCCTGGCCAGGTGGCACAGGGGTCCCCAGGGCAGCAGGGCCTGGCTTCACCCAGCACACGGTCCCTGCATACCACACTAGGTCCTGCTGCCCTTGGCCCAGCCCAGCCAGGCAGCGCAGGGGCCCTGAGGGTGGCAGGGTCCGGCTGGGCCTGGCACATGGGGACCATGCACCATGCAAAGTCCTGCTGCTCTGGACCCGGCATAGCTGGGCGGCACAGGGGGCCCAAGGGTGGCAGGGCCCGACTGGGCCCGGCATGCAGGGACTGCATGCTGCACGGGGTCCTGCCACCAAGGGCCCAGCCCATCCAGGTGGCAAAGAAATGCTGAGGGTGACAGGTCCTACCATGAAGAGCCCAGTCCAGCAGCAGAGAGGCCGCAAAATCCAGCTGGGCCCGCTGCGTGCCATGGCTCAGTGTGCCCCACTCCTGCTGCTGCTGCTAAAGGTAAGTTATGGGCCCTGGGTGGGGGGCTGGGGCCCTCCAGTGTGCCTGGGACCTTGGTCAGGTGGGCTGTGGCCCTCCAGGGGGAGCTGGGACCCTGGGTGGGGGGGGGGCTGTTGCCCTCCAGGGTACCTCAGACCTGGGGCAGGGGAGCTGGGGCCATCTAGGGAGGGTCTGGGACCCTGTGGGGGGGAGCATTCCATGTGCTTTGTGGGGGGGGGCTGTATCCTGTGGGGGCCAAGGGATCCACCCCTCCTGAGTAGCCCCCCTCAAGGTCCCCCACACCCATAGTCCCCCAAGCAAATCACCCCACACATTCCACCTTCCCCCACACCTCTTCCCACCCCCTTCCTGCAAACACCACATCCCCCAATCACACAACAATCGTGCAAATAAAACCAAAATACACATCAACACGTACAGGTATTTAGAATTTATTTTATCATGATGATAGAGACACTGGAAGAATTCAACATTGCTTTAACATTGTAAATATACCAATAAAGCATTGCCCAACTGATAGCTGTCTCTCTCTCTGTCTAGATGTGTGTGTGTGTGTGTGTGTGTGTGTGTGTGTGTGTGTGTGTATAGAGTGGTCTTTTGTGTTAATTGTGGAAAAACATGGATTTTGTGATTTTTAAAAATGGATTTGGG
This sequence comes from Crocodylus siamensis, assembly GCF_052110815.1. Taxonomy (NCBI): domain Eukaryota; kingdom Metazoa; phylum Chordata; order Crocodylia; family Crocodylidae; genus Crocodylus; species Crocodylus siamensis. The sequence goes on along the minus strand of NC_143402.1, from coordinate 32,975,087 downwards.
ATGTTGATGCAGCAGTCCAGCTGGCACAAGGGGTAGTGTCCCCAGGTGCCAAGTGGCTGAGCCCCAGAAGCTCCAGAGAGTGAGTAGCCCCGAGCTGCTTGCCAGGGCAGGTTTTTGTACTGCTGGGGCCAGGACAGGGCAGCTTTTTATACTTCTGGGGACAGCACAGGTGCTGGCCCCAGGCTCTAGCTCCCCCTGGCTACAGATCCGGGAGGAGCCAGGAGGGTTATTTTGCCTCACTTGGCACAATTTGTTCCACAACAAAGTGCATGTCCAAGCATGTGTACTGAGGCAAAAAGCCCTGGCTCAAATTTGCACTGCTTCTATTTGAGCTGCTGCAAGCACACATGCACCCGAGTTGGGCAACACTTCTCTTGCAGAAGAAATTGCTTGGTATGAAAATGCCTAGGAACTGTCTTTGCTAACTATTCCTCTTCTATAAACATGGAAAGACTACACTGAAGACTTATGGCAGTTGCAACTGTTTTTATCTGAGCTAACCAGGATCATATTTAAGATAGATGACCCGAGTCATCCACACCTATGCACCAGAAAAAATGGGCATAGCCTAGGAGAAAGAGTACCTGTAGGAACAGTAAGGCAAGGGTACCTGTAGGAAGAGCAAGTAACAATGCTGAAACATGTTGTTAGCACTTGTGAACTTCATTAAAGGAACATTTCTATGCTGAGACATTTTCTGGGTGGGGTGCCTCAGTTTTTGTGTGCCTAATTTGAGATACCACTTTTAAAAATAAGGGCCTTGATGCCTGACTGATTGCAGCAAGACAACATGAAAGCTGGCACGCATCATAGCTCAGCCCCGGCACAG